>NC_141156.1:113924236-114230764 GCF_053477565.2 Lygodium microphyllum | reverse complement strand
TTTTCATTGAGCATGGCACGAGACACCTCTCCAATATGTCTGTTTTTTCTTTCTGCAATTCCATTTTGCTGTGGGGTATGACTGCATGAATATTGCTGCTTTATGCCATGCTCCTGCAGGAACCTTGCAAACTCATTTGAGAGGTACTCTCCCCCTCCATCTGACCTTAGGCATTTTATTTGCAGGCCTGTTTCTTTTTCAACCATAGCTTTAAGAGTTTTGAAATGCCCAAAAACTTCACTTTTCTTTTTCATAAAATACACCCAAACTTTTCTGCTATAGTCATCAATAAAACTGACAAAATAATGACAGCCTCCAAGAGATGCAGCTTTAGTAGTCCACACATCAGAGTGGATTAATTCCAGTGGCTTCTTACTCTCTTGAACATGTCTAGGAAATGGTTTCCTTGCCTGTTTTCCAAACTGACAGGCTTCACATACCTTATGCATTTCTGCAATTTCCGGCTGTGCTACCTGCAGAGATCTGCTCCCAAAATAGAAAATGAAAGCAACACTGCTCCTCTTACCAGATCACCGCGAGCTTGGCTTGCTTTCTTGAGCTCCTTACCACGAACAAGGCTCTGATACCATGTCAAGATTGTGGGAGAGAAGGAAGGAGTCTCACTTGTAGCTTTCTTGCTTGCACAATGGGGGAATACACACAAGGGTGGAGGCTGAAAACAGTTTTTTCTCTTCTTAGTTGTGTAAGCCAAAAGAACACTAGTACAAAGAAATAGAAGAACCCTAGATATGGGTCTCAAACCAAACTCAACTAACTAAGGTGGCATACTAACTGAGCCACGAACTAGAGTAGATAAGGATAGCTATCATGTAGCTATTATTCAGGGGCGGTGTACCAACCGCATCTGCAACTGACAAGTCGGTGACATAAATACACAACGGTCACCCTGGCGTATCACGAGTGGAGCTCGATATCTCAACACAGCCGAGGTAGAGGCTATGGATTTGGCAAGGAGGCTAGCAAAATGCATCCTATGGCAATAACAACCAGCAGGTATCAAACACAAGAGGTGGTGGAAACTTTAGAGGCAGGGGGGATCTAGCCCTAGAGGCACAGGCTCTTGGCAGCAGCAGCACCCATCTGACAATCCCAATAGGGATAAGGATTGTCACTACTACAGGGAGTATGGGCATATTACCAAGGACTACTGGAAGAAGCAGGGCAATCAGAAGGGAAAATAGCATGGACATTTTGCTACGTCTAGTCAAGGAGATGATTTCTCAGGTGATAGACTATTTGCCATGCAGTATGTAAAAGACAAGGCTGCTGGAAAATGCACTGATGATGCAGTTTGGTACATTGATTCAAGGGCATTGAACCACATGACCCCTCACGGTGATTGGTTTACTGATATGGTGGCTGAAAAACATGGCTATGTCTGTACAGGTGATGACACGCAGCATAGCATTGAACATAAAGGCAAAGTGCCTCTTGTGGTTCATGATGGCAGAAAGAAAAATTTTCATGATGTACTGCATGTTCCATCGATTACCAAGAACTTACTGTCTGTCCGTTAGATGATGGAGCGGAACTTGCAGGTTAGATTCAATAAGCATGGCTACTTTATTGAAGAGTTTTGAAATGGATGCAAGTTGATAGCTCGCGGTCACAGGAATGGCAGAATGTTTGCTCTTGATACTACCTTGCCAGAGCTGAATTCAACTATGTTTGCCCATGGTTCTGGCACTATCAGAGATTTGGAAATTTGGCACAAGAGAGTGGGGCATGTGAATTTGCAATGGCTACAAATTATGTAGAAAAAACAGCTTGTTATAGGTTTACCCAAATTCCAATATTCAGATATTGGTCATGTATGTGATGCTTGCCAGTTTGGTAAGCAGTCAAGGTTGCCATTTGTCAAGCATGTAAGGCAGAGTACACGTCCATTGCAGTTAGTACACTTTGATGTTTGGGGGCCAGCCCATAATGCATCTATGGGAGGCTCGAAGTATTATGTGACATTCATTGATGATTACAGTCACTATACTTGGGTTTACATTCTGAAGACAAAGGATGAGGTGTTTGCTATATGGCATACGCAGGCAGCTTACCTACAGCTACACTCCTCAGCAGAATGGGGTAGCTGAAATAAAAAATAGGGTCTTGATGGAAGTTGCTTGTGCCATGATGAATGAGAAGAAGATGCCGCTCTATTATTGGGCTGAGGCTGTTATGATAGCCATCTATATCTTGAATCGGACTCCCACTGCAGGTACTCATGAGATGACACCGTTTGAGAAGCTGTATGGCTATAAGATGGATGTAACTCACATGAAAGTCTTTGGTTGTCTTGCCTATGTGCACATTCCAGATGAGAAAAGGAAGAAGCTGGATCCAAAAGCACATAAATATGTTTTCATTGGATATTCGTAGGAGAAGAAGGCATACAAATGCTATGATCCCTCTACCAGGGAGACTTTGGTGAGCAGGGATGCTATCTTTGATGAGATGGGCTCTTGGCATGTATCACCAGCTGCAGTGCCATCGAATATGCCTTCTACTCATGTATCTACAATTGATTCGTAGAGCAGAGCACTGCTATGATAGGACCTAGTAGTCAGACAGTATCCCCATGGACAAGGAGATTGAGGAGCTTACTGACACTAGTATGTCACTGAGGGGGAGATATGATGTCTTGGATAGCAAAGGAAAAGAGAAAGCTACTAAGGATGCATCTGGTATGATGACACCTGGTAGAATGACTTCTGGATATGAGTTTGCTGACACTTTAGACAGTGAACTTGGTATTTTGACTATCTATACGCCTGGCACAAGGCAGAGCACGTACATTTCACCTCATGAGAGAGGGGAATTGAGTAGTGCACCACAGCCTAGATGCTCACAGAGGGTCAGATACCCTGTTGACAGGTTGACGTACAATGGCTACTCTGCAAAGCATTATGCTTACATGACAAAAGTGATGGAGATCAAAGAACCAGGTACATATCCTAAAGCAGTGAAAGATGAGAACTGGTGTGCAACTATCGATGAAGAAATGAATGCCTTGGCTGAAAATAAGACATGGGATCTTGTGCCACTGCCTGAAGGGAAAAAGACCATTGGCTGCAAATGGGTCTACAAAATCAAATGCAAGTCAGATGGCAGTGTGGAAAGGTACAAAGCCAAGCTGGTTGCTAAGGGGTATGCCCAACAGTATGGACTTGATTATGAGGTAACATTCAGCCATGTTGCCAAGATGGCAACCATACGCACCGTGATTGCTTTGGCTGCTGCTAGAGGCTGGAAATTACAATAGATGGACGTGAAGAATGCCTTTCTCAATGGTGACTTCGCAGAGGATTTCTATATGGTTCAGCCGGAAGGGTATGTTCACTCTGATTTTTAGCATTATGTATGTAGGCTGAAAAAGGCATTGTACGGGGGCTAAAGAAGGCTCCAAGAGCTTGGCATGCTAAGATCAGTAACTACTTGCAGAGATTGGGATTTTCTATTGGTAGGGCTGATCACAGCCTATTTACAAAGAAGACTGACAGTGGCTTGGTAGTGCTGGTCATATATGTTGATGATTGGATAATCACTGGTGATGATGATTTGGGCATACAGCATGTAGTGAAGATGCTGAAATCTAAATTTGACATGAAGGACCTAGGAGAACTGAAGTATTTCTTGGGCATTGAGGTAGTTCCAGCTGAAAATGGTTTATGGCTGATGTAGAAACATTATGCCATGGAAATGCTGAAGAAATATGGCATGGCTGATTGTAAACCATTGGATACACCTCTTGATCAGAATGTCAAGCTGGACATTAGTGCTGGAGTTGAAATTCAGGATGCGACTATGTACAGGCAGATGGTTGGCAGTCTGATTTACTTGACCATCACTAGGCCTGACTTGAGCTATGCTGTAGGGCTCATAAGCCAGTTTATGCAGAAGCCCAAAAAGCCGCACTTGGATACAGTTAGACGTATTATGAGATATGTTAAGTCCACTATAGAGTATGGGCTATTTTATGTCAGAGATAAGCCCTTGAAACTCATTGGATACACGGATGCAGATTGGGCAAGATGCTCATATGACCGTAGATCTACGAGTGGATATGCTTTTGAATTTGGTAGCGGCATGATTAGCTGGAGCAATAAGCAGTAGCCTACAGTTGCTTTGTCCAGTACTGAGGCAGAGTACATGGGTGCTGCATTGGCAGCATGCGAGATTTCATGGCTGCTCAAGCTTATGGCTGATTTGGACATACAGGTGGATGCTCCAGTGAAGTTACTATGCGATAATTTGAGTAGTGTACTCCTGGCAATGAATCCAGTATACCATGCAAGGACAAAATACATAGAGGTACACTACCACTTCATCAGAGAGATGGTTCTTGTAGGGAGAGTTGATCTCATGCATGTGAAGACTAATGAGCAGGTTGTAGATATCTTTACCAAGTCTTTAGGTAAAGATAAATTTAGTTTTTTTAGACAGCTACTTGGTGTGCAGATGCTATCTTGAGCTTGAGGGGGAGTGTTAAGACTTCAAGCTCGATCTACTATCCTTGGTATGACTATAACCGACACTTCAGTTGTCCAGTTGTACCACACTATGCGGACATTAAATAAGTCATTGCTTAGGACTTAATTGCT
The DNA here is from genome assembly GCF_053477565.2 of Lygodium microphyllum. NCBI lineage: Eukaryota > Viridiplantae > Streptophyta > Polypodiopsida > Schizaeales > Lygodiaceae > Lygodium > Lygodium microphyllum. The sequence continues at coordinate 114,226,148 of NC_141156.1, read as the reverse complement.
TTGGTGTGAATGGTCCTTTGTGACCTTAGGTTGTACATTCACTCAGTGGTGTGTGGAATGATAATGGAAGAATGAGAGAGCACTCTGCTCTGACCATTGCTTCTTCACTCTTGTCTCTGTCTCTGATTGTTAACATAATATTGGTACCAAGAGCGGAGTCTGTTTCATATGTGTTATATGTGTTAGGGGGGACGCATTGAGGGGCCAATCCCCAAGGTGTAGGAGGGTTGCAGTGGAGCCACGGCAATCAGCTAAGGGGTGCCTCATATGTTGTTCTATGTGGTGCATTACACCAAAATGTGTAGAATCTCCCTCTAATGAGTCTAAGAAGTTTAAGGGTTGGACTACAAAACACAATACAAATGCAAAATGTACATACAATGGTAGGGAAATGTGTCATGTAGACGCTCATGACCACGAAGTCGTGGGGTTGTCTTGTGCATGTTAGAGGTTCAACTAGTGCTATAGCCAGTGTCGGCCCATTTTAGGTCCCATCAGTGGTGCATGTACTGGGAGCTTCCTAGAAGTGTTGGTTTTCGAATCTAGGCCGTGAAGGGACCTATGTTTATTATATCCATTAGGAGTGTGCTATGCTGCCCATAAAATGGGGCTCATTCAAGGATGGAAAACCTTGGCTTTCCCTTTGCACAACTTACTGATGGACTTAGTTTGTTATGTAGAGCATGAGTCCTCTATAGAAGATAATTTAGGTGATGAGAATAGTAACCAGTTAGTGGTTATCCCATCCTCTAATGCAATGGCATGGGCCCAAGTTCGCCTTGGTGTGGTCTCTACCCAAGAGAAATCATGTATAACCATCCATCAACCTAGAGGGCATGGAACAAGTATGTTGGAAGCTATGGCAGTCATGGCATCAACAAGTGATTATGCTAAATCCGTAGTGCCATGGGAAAAACTCGATATACAGTGGAGTGCAATTATGGGTGAAACATCCCATGTGGTGGGGCATCATGCCAAAATTTTAGGTATCACAAGGATGTTAGAAGCCCTAGCTGTAAAGGGAAAATCGTTGCTTAAGAGGCACGGTCCCTAGGTCCTAAGTACTAAGGATAAGTTTGCTTTTGATGAGGGGCAAAAGCTCCTAGATAAAGCCATCATGGAACTTCCTAGGAAGGGGCAAGATATGGAAGATCCTCTAAGAAAGGATCGGAATGACATGCTAAGAGCTATAGGACTCCCTAGACCACTTTATGAGTTGGTAGAAAGGGACATTAAGGATAATATTAACTTCCCTACACCAGTAAAGGTGGAAAAGGAAGAGGTTGGAGACCGTAAGACACTGTGGTTAGGTTATGATTACGAGGATTTTAATGCCCCAGTGCTGATCCCGAAGGAAAGAACTAAATGCCCTCCTCCTTATAGGGATCTCCTAGTGTTTCATGGGTTGGTTAATGAGGATCCAATGGTGCATTTACGAGAATACGGTGGCCTAATTTGCCTTGCAAGTGGGTATGATGGTATTCATCGAATTCTTGAATTTACGAGAATACGGCCTAACTTGCCTTGCAAGTGGGTATGATGGTATTCATCGAATGCTTGCATTTTCTAGCACCCTAAGGGAGAAGCTAGGAAATGGTACTGGAGCCTCCCAAGAGGGTCGATTAAATCATTTGAGGAGCTATGTGATAAATTTCTAGATGAATATGAAAAGAAGGTGCCTATGACCCAAGTTTTAGAGTAACTTATACAGGTTAGACAAGAGACCAAGGCAGCCTATGAGGGGAACCTTGGTAGCCAAAATCTCCAAGTAGAAAATGGCAATAGTAGGGATAATACACCCCTTGGGGATGAAAAGATTCTAAGGCCAGTAAGTCCCATCAAGGCTTGCAATGCTCCCATGAGAGGTAGTTGCGATGGTGGCATTGATAGGACCATCGGGAATATGAGTATGGTCCTAGTTGTGCTGCTAGTAAGGCTCTTGAGAAGCCTTTTCAGTTTAATGATGAATCATGCTTTCGAGTAGATGCTATTTCTTTTAGTAAAAGCATAGTTCCTATGCAGAGTGGACAAAGGCAAGTAAAGACATCTCGTATGAAGGAGATGCATGATGCCAAAGGTTCCCACTGTGCTCTATAGAAGTCATAAGGATGTGAGGCCATATGGCTATAGCAATAAATCCACAGTGAGTCCATTGGACCAATGTGGGCAGTCGAGGCAGCCTAAGAATGTAAGAAGGGATGTGAGATGGGTTTGGAAACCTAAGATCTCTCAAAATGTGGCTGGTGCATTAGATACAAGGTCAATAACACCATGCGAATATATTGTGATCAATTCCCACGTAGGTGTGATAAAAGGCCATAATGATACATTTGACAATATGCACCGCCCTAGGATACAATCATGTGATGGGTCTCGAATTGAAACCCTACCTAGTTTGGGTTGCAACATTGACTTATGTCAAAACCCCAATAGGGAAGGTTCGAATGAGCACCAAGCTATGATTCTTTCTGCTGAAGGAGCCTCTAGGCCGCTTGAATGACCAGTTCATTTGGATGACAATAAATGTGGGGCAAGCGAGCCCAATGATGTCATTCACCTAGCCAATGGTATCCAAGGAAGGATAGGCCATATTGAGGTTCTATCAGTAGAAAGGCTTGGGTTAGTAGATTTGCAAAAGCCTAAGATCAAGCCTTAAGCTATGTGGCATGAGTAGCATGGGGCTAGCTATCCTATTGTATGCTATTCTTGGTATCTTGGTTAGTTTGATAGGATGTGATATATATGCCATGGAGACCATGTATTATATGGATTAGAATGACCTGTCTATTTTAGACTAGGAAGGCTGGTTGCTTTGGATATTATGATCAGACTATGTTAGGCCAAGAGGGCCCTATGTCCGTTTGGTGCAAGTACAGTTAATGGTTTTTTTGTTTTAGTGATTGCATCGTACAGGTTAACGAAGTCACTAGAGGAAGCCTTTGCTGCAGAGGAGCTTCTTGTGGCCATTCCAGGTGGGTTTGTCTACTTTTCGAGTCTTTTTTTTAAAGCAATTAATGATATATGTGCATGTAAGGGTTAGTTTCTTTTGTTTGTTGGGGACTGGCACTCGAGGCATGAAGCGCCAGGTTTAGGTTCTGTATGTTTAGGGGAGCTCTAAGTAGTCATTGCCTGCTGCAAAGGCATTGTCTACTGAAAGACCTGTTTTAGACTAGAGTTCTAGTGATCTTGTTATGCTGACCTGCTAGGCAGCTATTTTAGGAGTTCCTGTTAGTTGTGGAGCAGTTAGGAAAGCCTACCAAAAAAATAATGCTGCAAAGAAGAAAAACTCTAAATATCTAAAAGACAATATATGAATGTACGGAGATGTGTAAAAAGGGGTTCTAACCCCTATAAAAATAGAAAATGAAAGAAAGAAAAATCCTTGAGCTATTGTTTATCGCCTTGCGAAGGCTTGGTAGGTTCCTAGGGATGAGACAATACCTGGGGCCAATGCCTTGTCTTCCAAGGGGTGGCATCTAGCTGAAAAACCAAAGAATACAAGAAGGTTGAAGTGAAAATAAAAGTGAGCATTAGAAAAGGATTTAGTGTCGCCTTGTGAGGGTTTGGTAGGTTCTTGGGTACCGAGAGAGGACTTGAGGCCGATGCCATGTTCTCCTAGGGTAACTACGCTCAACTCCCTCCTTTTTACACGCCCGAATATGAAAAATAAGAGGCTAAAAGAGAAATGTGCTAAAAGATAATATTTGTTGATCAGGCTATAGGAGTTCTCACCTAGTAGAAGCTCCTAGTTGAGTTGTCCTTAGTTAGGTAAGTAGTTCAGACCACCACTTAGGATGCCCTCTTTGATAGTTCTTTTTAGCTTGGCTGTGTTGCAGTAGTTGGTTAGTTCGTGGGTTTCATGCCTTGGTTTTGTCAAGGGGTAGGGTGAGAGTTGTGATGTATTTTGTTGTGTATTTTATGTATCAGCTTGATGCTATTTATGGTTGTGTTTATGTGCAGATTAGTTCGTGGGATTCGATGGGTTGAGTTGCCCTATCCCGTAGTCACCAATGAGACCTGGGTTTAGGACCCGATTTGGACCCGTTCTTGAAGCAATGGAGCCCGTTTTTGGAGCCGAAAAGTGTACGAGAGACGGTAAAGAGCCAATTTTCATGGAAAAGTGTATGAGAGGCGGTAAAGAGCCAAATTTCATGAAAAATCAAACGATGGTGGATGGCCAAGCTAGAGTTTTCCTAGATGCATTTCGACGTCAGGAATCCAACGCAAGTCTCAGTTTAGCGATCGGAGGTTGTTTGACCCCCCATTTAAACCCCGCAAGGGTTGGCATTGTAAAGCAAATATTGCATCCGAGAGCCAAAAAGTGCATGACAAGGCCCAAGTTTATAGATTTTGACCCCATGAAGCCAGCCGTCTAGTCGGATTGCTAATTGGAGTTCGTTTGCACCCCAAACAGGCTAAAATCCCTTTCATAATAGTGTGAAAGTAGTTTTTTTAAAAGTGGACATTTTATAAATGATATGAAATGAAACTCTAAATGAAGAAAACATGCAAAAATATGGCGTGATGTAGGGAGGGGTGTTTTTTTATTGATGCCCCATTTTTTGGGGATGTATGTGTCTCTTAGATGCTCAATCATGTAGAGATAGAAGGGGAGATCCATGATCTATGCAGAGAGGGCAAGATTTTGATGGTAACCACGTGCAATATGATGAAGGGAATGAAATTTTGATTTTTAGTATTTCTCTCTCCTCCCTCCCTCTCTTGCATAGAGGCACTTCATGTGACAAGAATCAAGTAGAGAATCGGGCGATGGATGCTTGTCCGGGAGGCACCGGATTGTTCCAAGAGGCTGAGGAGGATGAAGGCTAAAGATCTATGCTAAATCCATGATTGGTTGGTCAATACACAGTCCCAATTAATTATTCAAAAAACTCACAACACGCAAAAAGGCGGTATGCTCTATTTTATGAAAGAATTTCACTTGTTTTTAATTGTTCATGGTGTAAATGGTGTGCGTATGGGCTGAAATTTTATTTAAATGTTCCTTGCATTATGTTTGAGGGCTGTAATCACTGTTATGCAGAACCCATATTGATTTATAGCAATTATAAATTTTCAAAACCCGAAAAAATACTACTTTTGATAGAAATTGATAGTTTTTTTACTTTTAAGTGGAAAAAAGTGAGTGGACATGGGATAAAATAAGAGAAAATACTGGGTTTTAGTTTAAATGATCAATCATTAGGAAAAAAACTAAAAAATAGCTATTTTCTATTAAAAATAAATAGAAAAATAGAAGAAAATGAAAAAAAATAGGTTTCTTACGTTCGAAAAAAGTAAAAAAATAAGATCTATGTATGTGAATGTTTGATGGGGTTGAAGGAGGAGGTTAAGCTTAGTATGGCCCTTGTCCTTTGTGTTAAAGTGAGTATTTATTGCTTTTACATACAAAAAATGGCATAAAAGAACGTCTACACCTATGGATCGCCGCAAAATTTAAACGGTGAGGGGAAGGATGATGTTATACAATAGTTTAAATGCTGAAATAATACAAAGTCTAATTGTTTTCTTTATGCACTGCAGTTTATTTTGAAATAATGGATCTAGTAGCATGAGGTTAGCCTTGGTCCTTCTTTCCTACAACGAAGCATTTTGTATTAGCGAAAATTCATTAAAAGGGCTATTTTTGCACAACACATAGGTTGATTTCATACCATAATTGTTTGTGCATAATCATCCACCATTGCATGAATCATATACACATGGTATCTATTCCTAGCATGCATAGCAATTGGTTGAAGTATAAATGACCCATGCTGGAGAGAGTAAAGCACCCAAGCTATAGGTCTAGACGGTGGGTCTAAGGGGACAAGTGAGGACTAGTACATTCCTAGAATGATATAATATTGGTATACCAAGATCGGAGTCTATTTTGTATGTGTTATATGTGTTAGCGATGCATCGAGGGGCCAATCCCCAAGGTGTAGGAGGGTCGCAGTGGGGCCATGGCAATCAGCCGAGGGGGTGCCTCGTATGTTGTTCTACGTGATGCATTACACCAAAATGTGTAGAGTCTCCCTCTTAGGAGTCTGAGAAGGTTAAGGGTTGGACTACAAAACACGATACAAACACAAAATGTATGTATGATGGCAAGGCAATGTGTCTTGTAGACGCTCCTGACCGTGAGGCCGTGGGGTTGTCTTGTGCATGTTAGAGGTCCGGCTAGTGCTATAGCCAGTGCCGACCCATTTTATGTCCCATCAGCGAATGCATCATTCACGTACTATACACATTATTGTCACACTTACTTGAACCACACATTTATTCAATAAATACTTATATATAGGGACAAAGTAAAATACAATATATTCATCAAGAAAAATACATGTGATGGCTGATAGTGATGGCAAATACAAAAAGTGGATAGCCAACAAGAACTCTCATTCATTCCTTGGCTTTTTCATCGAAGGGTTCTAGCTTCAGATGAAAGTAGAAGTTTCTTCTTGGCTTCAAACATGGCACGCTTCCCCTTCAGCTCTTTCCCCAGGAGAAGCGGATCTGACATTTTAGCAAGCTCACCTAATGTAGCAAGCACACACATTGCTCCACCACGCATTTGTTTAAACAAGTAAAGAAGCTTTGACTGCTTGTTGACTAGCACCACCTTCTCCAAGCTAGATGTTACAAGTATCGCTCAAAAAGATCCAAACTTTGTCAAAGCATGAATTTTCATGATTTTTTCTTGCCCTCGTAGTGAGCACTTCTTATGAAAGACCACCAAGTCTGCAACGAGGTTGCCAATGTACTCCTTTAGAGTTGAATCCTTCCATCGATCCACATGCCGAGCTCCTCCTTGCCCTGATGCAACCTCATCTATATATAGTATGTTTTGAATGACAAAGTAAAATAAAAAATATATTTAGTAACTAACCTAGAGTTATCAAAAAGTGAGGAAACTTGATGGTAGGGTGCATCAGGTCCCCCGGAGTCCACCGGTGAGATCTTGGCAAAAAATGATGCGTGCAGCTGCCCTGTCCGAAGTTTGGTATCTGGGGCCACTTTCTAGGCTTTGGACAGGGCAGCTATAGGCATCATTTATAGTAGCCCTAGATGCCATTTTTGGACCAGGGCAGTTATATGTATCATTTTTGGCCAAGATCTCTAACCAAAAAGTGGCCCCAGATGCCAGACTTTGGACAAGGCAGCTGCAGGCATCATTTTTTGCCAAGATCTCACTGGTGGATTCCGAGGGACCCGATGCATCCTACCGTCAAGTTTCTTCACATAAAAGTATATGGTAGTTAGAAATCTCACCTTCTCTAGATCATCTTGTATCTTCATTTTCTCACGTGTCAGCGAGAAACCTCTTTGGGCAAAGGGATCTACAAACTCCTTTGTAGGAAGTTGGGGCCTTGGTCCAAACAGATCATGTTGTAGTGCTTCAAATTCAACATCCAACACAATGTAATCTTCTTCAACTGAGGTAGTATGCTTCTGTGTTGCTATGATGGCACTCATTGAATCTAAGCTTGTGCCATCATATCTTCTAATCTCTACCATCTCGAATGCACATCTATGTAATCATAATCGACTGGGTCTTCCATCGAATCCGTGACTAGGATGGAAAATAACTCTTCTTCCTTCATTTCCAAGTATTGCAACACATCTAACAGAAGCAAGTATTGTACACCATCTACTTCAATGGGCATCAAGGAGGCAAGGTTGGGTTTGTTGAATTGTGGATGTTTGAAAGAAATGGCACCATGAGAGCCAATCCTTGCTCTGCCACCACCCGATGTTCCTCTTCAACATTTATGAGCTCTTCAATAAGCTCTTCTCCCATGTATGTGATAGCAACAACCTGTGGAGGTGTATCTTCATCGCTCTCCTCCTGTAGGGGTGTATCCAATGCAAAAGGTAAATTGCCAATGCACAATCACACTCCACAAGATCCAAAGGTGTTGTACCTGGTGCATTTCCCATGGAAACAATGCATACTCTATGCAAAGGATCTACATGGGCCCAGACACCTATTCACCACTTTTTGGTGATTCTTCCTTGCCCAAAATACCATGAGTTGTTTGAGGTGAGGTTGGGGCATGAGGAGAAATCTTTGAGAAAACTTGCTATAGAAATGGGCGGAGGTCCCTTTCAGTGAAGATGGGTTGAGGCATTTACATTTTAAATCATAGGAAAGTTGTATCTACCATGTACCTCTTGGTTGAAGTAACCTCCAATTCTTCTTGGGTAGGGCATATAGATAGGATCATCTTGTTCATGTGGTAGGGTGCTGCAAAAAGAAATCCAAGCCTCTAAGCTAGAGTCCTAAATGTGCATATGCCACCTAGGCTATGCCTCATATCCCTCCACCCTCTAAGGTACCTCTACTATCTTATCTTCCCGTTAATCTGCAGGTTCCTCCTGCCACCTCGTGGGTGTTTCATTCATTCATCTAGCCATCTCCTTCCTAGCCTTGGTGAAAGCTTAATGATATCCTCCATCCCCTAGGAGATAATACTCTATCCAATGTACAAGAAAAGGTGAAGGAAAACTCAATTTAAGAGCAGCAATGGTTTTTCCACTACTTCCACACTACAAGTTCCTAGCCTCAGTTTTGATAGGGTTGCACTTCTCACTTTGCGGGATGGCCACTTGTGGAATAGCAGTGTCTTGGCTTGGAGCTTCTTGTGCGGGAAAGTTCCACATGTTCTCTACATTTGTATCTCATTTCCACCATTTGTTCAAGCGGCCTAGCTTCCTTCCCTTGCTCTTTTGGTTGTATTAGTGGCTACAGTGTCTTGACTTGGAGCTTTTTGCGGGCAAGTTCCACCTATTCTCTACATTTTGTTGAGATGACAAGCTCAACACATGCGGACATTGATGATGGACCACCTGGTTAGATGGGTCCACATATCTACACTTAGCACGTCAGTGGTCATTATGACTCTCACATGGCCACTGACTCATTACTTATTATATTCAGGTTGTTACACCTATTTACAGCTGGCATAGTTATAGTGCCAGTCGACTAGTGTAGTCGGTTATGCATTGTTTGACTTAGTAGGCCACTTTCCTTTATGTTATATCTTATCTATACTTTGTGTACATTGTAAAGTGTGTGGAAGAAGAAGAAGAAACCAGCAAGAAAACGTTTTGGCCTCCATCTCTCTTCTTGTCTCTTGAGTGAGCTTCTCCTTGTGCATTTTCTGTGTGTGTTCGGCGCAGCATCTTGAGCAAGCCCCCCCACCACACGATTCTTGACATGGTATCAGAGCCGTGCCACTGAGAGAGGCTAATTTCAAAGGCTGAAGTGAAGGAGAAGAAGAAAGGTTCGAGCAAGCAAGCCACGGGTAAGAAGCTCTCCCATCCTTCCACTCTCTCTCTTGGATAGTGCCTGTGGAGGCACCAGAAGCAGGGCAGAGCAAAAATATCAAATTGCAGTGAGATTTGGTGTGCGCGAAAAGCGTTGTGTATTCTGCAGATTACTCTTCCCTCCATGTCACATTCTATGGTCCTACTTCCTCTTTGTTCTTCTCACTAATGGAACATCAGTCTTCATACTCATCATTAGAATCCTCATACTGGGACTGTATGTTGCTTGAGTTGCAGTGTCCCCACTTTCAAGCTCTGCCACACTTTTCATGAGAGTCCAGTTATATGATAAGTTTAAGTCCTAGAACTTAGTCCATTGCCACTCTTTGCTTTCCATAAGATCCTTGAGAGGCTTTAAATTAGCAACTGGGTTACCTGGAAAAGCTAACTTGACAGCAGCACAGGTACTCAAGGATTTTGTGAATTTCTAATTTGTTTGCTAGGAAATGATATGTGACTGGCATTGGTTGACTCATGGAACTCCCAAACATCATGCACAATGGTACCACGGGTAGGTTAGAGGTGATGTCCAATGTTAGAGTTGCTGGCTAAGTCTATGGCTTTGAGAGCGGATTTTTGAGCCTGGGATGTGCCTAAAATTTGCCAAAAAATCTAGAATTTAGGGAAAAATATTCAACATCGAAGGCAGCGGCTCCAGCTAGGACGATTTTAGGCACTAAGTGAAATATGACTCTTAAAAGGCGCCCGAGCGACACTTGTTGATTTTTGATAATTTTTCAGACTACCGTGCGGGTTGTCAGGAGTTGCCAGCCAATGTGGGATGTCAAGTCGGACATGCAAAAGTTTATAGCACTCAAATCGAAGCCCGGACGAGGAAATGGCCAACAAATGGGCAAGATTTGAAAAGATGGACTTGTTTTGGCCAAGTGGGGTAGTGACTTTTGGGGCCAATAAGCATTTTATGCCACATGAAAAAACGCGGAGAGAGAGGAGAAGCAAAAAACGTGGAGGAGAGGGCGCCATGGAATGGCCGAAAAATGCGCCTCATGATGGGGGAAATGGAGACGACAGCCTGCAAACAACCCACCCAATTGATCATGGGGCTTGACTACTCCTTCCCTGCTGATCTTATCGCCGCCCTTCGCTCGTCCAATGGTGGCCCGGATGGAGAATTCTGATTCTAGTCTTTCTCTCTCCTCCCTCTCTCTCCCTTAAGGGGTTGTTCTTGTGTGCAAGAGGGGAATGAAGAATGGTGAAGAAAAGCTTGTTCGGATGAGACCGGATTGCTTTCGGATCGATGAAGACATGAAGATTGCTGATTTTGAAGATGTTGGACATTGAATGAGGGCTGACCCGCAGTCCCGCACCAAAACCGAGATCCCGAGACATAAAGCCTAAGCGGTAATTCAATTTTTATGAAGAAAAAATGAGTTTTTATGCTATTTGGTTGATGAAATATTATTCCCATGGGCTGATTATGCAATATAATATTGTTTGTTTACTCAGTTTATGCTCTGAAAATCAGAAAATCATAAGTGATATGGCTGAAATTAATGGTATAAAACCCGTAAAACACGCATTTAAGGGGTAAAATGGGGGGTTTTTGCAAAATAAAGGGGAAATATGAGACATAACACCTATAAAACCTGAAATTTTGCTGTCAAAGAACCTAAGGGCCATAGGCCACAATCAATCTTCATTTTTAGTCATTTTTTATTGAAGAAAATAGAGGAAAAATACCAAAAAATGGTGAAAATTGGGTTTTAAATGGGAGAAAATTAGGAAACGATAAAAGGAAAATTCCAGAAAATTACATAAGTGTTTATGCAATGTATAATGAAGGTAGAGCACGAGGTTGGCCTCGGTTTACCCTCATTTCTATGTTTCTGTCAGTGTTTATTGCTTTCTCTAAAAAGAAATACACATAAAACGAATGCAAAACATTAAACGGTAGGGTGAGAGGGGAGGTTGAGCATCAAAGTATAATCTTAAATCTGGTTTATGTGTTGCATCATGACTATAGGCCGTTGTTTTAAAATAAAGGAAAAGGCAGCATGAGCGTAAGGCTCGGTGTCTCTCCTCATTACATAAACGTTAGCAGAAATCATGAAAAGATTGGTTTCGCACAATGCACAATGCTGATTTTCTCTTTTGTTTGTGCACTAAACCATTCACATTATGCACCATGCATGGTTCATGGTATCAAAGGAAAAGCTCCTGGACTGCATAGCAATTGTTTTCTTAGGACTTTGACCCACGATTGAGAGTGTGAGGTTATCCCTTGCCGTAGGATAGAAGGTCAGTTTCCTAAGGGACTGTTAAGTGAGGACACATGATATATATCCTGGAAATACGAGAAATATAAAAGAGAGGAGTTTGTGTTCGTATGTGTTATATGTTGAGCAGCACATCAAAGGGCCAATCCCTGTGATGTAGGAGAGCTGCAGTGGGGCCGCGGTGTTTCTACCGAGAGATTGCCTCCATATGTGTGTGATCATGGCATTGCCAATGTGTAAGGGTTCTCCCTCTGAGGATTTTAAGGGAACCGTTGGACTATAAACTATAAACGCATGAATTAAGCTTTAGGACAGCTTGTCCTTTAGCATTAGACTGACGCTCCTGGTCCGCGAGGCCGTGAGGGTGTTTGTGTGTCATGAGCATGAGATCCGGCTAGTGCCATAGCCAGTGCCGGCCCATTTCAGGTCCCATCAGGCTTTGTATGGTTTCACCCTCATCCTTTGAGAATGGGAGATCAATGGTTTCCAATACGTGCATCTAGTCTCACTCATCCTCAAGGCAAGGAATGTACCTTGTTAGAGGTCCATAATCACTTCTATGCCTTGAGGCGTCCTTTACCAGGGTAGAGATGGCATGTAAGTCCACTGATGAGGTTTTCCATGTGTCCATCTCTACTTAGACTACTTTTGATCTATTTCCCAAGAATATTAGGCCATTACCCCAGTCCTCTATCACTTTGGCATTCCTCATCCAATGTCTATCGGAGTAATATATCATAGTCCACTCCCTTCATAACTATGAAGTTCATTTAGAATTGGATTCCCACTATCTTTAGAGGTCAATCCTTCAAGACTTCAAAGAGTCTAACCTTCATTCCATTTTGCTAGAGTGACATTGAACATTACTATGAAGTTCATTGAGAATTGGATTCCCACTATGTTTAGAGGTCAGTCCTTCAGGACTTCAAAGGGTCTAATCTTCATTCCATTTGCTAGAGTGACATTAAACATTGTAGTGTTGGAGGGGTTTTAGTCGAAAGGTCGTATCCACTGGGGATTAGAGAGAGAAGGAAGTAGACAATAGGAGATAGAAGAGAAGAAAAATAATAGGCAACAAGAGGTACACAAGATAAAGACAAAGCACAATGAATCAAAGCACTATGTACTAATAGAACCTAAGAAGATAAACAAAATCCTTGTCTGGGACTACTCAAAAGCAATCTCCAAGCATAAGATCTCTTGGAGCTCCTTAGTAGACTAAAGACACACACCAAAGACTAGCTTCTTCTCTGTTGCTTTCAGACCGCAAATTTGATGGTTTCTTTGGCTCTGAAAGGGGGGTAAAACACCAAGACACCTCCTCAAAACTCCCCCATATTGCTCTTGCTTCTTCTCCCCATTCAGAGTGTTGTTAGCTACCTCTAAATTGCGATCGTGTGCTAGGGGATTTTAGAATCCCTTCTTTTTGCATGAGATCTCAATAACTAGTTGAAAAAGACACTTTCTTTTTGCATGTCACTCTATTCTAGAAGTTTTCTAAACCTTTTTAAGATATTTATAAGAAATAATATTCAAAATATCAAAAATAGGCTAAAATTGTCCAAAAATACCATATTTTAGAACTAACCATAATATGGATACTAGCACTAATGACTAAGATGACATTGACTCTCTAGATTCATAAGAAATCCAGATGATGATGCACTCTAGATTTTTCCACACTGTGTCTGTGTAGGGACATGACATCCACCCCTCTGAACTTGCACATCCTCCGGTATGTGCCACCGATGCACTACCCGATCAAAAACACATAGTATCAACTTTTTGCTCATCATGCACATAAGAAGGCATCCCCCTGGATCATAGATCAAAATGACTATCATTTATGAAACTCTAACACCATAGCAAGTATCAACTCCAAGGTCATTAGGCCTTGGGTGCACATCATATACTAGAGGCTATTGAATCTCCATATACAAGCTATCAATGTACCCATCAACAAATACATAACAACATGCTTGCTCTTTTAGAGTCCAACACATGAAATTTTTCTTATACTAACAATTATGTACCACATCAAACCTAAATTGAGCCTTATTTGCATCGAACATATATAGACCATCACCAAAAATAGTAAACTAGTCCACATCTTGAAGCATCTTTGAATTGCCTATCAAGGCCTCTAACAAAGTATCCAAAATAATTTCCAGCTATGGAGTATTACATCTAACATCCTCTAAAGGCATATCCTCAAGCTCATGAACTATCTCAAAAATAATAACTCTATCCTGCAAATCATGTGCATCCAACACTTTATCAATCTCCCTCTAAGTCTCTACATAAAGTAGAACATGAGCTTCGTAAACCTTTTCAGATGCATTAAGAAAATCTGCAGATGCACTAGATGACTCTTCCACTACAGGATCTTCTAAGGCATCCAGACTAAAAACATGCACCAAAGACTAGCTTCTTCTCTACTGCTTAGACTGAAAATTTGAAGGTTTCATTGGCTCCAAAAGGGGGGTAAACCCTCAGGACACCTACTCGGAATTCTCCCAGATCGCTCCTTCTTCTCCCCATTAGTGCTATTTGTTGCCTGTAAAATGCGATCATGCACTACGCGATTTCCAAAGCCCTTATTATTTGCATGAGATCTCCAAAACTGGTTGAAAAAGCCACTTGCTTTTTGCATGTCACTCTATTCTAGAAGTTTTCTACACCTTTCTAATATATTTACAAAATAATACCCAAAATATCAAAAATAGACTAAACTTATCCAAAATTCCCATATTTTTTAACTAACTATACTATGGACCCTAGCACTAAATGACAAAGATGACATTGACCCTCTAGATTCATAAGAAAGTTGGATGATAATGCACTCTACATTTTTTCACATTGTGTCCACATAGCAACACGACAATAGTTTCCTCGATGGTTTTTCCCAAGCTTGCAAGACCATGTCACTAAGTATATGAACCCCTGATTATGTGTCCACTATCCCATTTTGTGTAGTATCTCCTAAGGTGATGATAGGTAAGACTATGTGCATCTCAGTGCCCTTCCAAAAGGCATTCACTTGTGGGGACCTAGGCATTTGATTCGTCATTATGCTTGGCATGTGTGTGACTACATCGTGATTTGGAAATTCTTGCAGTTCATGTTCATTACTAGGTTCTACCCATCACTTCAATTCTTGCCAAAGTGCGGAGTTTTGCCTAACTAATTCTCCCAACAACAATGTCGCAGGAGTTATTATTATAATGTGTGGTTAGCAATTTTCCATCCATCTTTCCCTCCTTAGCTTCATGGGCTCCCTGCCAATGCTTGTGAGCCAATTCTGTAGCAATCATCATTGCCCCTTATTTTTCCCATGCAATTGCTCATGTGGTGGTGTTGCCTCTCCTATCCTCAGATATGTGGGAGAGACTGGTGGGCTCATGGTTGAGAGTTTGTTTAATCTCATCCTCAATGATAGATTTGGCATCTTGAAGGTGAGATTGTGCTTCTTTTATCCACTCCTTGACCTTTTCCTCCACACCCCTCAGCTATTGCTAGTTGGAGTCAAGGTACTCTCCAACCTTAGTGCTTCCCTTCTCTCACGTCTTATGAGAAAATGTTTTTGCTTTAGCATTAGTGACCTATTTTCCCTTGGTTAATATGGTCTCACTCTCAATATTGAGTGTTATTTTTGCCCCACTTATTTTTTTTCTCTATCATTGACTCTTTTTTCCTATAGAGAATGTGTCTAGGTTACTAGGTCTAGGTAATGAGATACTAGCCTACTTTGTTTGAGCTCGTGTCATAACATTTAGGAGAATAGGTGTGACATCGTTGTTGGGTGACTCAACACAAAAGAGTCTGAGTGGCACAAATGGTATGATTGCCGAGCTAGTGGAGGGTTTCCCCCTAGGGCAATTGGCAAACATGTGCATGACTCCGCATTTGGGGCATCTCAAGTCCATCTTCTCTCTATTTGCTTATTCCTTTTCAGGGTAGGGAGATGAGATATTCCTTGGATGGCCACACATCCAACATGCTATGGGTTCTTCATGTTGAGCTCCTGCTAGGCCTCTACCTCTTTCTCTGCCTAAGGCCATGACTGGCATAGGTCTATAGTCCATCAATATGGGATTACCCTCTTCATCATAAGAGACATAAGGGTTCAATAAGAATCTTCCTTCACTAGTTTCTCTACAAAGTGCACTAGAGCATCACTTCTAGGGATTCCGATTGGGTTGATGTCTATCCTTTGGGGTGGCTAGCTTTGAATCATTAGGTTCAAGGAGAGCCAAAGGGGCTCCTCTTACGAAATATGGTTGCCTAAATTCTGGATAGTATGGCTCAGTGTAAGGCTGCTAGTAAGGCAACTGTCTTGGCAAACAACTGGTGTAGTGCATGATATCATGCCCAAATATTTTGTAATTGGTACAAGGCCTTGATCTAGGATTGGGGCACTCAAAAGGTAGATGGTTCCCTCCACAATGCACACACTGCACTTGAGGTCATACTAGCCTTCATATTGACTCTTGCAGCCTAGCCAGCTCTGATTTTAGGTCAACTATAGCCTGGGTCTGGTCAATACTCTTTCCTTTTTCTTATTCATTGAGGGCTTCTCATTCACTAGTTGATGCAGCTCTCTCAGTATTCCTTAATGCATTTCTACCTTATTGCGCAGTCCAAGAGCTTCTCCCCTTGAGCAAGTCATCTACTGGTATGGCCTCCTCAAAGACTCTGGTCCTGTCTTTGGGACTGTCTCTGTAACTCTCTGTGGTGCTACAGTGCTCTGTACTGCACTGTTCTGTTCTGTACTGCTCTATCCCTCTGTTGGCAGATGAAACTTCACCGTCTTGGCAGGAGAATCATTTTCATTCTGAACCACTAGTTCCTTCTTCTTGGTGCATGTAATAGCGACAACTTCCAACTCTACCAAATTGGAGGTAGGCTCTTGTACCTTTTGCTGGCTATCAGTGGCTTTGGCCTTTACAGGGGCTGGACTTAGGCAATCCTTTGTAGTGTGACCTTCTCCTTTGCATCGATTGCATAAGGGCTTGTAATCCATAGATCGTCTGGGTTTGGACAATTCAGGGAGATATGTCCCTTTTCTCCACACCTATAACATTCCATCTCTGATCTCTGACCACTGCAAGATTGTCATCCTCTATAATCTTGAGAGGGAAACCTCCTTGGACCAAAATTAGGACCAAATTCCCTAGGCTTGGGTCCAATATCCGGTGTTGTCATTTTGGATTCTAGCAAGTTAAATCTTGCATTTTCATCCTTCTGTCTTTGTTTATGCATCTCTTTTAGAGAGCAAATATCCTCTGTATGGTTCTTCCGCAAACAATAGGAATAGAAGGCTCTAGGAATGGTTGGTTTCCGAGTACATTCAGTGGCTAAATGTCTCGCTTGATGACACTTTCCACACCATGTATTAGAGTGCATCACATCTCTTATAGCTCCCACAGGAGTGGATATATTGGTAGTATTTACCTTCAGCATCTGTAGCTGCTCTGTAATCACATCCAGAAGCTCTTTCTTTATACTTGCAACTAAGTTGGATAAGTAATCCTTCAGATTTTCACCTCCTGAAGTGCTTGTAGTGGGATTTTGGGAAGCGTCTGTAATTACTGCATAAACTGGTTGGGTCGATCCAGGAGGTCCTCTGTTCTGGCTCTGATTGAGAGCTCCTATTGAGACTTGGGGTTGTTGATTCCAATTGGTAGGGTTTCACTATTGTTGAGTCGCCATTGGAGGAATTGTTTGAGGCCACTGTTGCTGTGGTTGAACCATCATTTGAGGCACTCTCGTCTTTGGTAACCACAGTGGATTAGGTGCATTATACTATGGCACTGTTTGCATTTGGTGATAGGGGTAGGGAGCTATCCCTGGGATGCATTTGGTGGGTATACCATTCCTGGCATGGGAGGAGGTAAGAATCCTCTTCCTGGAGTCATTGACAGCCTTGCTTCAACTTCTCATACAATCTTGCACCTTCCACTGCAGCTTGTAGATTGACTGGTCTTCTCAATTCCACGAACTTGTGAACTTCTAGTTATAGGCCTCTGAGAAACACTCCTTTTTGGATTCCTTCGTCCAAATGATGGTTAGTCCATCTCTTCATGATGGATTCCATTTGCGAAACATAAGCTTCTACTCTTTCTCTAGAGGATTGACTTAGGTTCATGAACTCCTCTCACATCCGCTCTTTGAAACCTTCACGTCTGAATTTAGTGAGGAAGGCCCCATGTGCCAAAAGTTCCTGCTGCTTGTCTCTCATACCACTGAAACGCTGCACCCTTGAAAGTGGCGGGGAATATTGCTAACCAATGCCCAGGGGTTCTGGCATTGTTAGCCACACATGCTATCATGAACTCTGCTACATGAAGATCAGGGTCTTCATTGTACTCTCCCTTAAAAACTGGCAATGGGACTACATTTGCTTGCCTGTCATCAATATTTCCAGGATGAATCTGACTAGGAAGGGGACCTTGAGTCACCATGGGGACTTCTGTAAAGAGTGTTTTTAGGGCATCAAAGAAAGCTTCTGCTGCGAGCTCGTTCTCAGCTTTGATTTTTACATTCTCTCTTCTCACGTACCTCTGGACTCGTTCTAACACTTGCCTCTTTATTGCGTCATTCATCAGGGGGTTGGCTTCAACCAGTTGGTCTGGACTCAACAGGATAGTATCAGAGAGGGCTTCAGTCTCTCTGAGGGATTCTCTGGCCAACATCTCTTCTACTTTCTTCTTTTCAACATCTCTGAATTCAGCTTTCAAACCACTATAGAGCGGAAGATATTCCATTTTGAAAGTATCAAAACTCATTCTTCTTAGGATCGTTGTTGTGTCATTATAATAATGCCAGCTTCTGAGGGTTTCAACAGTGTATGTTGTGAAAAACACTCTGTCTACCAACTTCCAGTGGGTTGCTAATTGGACAAACAGAAGATTATCAGTGCACCAAGCATCCCACGTATCTTGCTGTTGAGCATCCACGAACAAATTCCAACTCTTTTCCTTCTTGTCTTCGTGAACCTCCACAGACCACGACTCCTGAAGCTTCTTCACGATCTCCCACTTGATGATGTCTGGAAACTTCTCAATGAATGCCAATTCTTCCGTGGATGGTCATTCTCTCTGTTTCTGCTCTTTACTTTGTTCCCAAACAGTTTTCCACCAAGATGCAAGTTTCTGCTTCTTCAACAGGAAGAGAAAACAGTCCACCACATAGAGAATGCATCATGATGATGATATGTTTCCGCCATTGTGGGATGAAATTCTTGTGGAAAGTGGCTTTGATAATGAGAATTTCCAACTCTTCAGTGGAAGAAGGAACTTTGCAAACATCCATTGAATTCTCCTCTTCTTGGCAATGCCATTTCCTTTATTTTCAACCTCTTCTGATGCTTGTTGATGGCAAGTTTCCCCGGCTGCGCACCAAGAACATGGAGCCCCAAGAGGAACACCAAAGAAAAGGGAATTCTCTTGCAAGAAAATCTATCTTGTAACATCAACAAGCTTTTATTTCATTCTTCTGATGACCAAAACAAAGAAAACAACAAATCTTCACGCATCATCATAGTATGTATCTCCCACGGATTTGATAGAATCAACCATAATCTTCAACATCTTCATAAAATCCATCAATAGAACAAAGAACACAAAGGAATACACCATCTTTATGGAAATCAATCGCATAGTATTCATCTTCAATGTCTTCATAGTTCTCTCTCTCAATCCTCATATACAGTTACATTGTTTTGATAGAATTGACTATCTCTGGCTCTCTCTCTCTCTCTCTCTCTCTCTCTATCAATAATACATCATATCCTTACTACAATACTCTCATAATAACTCTCAATAATCCTTCTTAGGTCGTGGATGGACCTCCCAAGAGGTATGTCTCATATGAAGAGTCACCAAAGCCACTACAGTGTCTTTTCACAGCTCACTACTGTCATTATCACTTAGTCTTCTCTTCAGTCTTCAGCAGTTTCTTCTTCCACTTGTTTTAGCTCTTTTGAACTTAGATTCATCCTTTCCAAAGGTTAGAAAACTTTCCCAAAGTCACACATACATTCTACAGAACACTTACAAAAGGTCTACAGAACAGTTACAGTACAGTACCAAAGCAGCTATAGTACAGTTACAGTACAGAGATAGAGCAGAGACAAAGGCTCTACAGAAGGTCTACAGAGGGTTACAGAAGGTCATTAGAACCTCATAACTTATACTCAAACCATTCCAAACTATCAAAAACTATTCAATAAGCTTCCAAAAGATCTCAATCTTCATCAATCACATCAATCTATGCTTCATAAAGAAGATAATCAGAACAAAATAAAAGCTATACAGAAGGTATACATAACCAATTAGAACATCACAGAGCTTCATATCTCCACTGCGAATCATCATGAACTTCCAAAACATAATCAATATCATCCAAAACACTCTCAAACACTTCCATTAACAACCATGCATCACTCTAAATCTATAAAAAAGCAATCATTCAGTCCTCAAAAACAACAAAAATCAGTCAAAAATTCAGTCTTTTTTCACTCTCAACAACTTTAATGTCCCATATGTTGCTTATGCTATGCATGGATTCATCACATAGCAACTAGGTGCAATTTCACTCCCTTTGATACAAGCACTTCACAAAATTCATCTTTGAATATTTGAGATGCGATTTATCCTTTTCAATGACCTATTCTAGCACCACAAGATACAGAGCCTAATGCATCTCTTGCGAGCATTAAAACCTCGGGGGGTTCACTATATATATATTCTCTATATAACATGCGTTCATGACCTATTTATAAATATCCTAATCTGTGAATTTTTCTTGAAAAAAACACAACCCTTTTCTATTCAATCTGTAAGTAACCCCTTTATATGGCACCCTTCTGTATGTAAAAAATATATTAAAAATGTGTTTAAAAAACCCCTTATTTTGAACTCGCGTTATATATACATATATTCATGAGTGACCCTCCCCAAGATTAAAACAAGCATCTATCAATTTGAAAATACATTACTTACAACCGGTACCGTAATTGGATTGATAGTGATGCCTTCGCTCGAAGCTCTGTTGA
The DNA here is from genome assembly GCF_053477565.2 of Lygodium microphyllum. Taxonomy (NCBI): domain Eukaryota; kingdom Viridiplantae; phylum Streptophyta; class Polypodiopsida; order Schizaeales; family Lygodiaceae; genus Lygodium; species Lygodium microphyllum. Next base: position 114,205,520 of record NC_141156.1, on the reverse strand, counting down.
TGGTTGTAGGATTGTCATCTGCACGCGACATTCTTCGCTTAGAGGCCATCGTCCGCAAGTAGACTTAAGAGATTAAGAAGGTGAAATAGATTCGAGATGGGAGAGCAAAAGAGAAGATGGTTAAATGGAGGATCAAGATAGAGGAAAATTGTGCAGCCTCTCGGGGTAACTCTTCTCTCTCTCTCTCTCTCTCTCTCTCTCTCTCTCTCTCTCTCTCTCTCTCTCTCTCTCTCTCTCTCTCTCTCTCAAGCTCTCTCTCACAATCTCATGGAGGGATATAATCTCTCTCTCCCTCTCTCTTGCAGCATTTCAGGGTCTCCTTATGCTCCCCTGTGCCTCCCCATGCCTCATATTTATAATGAATTAGAGAGGAGGGGATAAGTCTGAGAACAAGATTGGAGAGGCTCTTAGAAGACTCAGTGATCTGATGCTCAAAAAAAAAATCTGATGGTTGCATTGGCTTCAAAAGGGGGGTGAAACTCCAGGACACTTGGTTAGAAAGCTCTTAGTTCACTCCTTCTTCTTTTCTCTGTTCGAAGTGCTGTCTATTGCTTGTAGACTGCGATCCCGGCGGGCGCGATTTTGCCAGTCACTTTTCTTTATTTCTCTTTTTATAAAATCTCCAAAACTAACTAAAACATCACTTGTCTTTTCTTTTAAATGACTTTTAGTTCTATGTTTTTAGGATAATATCTAAAATATAATAGTTTTTTCCCCCCCCAAGAATCTAATATTTTTGGACCATTCAAACTATACACATTAATATTAGTAATTAATATGGCTCATAAGTCCCGTTCACATTATACTTTTCGCGAAGGGTGGCTACAATCCTTATCAATCCGAGAAAAATGTCAGATTTATGACTCTCAAAAATTTTTAATATATTTTTAATTGAATGAAAATTATTAGCTATTAATGTTAGACAGTTTTTACCTTAGTTAGTCTTTAGTTAGTGATCTTACTAACTTATTAATTGACTAACTAACTTTCGAACTAACCAACTAACTTTTATTGCATGGAAATATTACATCCTCCCCCCTTAGAGAAATCGAGATGTCCTCATCTCGAGAGAAACTGGGGAAGACAAGCACTAATGGGGCTTATGACATGTGGGTTAAGACCCACCATGCATCCACTGCGCTACTCTTAATATTTCAGGTAGTGCACTCATATTATTCGAATTAACCATAGGTACAAGAGTAGGATTTATTCTCAATTGTGTTACATGTCGATTAAGCTTCTAGGAATTTTAGTCCTCCTAATAAGGTTTAGTGGGCTCTAGATCTTTGTCTTCATCTGATTTGTCTATATATCCATAGATTGCACCTGTGTAGCTTCGTTTTCTTGGAGGCTCAATGTCTTTTGGACCTAGATCAAGGCAGTCTGCTTGGATGTGTCCTAGCTCATTACAATGGAAGCATTGACGGTAGGGACATCTCCTACGGATGTGCCCTATCTCTTCGCATGTATGGCATCTCTTATCATGATCTCCATAGTCATCTTTGCTACAATTTCCCGATTTAAGTTCTTGGATGATTGGATTCGCTCGGAGTAATGCGTCTTGCAAGTCCGTTGGATGCATTGCTTCAAGATGGTGGTTCAGAGGAGTGTTCAGGCCATGGCAAAACTTGGATACTTGCTGTGCAACATCCATAGGTGGCGCATATTTTAGTAGGATTACAAACTTTGAGTAGTAAGCTTCCAAGGTTAATTCCAGCCGCTTGAGCTTGAAGAATTCATTCATCTTCAAGGTCTAGTAGGTTGACGGGAGGTATCATCCGCGTACAGCATCTTTCAATTGAGTCCACATAACAAAGGATTCAGAAATACCTTGATCTTTGCACCATTACTTCCACCATAACCGAGCCTGGCCAACTAACTTCAGTTTTCCAATCATTGCTTGATTCATGGAGGCAGTTCCCGAACCAGAGAAATAGTCATCCATCGTCTCAATCCATATCTCTGCTTCTGATGCGATGTCTAATCCTTCTCCATCAAACTCGAGTGCCTTAATTTGCTTGAGAAGAAATTTCTTCTCTTGCATGTCAGCATTCGTGGGTGCATAAGGTGCCTGACAATCAAGCCATACCACTCATGTTATTTTTGTTTAGGATATGTCTATGAACCGAACATTAATCAATCATGTATCATCATGAAGTTTTTTGCTCTGATACCAACTGTAACATATCCGCTTGTCCACTTGTGGGACATGTCTTAGCAGCCCATCAGGAGGGGAGTCTAGAAAGCGCCACCTAGCACTCGCAAGGAATGTCACACACAGGGTTTGCGATCCAGATACTTCCGTTTCGGGGCAGACTCGGGAAGACCTAGATCACAAACCCTGTGACATTCCTTGCAAGTGCTAGGTGGTGCTTTCTAGACTCCCCTCCTGATGGGTTGCTAAGACGTGTCCCACAAGTGGACAAGAGGACACATTACAACAAAGCTCTAAGGGTCATTGCATGCCTTGTATTTATCAAGTTGCTTTGTAACTATGTGTAATTTCATTTGGCTCCTAGCATTTGGGGTAACTCCTAGCTCTGACTAGCAAGGATGTCACCAAGGCTACCCCACTTTGCTCAACACTAGTATTGTCTAGCAATCTTTTTGTGAGTAGCTTGCTTACTATAAGGTCGGCTTCTAGGGATCTCTCCCTATCAGCATTGCCTCCCATTTTGTTCCTACCTAATATGGCTAGGATCTTGTGAACCTCATTGAGCTCTCTCTCCTAGCACAACTTCTGAGCACTTTACTCTTGGCTATAACTCACAATGCGCTACAATGCTATCCTTTCCATTCTCCTCTCTTCCTCAAGATTAGCTATGATATCAACTACTAGGCTTCCGTGGTGTGCTATCCTTGTTTGTTGCATGGTCGTATTGTGTAGCAAGTGACCCGATGTCGTTCGGGTGCTCTACCATTTTTAGGTCGAGGTCGAGGTCGAGATGGTTTTGCCATATGGGTGCCATACTAGTTGCCTCCTGATCCACTAGTGCATCTATGAGGTCAATTAATTAGGCCTTATACGGGTTGAAGCAAGCACCCATATATTTTTCATAAGGCCTTATGTGGATGATATTTTTCTTGATTATGTATGTAGGCTTCATAAGGCATTATATAGGTTGAAGCAAGCACCCATGCCATGGCATGATGCGATAGTTGAATAACTTGTTAGTATTGGATTCTATAAAGAATAGGTTGATCACTCACTTTATCTATGTGAGAGCAATGTGGATATTGTGATCATTACTATATATGCAGATGACTTAAATATCATAGGTGACAATGAGACAGAGATTGAGCATGTGAAGAGTCTTCTTAATATTGAGTTTGAGATGAAGATTTTGGGAGAGTTGTGCTACTTTCTTGGTGTAGAGATAATTATAACTCCAGAAGGTATATGGTTGTCATAGAGAAAATATGTTTTGGATATGTTAACCTCGATGCAAAAAAAGAAAAACAAAATAAAAGAGATGCAGGACAAAGTGAAAAAAGGTGGCCCATAAAAAAACAGGAGAAAAAGGGCCAAAAGCGCAAGAAGCAAACTCAAAAGTCCAAGGAAAGTGCAAAAGGGAAAATGCACATTTTAAATATAAAAGCACACCCTAAATCCTTGTAAAAAAGCACCAGGCTCCCTCTTGTTTAATTTGTGAATGTAGACGGGCATTGGTGAAGGAACAATGTAAATAGGAAGGGAATAGGGAAAGAGGACCTAGGATAAAATGGCAAGTCATATAAAAAAGGGATGGGTGCCCAAAGAGGAATAGGGCATATATAAAAAGGCAAAAAGTGAATGAAGAAACTTATTTTTGTGTGTAGCCAAAACTATCTCTCTTCTTCTTGTTGTTGTTGCTCTTGATTGTGCTTGATAGAGGGAGTGTGAGGGTGAGGGACAGTGGTGGAGAAGCTCTCCATCTTCTCCTCTCTTCTTTTCTCTTCTCTTGTCTCACGTGTGACGATGGAGCTTGGAGCTTGGAGCTTGCACCTTGGATCATGGAGCTATCGAAGAGATTGAGGGAGGAGGCAACTCGATTGGGCATGAAGGTAAGCTCACTACACTCGTAGGTGTGAGAGTGCACAGGACTATGTGAGAGGTAGCCATTGCATGTGGCTTGAAATGCTAGAAACAATAAGCGATCCATGGGTCTTGGTAGTTTAGTGAGAAGCTCCCACATTTTGGTTTCATTGCCGAGACCACCATATTCAAGCTTGAGTGCTTGTGCACTACTCTAAATTGAGATATAAAGTAGAAGTTCAACTCCAAAATGGCACTTGATTTTAGATAGGAAGCAAGGGAGTGAGAGGCTATTCGATTTCTTTTGTGGATTAGTTTAGGTTTAGGAAGCCTTTTCTGCATCGGTTAGAGTAGGAGTTGTGCATTTTGATAAGATTTGAGACATTAAGTTTTGGAAAAGAAGGAAAAAATAAGGAAAAGATAACTCTCTGGATAACCAGGAAACAAGGAAATAGGGGAAAAAAGAAAAGAGATTTTTTGTATCCAAGAAGGAAAACAGAGTGTGAGGGAGAAAGAGAGAACACAAAAGGTTAAAAAAAAAGAAACAGAGAGTTCATTTACATTCAATGAGATTGAGAAAGAGCTAGTGAAAGAGAGATAGGGAATGACAGGTCTATAGGCTACAACACCTATGATCCTTGCCTTTGATGCTTTCAGTCCTTCCAGATATGCTCTGAATCTTTCTTGTTGATTGTTGCATTGTTCTAGAATCCACGGTACTTTAAATAGTGAGCATTAAGTCATTAAATAGGGTGTTTGCCTACATAGATAACCAAGAAAAATATCATCCACATAACTAGGTGGTTGTTCAATATAAACTTCCTCATGAAAATCCTCCTGCAAGAATGCATTTTTAAGATAATCATGTTGCATAGTCACTGATGAGGACAAGTTTCCTCTTTTAACTTGATTTATCTTTGAATTGAACTACAACTTTCTAGCCTGTATGTCTACCTCAAATAATATGGCCAGATTCTTCCAAAAACTAGTAGGGGTTTTATATTTCTTCAAATAGCCCATCACACTATTTGTGACACTCATAGATAGCCAATATATTACTTCACTCTATCTTTAATCCAATCCTTCTTAGTCTTTATTTATTCTCCAATAGCATTTCACTAAGGGACTTCGGGTGTCATAGCCATATCTCCTTTAATATAGTTCCAAACATCAATTTCCTTCAAGAAATTTGTCGTCCTAAACTTCTACATGTGATAGTTATTCTTATCAAGCTTCTTAATGACAATTTGGTTAAATTTGTTAGATATTTTGATAAGGCAAGAAACTCTACAAGCACTACAACCTTCAACAAAGTCAATAGCAAATGCAATATAACCAAAACTCATAGCCTTTTTCACTAATTACACAACAATAAGTGCAATTCATATGCAAATACTCTCTATGTCTACAAACTAACAAACACCTAGAACCTCATAAATATGCAATCTATAATCTCTACACTTGTAAACAGAAAACAAATTTGAATTTGCATTATATCTAGAAATTACTTTTCACCAACTTGTAAGACCAAAATAGAGGCCAAAACAATCTTAGATGGTAAAAATCAAAGGGCTGATTTGTAGCACATACAATGCTCTTGGATCTCACAAAGTTTCACTATCATTGGAGACTACAGTCCTCTAGCATTATGAGCTGACTACATTCCATGGAAAATCAAACAACATGGAAGAGCTTCTTACCCATTTCTTGCTTACTTTCTTTCACCCTTCATCATCTTCACCTCACCCTTTGAGTGAGCTCTATATAGCTATGACACTACTTTGATATGATGTAAACAAGAGAGAGAGAGAGAGAGAGAGAGAGAGAGAGAGAGAGAGAGAGAGAGAGAGAGAGAGAGAGAGAGAGAGAGAGAGAGAGAGAGAGAGAGAGAGAGAGAGAGAGAGAGAGAGAGAGAGAGAGTACACACACATAATAGAGAATTGAGGATATTCTTTCACACAAAAGAACTTATTCTACAACATGATTAAATACTAATATGAAAGAACTAGATTGTATCCACATGGATTCACAAAGTTTGTGAACTTGCTAAAGATAGAGTGCTAAAGATAGATGAGGTGGCACAATGAAGGTACCATAACCAAGAGTGGACTGCATGGGTGTAGTCCAAATGTAGAATCAAGGTTGAATCCCCTAAAGACACGCATCTTGAAAAGGGTTAGTGTGTCTCAAGTAAAGAAAAAGAAAAATGTAAAATCAAGGTTGAATCCCCTAAAGACATGCATCTTGAAAAGGGTTAGTGTGTCTCAAGTAAAGAAAAAGAGAAATGGTTGAATGCTAAGGCTTTTCGCAGTTTGGTAGATATATTGATTATGAATTAGGGTTCTCTTAATCTAATAATCAAGTTAGCAATAATATTAGGAAAGCTAGATCTGATAGATTTTTTGTGATAGCTAGCCATTTGGCCACCTTTTTTAATTCCAAATGCAAAATGTTGAAAACAATTGTGATACATGATCACTTCCCAATGAGTTCCCAATTCTATAAAGTTTGTTTAACAACTCTCAAGTAGTGAAAGCTTGCTTATTTCATATTGACCCTAGGCTATTAAAAAATAGGGATGTCTAAGCATTAGAAACATTTACATTGAGGCATTCCAACACCTAGTTTCCCTTGGTCCATATCCTAGACAATAACAATTAGACAGACCCAATCCTTCCGAAGGGAAGTTAAAGCCGAAAAGTCCAAAAGAGTAGAGAGGAGAGAGCCAATAAATATTCCCTATGAAAATCCCTAGAAATTAGAATAAATAATGGGAAACCAAAAAACTCCAAAAGAGTATAGAGGAGAGAGGAGAGAGCCAATTTATATTCCCCTTAAATCCTTAGAGATCAAAATATATATGGGGAGAACCCACCTCCAAATTGATCTTTTTAGGAGTAAGCATGAACTAAGAACACTAGAAGTCAAGGAAGCCACTAATATTAAACTCTTCATATTCAATTCTTCACCAAAAAATGGTGGGTAGGGACAATTGATAAACCCACCAAAGATATGTTTAATGTACTAAAGAAAAAGAAATAAGCATACATTATCCCACTGCTAACTATAAAAGATGGGATTAAATCCAAAGATAATTATCCCTAACTAAAGAAAGAAGAAGAAAGAAAGAAAGGAATATTATTACACTCCTAACTAGAGAAGAAAAAAGAAAGAGATGTTATCCCACTCCTAACTAGAGAGGATGGAATTAAAACCAAAGATGATGTTGAAAATCCCACTCCTAACTATAAAGGATGGGATTAAAGCCAAAGATAATTATCCCTAACTAAAGAAAGAAGAATAAAGAAAGAAATGAATATTATTACACTCCTAACTAGAGAAGAAAAAAGAAGGGGACATTATCCCACTCCTAACTAGAGGATGGAACTAAAGCCAAAGACGATGTTGAAAATCTAGCTATAGATAAAAATTTCTTCTCCAAATTTTAGCTCTCCTGGAGAGAGAAAACAAAAGGACATGCTTCTAAGAGCAAAAATAGCTATGATTAGGAAAAAGGTGGTCCCAAAGAGGATGGTTGACATTGTGGATTGTAATCTCACTCTTGTTGAGATTGAGGACACTAGGACACTATTGAGATTGATATTGATTATAGATGAAAGATAAATAACATTAGATGGATTACTAAAAGAGCTCTTTAAAGAATGCAAAGAATTCATAATTACACTTGTCCTTAAGAAGGTGTAGAAATGATCTGTTAGATATGGAGCACTACCATAAATTGTGAATCATAAGTAGTTGTCAAGCCGATCCATAAGAGAGATGAGGAGGAGCTTCTTTCAGAATGAAGAACCATAACATGCTTAACATGTACTTACAAGGTATAAGCCAAAACCCTAGCTAGAAGGCTATCTCCTCACCGAGACACCTGGATTAGAAAGCCATGCATGCCCAAAAGACCAACTAATATTCTATCTTTTTTAACATAGACTTTGACAAAGCCTCTAACAAGTTGAAATGGAGCTTCATCCTACTATCCCTACAAGATATAGGATTAGAAAGGAGGTAAGAACTTAACCAAGATTTCAAACTATGTAAGAAAGAAATTAGATGTTGGGGAGACATCTAGAACAACCACAATTGAACATGAATGTGTGATGACTACCTAATTAATGGTTACGACCTTAAGCAACCTAAAATTACACTCCTAAGGAGTAGAAAAGAGCTATGGGGATCTCATCTCTCATCTACAACTAATCTCAACCAACCATTTGACTTCAAGGGAGTTTTCCCAAAAGGGGGGATAAACACATCCCCCTTCTAAATTTGTAGGAAGATAATACATAGTTGTGTAAAATGATTAATGAATGATGGAATATCAATCAAAGTCCAAACCAATGGAATAACATATTTAATTATATGTGGAACTAAGCAATTCATCCAAAAATGTAAGCCTAATGTGGCTAATTATTCTCAAATTTCTTTGGACAAAGGAAAGAGGAATGAAAGCTAGTATAGGCAATAGTAATATATTTTGTTCTCTACAAGTCTTGATCATGCCGTATCACCCCACCAAGATAAATTGGAAAAAGTTTTTGTTAGGGGAGACATATGGTCTACCCCATAAATTAGAAGCTACTATTTGTGGAATGTTTGGTTGAGCAAAAACAAAGCGGTGCTCAAAAAGTAATTTATTGATCCACTCATAGGTTTTAAAATCAATTTGTGTTTGCAAGTTGAAGTAGATGTAGACAAGCTCTAGAAGCTAAGTGAGCATATGGATCTTGATGCAACTTGAAAATATGGAAGGGAGTTAGAAGTGGCCACCATCTTTCTTGAAATCAAGAAGAAGCTTACTTACAAACATGCTAGGCTATCATATCACCCCTTTTTGTAGTATGGTAGTTGTCATTGTTGTACATGGAACCCAAGAAGCTTTCCTTAGTATTGAAGCTATCCATAAACTCTCTATCTAAATCAATTTTATATATTTTTCTTTTTTTATAATACAAAATTTCACCTTTCTAACAAAAATAAAAAATCAAATAGCTAAAAGTGGTTTGGAAAAAGTGTGAGGTTTCAAAGAACCTATGGTGGTTTTGACATCACTAAAGCAATAATTAAAGTAATATATTATAGATGGATTGAGCCTCACGAGTGGATCCTAGGGGTTTCACCTTATAGAACATGTAAGATACTATGTGAGTTCAAAATGAAGGGTATTTTATTTAGTAAAATTTACAAGATTATATTTACGAAAGGGGTTTTTAATTTCCAATTTGAAAAAAAAACTATGAGTTTAGTAAAGTAAAAGGGGTCATTTTATAGCCTATATCATGTAAAGAAAGGGTATTTCTTAATACCCTTTGAATGCACTTTATATAGATGATTTCTTATAGGTACACCCTTAAGGAGTGGGTGGAGTTCTTTTATTTCCAAATGCTTCAACTTTAGGATTCTTCACAGTCCTATCTTAGAAATACATCAAATGAATGTCTTAGACTAGGATATCTATGGTTGTGCATTGATGATGGCCAAAAAGATACACATCTACTCTTTAAAGTGTTTTGGAGCTTTTCAAGGGAATATACATAGGGAATCCTTGTGGCACTAATACATGCCAACCCAATTAAGTTTCATAAATTTGTTACCCTTCCATACATTGTCATTATTATTTTTTCTTTCTCTTGGTTCATGCTATGCCCTTGGTGTAGACTTGCCTACACTAATATGATCCAATATAAGTTTCCCCTTATACACTTAACATTAATATGCAAGCCAAATATTATAATTTCATATAAAACTCCTCAAAAAAACCATACCAAAAAGATGAATTCAATATATAATTGAGGTCATTGCATTTCTAATATCTAATACGCTTGTGCAAAAATAATGTTATAAGATGGTAGTACATGAAGGAAAACATTTGCTTTGTTCCTATGGAGGCATTGATGAAATTATATGTTGTTGTAGATAGTCTAGATGGCTAATAGATATTACCCTTAGATGGAATTTCAGCCTAATTATTCTAAAATACATGTATATGGTATCCAACAAGCATAATATGCATATAGTGAGCAAAATGTTTATGGAATTGTTGGAGTATGTAAATAAAATGGTAGATTTGTTTGTGTGGAGCCATTGATGAAATGGTCTATTGTGAAGGCAAAGATATATGGTTGTTAATAAAAGATATAAAATGTCTAGATTACTAATATATTACTCTTGAGTGGCATTTGAGCTATAATATTCTAATCTATGAGGTCATGATGAGTTTCCCAAGATATGTATGTTATACTTGATGAGTGTTTTGTGGTTATTAAGACCTTTTACATGAATACAATAAATTGATGACAGTAACTATAAATTCTTAGCTTATGATAAAATATGATGGGGAATAAGTCTAATATGAAAAGGACAATAGCTAGGTATCATGACTTTGTAGCATCTACTCATAAAAATTTAAAGAAGCACCATTTGACTTTAGTAATTTTGACATTGCAACACTTTATAGCTCCAATCATTTGCAATTTATCATTTATGGACTTCCAAATGACTTTTCATTTTAACAAAGATTGACTAGTTATCACATCATCATTGCTAGTGAGAATACCACAATAATAATAATCATCATCAAAACAAAGCTTGATACTTATCAAATCATCACACAATCATCTCTTTCAATGAACAACTAATTTCAAACACATAAGAAGTATGTCATGTACTTTGAACACACACACACACACACACACGACTTCTTATTCTTTGTTCTAAAGTATTCTCAATTGCATTTTGGTTCTTTAATGCATTGAATACAAAGAGAGTACAATAAAAAATGCCTATAAAAGGAGGACTTTCTTATCAAACCTTTTATATGAAGATTGTCTTTAAGGTTTATTTTAAGTGTTCAAATGTGTTACCAACCTTTTATTCCAAATACAATGCCTTACTAAGGGTATGGTTTTGGTTAGAGTACCTTTATTAAAAAACCATGTGAATGATGATGTAAGAGGGTAAATATTGAGAGGGTTATTTTCTATAGCTTCAATCGAGTATTCACTCACTTTTTCTATAAGTCCCCTTAAAAGTCTATTAATGTGCATAGACATGGTACACTTGTATATCTTACTTAAAGCCATTTGTGATGATTTTGGACTTGAAATATTAGTCTTTGAGAGAAGTATTGGTTTTAGACACCTTAATAAGGATTCTTGCATGGAAAATTGATCGCTTCAGGATAGTTTGAACTTGTTTATAATGAGAAAATCTCAATTTTGGATCTAAAGGAAAAAGGTAAAAAATTCTCTAGAAACACCTATTATCTATTAAAATGACTATAATGGTTCTGGTTTTTGATCCTAGCAAAAAGAGAAACATAGGTGCATCATACATGCTATTGAATAAAAGCCATATAACATATCTAGATTTATATATTTACTATTCTTTACACACATTTTTTCAAAGTTGGATACCAAATATGTCACAACACTTTCCTATATGCGACAAAAGTAGGTGGGAAAATGTCTTATGAGACTACTACTAAAAAAGGATAATTAGGAAGTTCTGGGAAAGCTCTTGAAACTATTTAATAAAATGCAAACAAATAGCTATATTCAACTTGGCAAAGGAGGCTATTATTGAAAAAGCAATGTAGGGGCTTTAAAGGATCATGAAAATGCAACTCAAGATGTAAATACATAAATATACAATGTGGCAAAGGAAGGGATGAAGGAGTTATCTTCTCATATCTTGAAGGGAAGGTCGAGGGCATTGGCCACGTGCTCACACATGTCCCCAACGGCCCGCTTGCGTGTGCGCAAAGATAGTTGAGAGATGACAAAAGGAGTCTCAGACGGTCTTCTTTGTCAGTACCACATAGGAAGAACATGATAGTACCTTCCCTCCTTTGCTCGGTAATACTATTCATGATTATGGTGATGGGGGCCTTGTTGTAGATAATTGCCAAAGGATTTTTTGTTTGTATCGTGAAAGCATTTTACAAGTCATATATTAAATTCTTCCATGGTTTACATGTGAGATAGTAAAAGGAAAAATTTTGTAGTCATTTTCTCATTGCAGTTACTTGCCAATACGTCGGAAGATAGGTGGTAGTATGCCAAGATTGAGGTCAGGTGGAATGTCCAAGTCGAGTCACACAAGTTGGGAAGAGGAAGTTTATGTGCATATTGCCTAAGTTAATGAAGTAAGTGCCTTGTTTTAAGGCTTCTCATGCCAAAAATTTAGGGAGGGGAATGTGAAGCTAAAAAAGAGAAAAATAAGTGGGAAAAAGAAAACTCTCATAACATGACTGAAGTACTAATTCGGTTCCCATTCAGGGTTTTAACAGAATCTAATGTGTGCTGATGCTTGGTAGTATGCCACAATCATTTGAGTAAGCTTATGAAATGCAGAGTTATGTCAGTAAGCCAGGTGCTCTTTGAGTCCAAGTCTCAAAGCTTGGGTTATATGCTAGTACATGAGTGCATGTAGTGATTGTATCTAACAAACTTTGTCATTCAAAGATGCAATCAAATGAGTTTTTGAGGGTTCCTATCTTGATATTCTATGTTTGAACTTGATTCTATTCCTCTCTTTTCTTATTCTTTTTTATGTTAAATCTCTATATCCTTCTCATCATAACCCTCACAGTTAAGGCCTTTGATAGTATATGCTTCGACATTAGTGAACCCGACCTAAAGTGTGTCAAAAGGTTGCAAGATAAGAAGCCATGCAGATGATGCTAATAGTTCAAGATTCAAAGAGTTTGTGTAGACTTATAACATGCATAAGAGGGATAAGGAAATTATTAAGGATTTGCAAAGTGTGGTTGTTGCAGAGTTGCACAAATTCGATGGTAGGAATGTTTCTTGATACATGAAGGTTGTAGCTACAAACAAGATACAAGAGTATTTTTTTAAAGGTTGTGGTTCTTGAAATTTGCACACGGTGAAAAGCAATTCATGTGAGCCATGGGCATTCTTGAGCTTCTTTTAAGCAAGCCTTAAAGGACAAATATTTTATTGAGGATAGAGATAGGGTTACAAAAATGACTTTTCTAGAATGGGTTGCAAAACCTTCAAAGGAGCATACTACTCCTGAGTTGTTGAGGGATTTTGAGAAGTGTTATGATCAACTCGATGCTATTAAGAAGTTATCTTTGGAAACATAAAATATTATCTTATTCTCATGAACATCAGAGTCACTGTTGCAAGGTGAGTTAGAAAATCTTTTGGAAGACGATACTATAGTGTTTGGGCTGAAAAATAATTGGGCTGATGTACAAGCCATAGTGCGATGTTGGTCAATAGGGAGAAAAGAAACGATTTTCTAATTACACATGGTACTATTATTAGTCTTTTTGCGGACTAGAGCCCGTTAGGAGGGCTAATCCCCTTGCCAAGACAAAGCCTATTTTGAGACAACCATTAGATATGCCTCTTCTTGCTTCATCTAGAGATGATGATATTGAGGAGATAACAAAATCTTTGTGCAACTTGCATCTTAAGTATGTAGAGCTTGAAAAATGCAGTTGTGTAGTACCTAGGGAGGGCTTTGTCAGAGAGTGTATGTGGTGTGATAGCTCGCAACATGAGCAATGAGACTATGAGTCTTATCATGAAGCTTTGGATCATAAGATAATTTATTGGGAAAATAATAAAATTCATGCACGAGAAAGGGGTATGTTTCTTGCCTTGAATTTTGAAAAGGGAGGTATGCAAAAATTGGTGGAAGATTTGGCTGTGAAGAATGCAGTTTCAAGAGTCCATGCATTTACTTTTGGCTTACAGATAGAGGAAGTCCTTACTTAAGTTGTTGTTGTTCTGATATCTAATGTATGGTCACAAGCTTTGGATTCTACAAAAAGGGAAAAAACATCTATGGTTGGTTATGGAGTAGAATGGGTTGGGATGCTCCAGATGGATTCCTTTGCAACATATGCAACTTGGCTAAAGTGTAGAATATTGATGTTATTATTGAGGAAAAGAGGAAAAGAAACGTTAAGAATGCAGATACTTCAAAATGGATGACACAAAGTAAATCAGAGCAACAGAAGGCTACAAAAAGGCTAGTGTTGAGCATGTCATGGAAGATATGGTGCAAGAAAAGAGGCAAGATGATTTAAAAAAATGGCAATCAACCTGCCTATAAGCTATAGTCTAACCTAGAAACTAGCACATACATAAAGAAAGTGCTTGAGGAGAGAATCTTAAACAATAGGGTTGAGTTTACACTCAGTGAAGTTCTTAGGATTGCCAAGCATGAATTCCATGGTGAAATAATGGACATCATTAAGAGAGAAAGATAGTTTATTGGGAAAACCACTCAAGCTTTATTGCAAGTTGATGAGAATTTGGATTCTCAAAACTAATGTAGAATATGCTAACAATCCCACTATTGTTTACAAGAGGGTTGAAGTTACAAATGGGCTAATTATGGGTGAAAAAGAGAACATTTTTAGATTGAAAATGTCTTAATAAATAGCACTACTCAAAGATAGGTTATGCAACACCAAACACTTGATGATGATGATGCTTTCTTTATTCATAGTAGCCATTATTCTTGTACACATTGGGCAAGGGCTACAATAGAGAAAGATTGGAGAATGGGAAACTCCATGTGTTACATTACTAGACCATGGGTCCAAGATCAATGTCATCTCACAAAGCTTGTATGCAAATGGTGGTTGGTCAATTGATGTAGATCTTGGATGGAGAATGAGGGATGCAAATAACTTGTCTAGTGACTTATACGCTGCATGATCAAATGTTTGGGTTACCATGGGGGATGTTCAAGGTAATCAAAATTTATTTGTATTGCAGGACATTAGTAGTTAGGGCAACCATACATTGTGCAAGCTAGGATGGAAACAAAAGTGCTTGATGATGGGTCATCATATGCTCATGTAAGGAGTAGAGATGGAAGAAATGTAGTTCAATTTCTAATAGTGAGTGTCAATCATCCAAGCAATTGGGATATGCTCAAAGATCATCATGTGCCATCAAATGTCAATGAGTTCAAGGGTTTTTAGATGGCACTGTCATAAGGGGAGGCTATGATAGTGCTGCTTGCAGAAAGCTCTTGCCTACAAATTTTATTGTTGACTTTTAGGCTATTTATGATAATTGATAGCATGAATAAGACTAAAAAGAAATATATTGAGAGGGTTGAAAAAGAGCTAAAAAGGCATGGGTTTTTGGTTATAGATTATTGCATTACGGGCATGTTTGAGGGGTTAAATTTTACTGACACCATGGCTAAAAGTTTAGTAGCTATATATGTTGAAAATGAGGCTAAAAATAAGGTATTTTCAGTATGTTCTTTGGATATGTATGAAGCTATAACATTGTTTTCTTAGTGGAAGGGCTACAAATAAAAGAATGGGTTGATGCAATTGTAGAAACAAAATACACTTGATAAGAAAGCTAAGCTAGTTTCTTTGCCATTGCCATTAAGTAGTAAGGGTAAATATGAGGAGGTGTCAAGGCAACCAACCTTACATGATCCAAAGAATAGAGGGCATAAATTTCTAGCTAAAACATTGAAGGAATTGAAAGTTGGTATAATAATTTAGGACCCATAAAGTTTGAGCATGTTGATTTAGGGATTTTAAAAATTTATTCAAACAGGTCTCCAAGACTAGTATTACTGGGTATACTCAAGGATTTTTTGATTGTAGGCCATATGTGTGGGCCTTATAGGAGAAAGCCATCACCATCTAAGATAGATGGGATTTATATGATGTGTGCATTAGTGTATTAGAAGTTTGATGTTTCTTGGGAGCATGTGTGTAGCCTTGGATATGTTGCACATATTTGAGACGGTGACTTATTAGTTAGTTCCTTGACAATGGAATCACTTTGCAGATTCCTTGGCTAACTATGCTTTCGTGGATGATGTCTTTTTCAATTGTGGTCCATGGGAGCTCTTGCAATTAACTTCTAACATCATCCCTGGCCTACTTTGGGATCTTCTTGCTGAAACATCATATTTTAGACGCCGATGGTTAGTTTGCGTTATGAGTCAAGTAGCAAGTGAGCACCTTTCTACTTGTCATCACTGGTGCACCGATCGGATGCTGTATGCTCGCGTAGTGAACGTTGGAAGGTCCCCAAGAACAAAAGAACTCTACTTTTTGCACAAAACTCAAGGTAGAAAGCATGCACGACATGAACAAGAGACCAATTGGGTGCAACCTCCCCCCATGCCTTGTGTGAGCTCAAATAATAGCCCAAATTGCAAAATAGCATGCTTTTGGCTTTTGAGTTTGCTTTAGCACAAAATAGAAATAAAGCTAATGGGCGGGCACCCAAAGAGTCAGGCATACCCAATACAATGTCCAAATACAAATATCATAATCGTGCGCCCATGCGCATACAAAATAATAAATAAATATCCAACGCCTCAATAAACAGGCGCGAAAAAATATAGGTGCCATGCCTAAGGTATGCGCCCATCAAAATATAAGTGATAACTCGAATACACGCTATCCTCCAATGCTTTCCTCTGCCAGTGCTGCTATCTCTACACATCAACTGAAGCATTCACAATAGTTAGTAAAATAATACAATTAAACCGACAAAAGTGAATACCTACTAGCAGTCTTCAGCTACATAAATAAATCAACTGGTTAGAAATCAATCCTAACCTTAATTTATCACGAGTGCACACTCTAAACTCAAAAACGTTTATTAATTTAATATGTATTTTGTGGAATCACCCGCTATGGAATCACCCATGTACACACTAAATTAATGAAATGCCCGAAAAGGATAGGCGTCCCCATCAACTTCTCGCACAAAGAATCCACTTTGTGTATGAGCCCCGGTCAACAAAGTTTACGGAATCCACCATAAAACCTCACGGAATCCACCGTGGCACAGAATCCACCGTAAAATATGCCTCCTGGCATCATACCCCTGAGGTGGGATAGCAATTTTCCTCAATTGCTATTAGCTCAATGTGGAGCTAACAGAGTGGGGAAAGCATGGATGGTTTTTAAACTTGACCAAATATCTAGAATATCTACGGCTAGTTCTAGTGGTCATAAAGTCAGTATCTATGATAGCTTCAAGTTCAAGTATTTCAATCTCTTCATCTAACAAAGGTGGGTTTTCATAAACAGGGTGTACAGGTAATTGGCCTCTAAAGGGTCGTAATAAACTATTGTGAAATGTGTTGTGAATTTTCCAGTGACGTGGTAGTTCTAACTTGAATGCATTGTCATTGATTTTGTGAATGATCTTAAATGGTCCATAGAATCTAGGTGCTAATTTCACAACTGGGTGTTTATCTACACTTTGTAATCTACGTTTTTCTATTCTCAACCAAACATAGTCGTCAACTTTGAAATTCATGGCCTGTCTTTTCTTATTGGCTTGTTTTGTATATGATTGCTGGGCTTTGGCAATCATGTCTTTAATCTCATAAAAAATAGTAGCGTGCATATTAGCAATATCATCAACACTCTGAATTCTATTTGATAAAGATGCAACAGGTGTAGACAATCTATAACCATAAATCACTTCAGACGGTGCTTTCTTTGTAGATGTGTGTGGTGTATTGTTATATGCAAACTGCAGTAAATGTAAATGTGTGTCCCATGTCTATGGTTTAGAAATACTGTAAGCACATAAAAGATCTAAAATAGTACTGTTAGTGGCTTCTGTTTGTCCATTAGTTTTTGGATGAAATGCAGATGAGAAATCAATCTTTGTTCTTAAGTTAGCAAACAAAGTAATCCAAAAATTATTACAAAATCCAAAATCACGGTAAGAAATAATAACTTTTGGTAATCCATGATTAGTAAAAACAGTTTTCAAAAACAATTGTGCTGCCTGAGATGCTGTTAAAGTTTTCTTACATGGAATGAAATATGTTTGTTTACTAAACCTGTCTACAATAGTCCAAATCATGTCATGGTTAGCTTTAGTATTAGGTAAACCAGTAATAAAATCCATAGAAATCTGTTTCCATGGTCTTGATGGAATAGATCTTTTGCATAAGTAATCCATACTGTTTACCATGATGTCTCTTAACTCTTTGACAAACCAAACATTCAGAAACAAAGTTAGATACATCAGTGTCCATATGTGGCCAATAAAAATCTTCAGTCAATGTACGTAAAGTAGATATAATACCTCTATGGCCTTGATATGGAGGACAATGAATCTCATTCAAAACAAAAGATCTAAATGGAACTGTAACACATAATCTCTTTTCATAAAACATGAATCCATCATTGTAAGACGGTGAATCAATAGGAATCCAGTTATTTCCAACTAATTTATTTCAATCAGATTGAAAAGTAATGTCATGATGATAAGTATCTTTCATAGGAGTTAGAGAATCAAATGATATGACATAAATATTATGAATGGTCGGTCTTCTACTTAATGCATCGGCTACTACATTTTCTTTACCTGGTTGATATTGGATAAGGGGATGAAAAATCTGAATAAAAGCTGCCCATTTGATATGTCAGTCAGATATTTGAGGTTGACTAAGGAGATGTCTAATACTTTGTTGATCAGTCTTAATCATAAACTCAAAACCCATTAAGTAATGTTTCCATTGTCTTAAAGCTTGTACAACAGCTAACAATTCTTTATCATATGTGGAATATTTAAGTTTGGAGGGCTTCAGTTTACAACTAGAATAGGCTATGGGATGATTATCTTGCATAAGTACGGCTCCTATTCCAGATCCGCTAGCATCAGTAACTACTAAAAATAATGGTCTATTAAAATCAGGTAGTTGTAATACAGGAGCATGGGTTAATGCATGTTTCAATAAATCAAAAGATTTCTGTTGATTATCAGACCAATAATAAACAATACCTTTCTTTAAAAGTTTAGTCAAAGGCAAAGCAAGTAATGAAAAATTTTGCACAAATTTCTTGTAAAAACTAGCAAGACCTAGAAAAGAACGTAACTCATGCACATTTTTGGATATAGGCCAGTTTAATATTGCTTATATCTTCTTAGGGTCAACCTTAATACCTTCTGATGACACAATATGACCTAGATATTCAATTTTTGTTTGAAAGAACTCACTCTTTTCCGGATTAGCATACAATTGATTATCTTTCAACAACTTGAAAACCAAAGATAGATGTTCATAATGCTCTTTCTCATTTTTACTGAATACTAAGATATCATCAAAGAATACTATAACACAATGCTGATATTTCAAAAATATGCGATTCATCATTCTACTAAATGTAGCAGGTGCGTTAGTCAATCCAAAAGTCATCACTAGAAATTCATAATGACCAAATTGTGTTCTAAGTGCAGTCTTGAATATATCAGATTTATCTAATCTCACTTGATGATAGCCAGATTTAAGATCTATTTTACTGAATATGGCAGAAACTTGTAGTTTATCCATAAGATCATCGACCCTAGGAATTGGATATCTATTCTTTACAGTAATCTTATTTAGGGCACAATAATCAATGCACATACGATAAGTATTATTATTATTATTTACCAACAAAACAGGTGCGCCAAATGGAGAACTACTAGGTCTAATTAATCCTCTGTTTAATAATTCCTCAACTTGATTTTGAATTTCTTTCTGCTCTATCTGGTTATGCCTATATGGTGCTTTACAAGGTGGTTGTGTACCAGGAATTAAATCTATTTTGTGGTCTTCAAGACGTGAAGGAGGTAGTCCAGGTGGTAGATCTTCAGCAAAACCATCTTTAAATTGTGCAAGGAATTCTTTATGCCTAGGATGCATATATTTTTCTTTAGCTTGCAGTTCATTCACCCAAATTAGATAAGATTTATTACTTTTCCGTAATACACATTTAGCTTGAGTATGGGTGAGCAGTGGAAAATCATTAGATGCGTGCATACCATACAATGTAATGTGTTTTCCTTGAAAATGAATTTTAATTGAATGCGTGGAATAATCTATGTCAAGATTATGCTGATGACGCCAAGGCATACCTAAGATAATATCACTGGACTGTAATGGTACAACTAGAAAATTCCTTCTTTCAGTATATTCACCAATTTTGTAAGAAGTTGGGAATAGTTAAAAATGTTGATAATATACCATGTCACACTGACATTGGTATATAAGGAGATAAGTTGTAATTTTTCATATCTTTTGACAAATCAATACATTTACAATCTTTCTCTCCCTTCTTGCTCCAAGCTTCCATAGCTTCTTTACCTTTCCTGTCTTTCTCTCTCCAATTCTAGTCTTTCTCTCTCCTCGTCGCTCTATTTCTCTCTCTTCCTGCAGTCTTTCTCTCTCCTCTGCAGTCTTTCTCTCTCCTCTTTCTCTCTCCTTAGTTCTCTATTTGACAAGTGGTATCAGAGCTTACTTTTTAGATCCTTCCTTTCTCTCTCCTTTCCCTCAAATCTAATCTCATTTTCCAACAATAAACCCTACTTTTCAGGTACACAAGCAGAGATGGCAGCTTTCTTGGAAGACACACAGGAGCTATGGTAGGAGGCTTGGCCAAATCTGGAGGCAAGGAGACAAAAATGGAAGCTTGTTTTCAACTTTGAGGTGGGAGACATTCTCAGAGAGATTCGTGCTGGCTCCACAGAGACATAATGGTTGCTATGTAAGAGTCCCATGATGAAAAAGGGGGGGCAGGTAGGGAGCTCAACAATGGTGTGGAGATGGCCACATTACTCGACCGTGTAGGCCACTATCAGTAACATCAACATCACTGCATCTTTGCTGACTAAGAGAGAGGGAGCTCTTCTTCCGCCTTGCCGTCCTAGGTACAAAGGAGTGCAAGACGGGAGAGAGAGAGCTCAAAAAGGCCTCAGGCGGAGAACACAGAAAAGAAGGACCCATCCAATCGCCCTGGAGCAGTAACTTACAGTCCCACAAGCAAAACACCTTCAAAATAGAGGTTGTGGACCTGTGCTTCATTTGCTGGATCTAGGCCTCGTCGACATTTTCATCAAAGGTAAAGGTGAGACAAAATCACTTCCACGAACAGAGGAGAAGTGGAACAATCATCCAGAGGATCAATCCTGACCCTGAACCGGTCATCGTCTAATTTTGTGAAGCTATTGTAGGAGATGGACTCCAAGGCCATCCTCTTGACCTAGCTTTTCCGCAACACATTGGCAACGGTCTGAGTCAAGTGCTACTTGCAATATGCATATAACCATCCGCATCGTTGAGAGTGAAGCATTGAAGAGTAATTGTGTGATTTCAACATGCATCATGACTGCACTAGCAGATTCGACCTTCAAGTACGCAGAGCAACTTGGATGAGACCTTGAGTTGTTTTCCCAACATGCGGACTCTCACTGCTAAGAGAGAGAAGTTGAAATGGAGCGATCATCAACGTTTGTCCTGCTGCTCTGAAGATCTTCAAAAATAGGCTTCTTACATAACTGCACAATTGTTGAGGAAATATCCGCAGGATCTCTTCACAGATAGAAAGTGTTCGATAAATCTTTGAATTCGAAAATGGAGTATGGAGATAAAGAAGCTAAGATTTGGGCCAATGTTCTCAGAACTTGATGGATATGTCAAAACAAACCGGCTCAAATCATGATCCAGTCTCTGTTCCAGCTACTGCACGGACTGTACGCATTGCTCCACATCACTTTCACACTCACTTGTGTCATCCCTGTGGGCTTTCAGTCCTACCAAGCGAAGCCGAATGAGCCCATTCATAGATCCATAGCCATTGACACCCCATTCTCTGTTGGCCTCATCTACAAGGCCCTTGTATGGAGCCAAGACAGGTGAGATGACCTGCATATGAGTTACATCGGGCGAGGATGGGACATGCGAGGCCAAGCATGCGATGGGAGCACCCGCGCGATCTGAAGCGCTTGAAGAAGAACCTGGAGGCCTTCAATTTGTGCTGGGACTGGAGGTTGCTTAGGCAGGGGGGCTGGTAGGCATGCACTGCATGATGAGGGGTCTGGTGGTAGGGCTGCTTCTTGATGGACCATGCCATTTTACAGTTGGTGCTGCTATTCCTGACACTGTTGCTTCTTCACTCTCTCTGGGCCTCTTATGAGAATTGCACTTGAATAGATTTTCCATTTCGATCATTACTGATCTCTCTCCCAACGTGACCTATTGTTGCGCTTCCCTTATTGCCATCGTTGGATTCACAGCATGTACAGAGGTGATCTGCTATCACAATTGGTTGAACAGGCACAGTTGAAGAGTCTGCTTCCATTCATCTAAACACAATAACAAGCATTTGTATCAGAGATGCTTTGGCTGTTGACTGATTAACGACAACTTTGCTGCCAAGGTAGATATCGTAGCATGCGCGAACAGCTTTTAAGAGTCTGTCCCCATGAACTCTCAACGGAACGGAAGTTACAGCAGAAAACATTGTTTTTAGCACAAGGAGCTCAATAGCATTGTCTACTAACTCATGGCATTTGCAAACGGCCTCTATAAGTTGCACAAGGGCGAATGATGTCTCAATGATCCAGATGGCTGATGATTGCAGTTCCAGCCCATGGAGGTGGGGCTTTCTCTGGCAAAGATTCCACGAAAGTAGATCGCAGTGGGGCATACATTGTGAGGCAAGCTGCTAAAAGTGTTGTTGCATCTGGACTTGCCTGCCAGTGCATTGTGCAGGTTTCATATGCCATTGGTGTGCCCGAGTCACTATCTGTATTTGTGGATACATACAAAACTGGAAAGATCCCTGATGCTGAGATTTTGGAAATTATTAAGAAGAATTTTGATTTCCGTCCAGGCATGATTGCTATTAATAATGACTTGAGGAGGGGAGGTAACAAGCGGTACCAGAAGATTGCTGCATATGGTCATTTTGGGCGTAATGAGCCTGATTTCACCTGGGAGATAGTAAGCCTTCAATGCAGCATGTTTTCCTTCTCAAAGTCCCACAAGTTTACAAATCCATCTTCTGCAGCATTGCCCAACACTGACTTCCGTTCAGGGCACCATTGTACACACAACACCATTGAGGAGTGACCCTGAAACCTATGCACAGGAATCCCTTGGCCACTTGCAAATAGCTTTCAGCGATCAAACATTTGAATGGAGTTATCAGTTGAGCTTTTCAGTAGAAGTTTGCCATTAAGTGAACTCCAATCGACACAATGAAGGTCTGCTTCATGTGCTTTCTGGACCTTTACAGGTTGATCATTTCCAGAACGAGCATCCCACAATATTAGATGCTGCGGGTGTTGGTGATCACCGTGCAGCCACATTTTCAGACTTGTCTTTAAAGAAGAAGGCCTCATGCAAACCCTTGTCCAACAGTCACACATTGTAGGAAGGCTAAAGTGGCTTTTCAGAGGGTAATGGAGCCTTAGAAGACAATCATGTCCCTGCCAAGCCAAGCAAGTCCACAAAAATCCATCTGTTGGTTCATGTGAAAGATGGAAGCTTCCCTGAACCAAACTCCTGAGATGATGTCAGCGATTTGCAGGGGTGCTTTATGCTAGCAGATCTTCCTTCTTCTCATTAAATTAAAAAAATTACAGTCAAACAGATGTACAGGTGTTAGCATCTCAGAGTTTAAAAGGTAGTACACAGGCAGCTGACATCAGACCAGAATCATTCAAGTTGGTATCAGTCAAATCGAGCTCTTCTAGCTTAGGACAGGCATTCTCCAGGCATTCTCCAGGCTAGAAAACTCAGCTTTTGAAATATGCTGGCATGACTCCATCTTTAGACTGACCAATTCTGAGGCAGACATTGCAAGGGAAGACAAAGCAGAATCTGTCAGCTCCTGACAGCAAGTAAGATCAAGTTTTCGAAGCACTTGGCAACTAGCAAGGGCAGCAGATAAGCCAGTATATGTGACACCTTTGCATTTGCTCAGGCTCAATTATTTGTTGCAGAGTAGCAAAGCCATCAGCAAGGCCTACCAGGCCACCATAACTAACACTTTGACATCTTGATACATCCAGCATCTGTAATGTTTTGCAGCCATGTTTGAGGTCCAGGCTCCGAAGATCCTTGCAATTAGAGCCGATAGCAATCGCGGTCCAGTTTGAAATCCCTGAACACCACCTCAAGTTCAAGTGTAGCAGCCTTCCGCAGCATGTGCTTGCTTACAAAGTGCATTCAATAATAATAATAATTTTGAGGAAGAGCTTAAACCAAATAAAGCTGAAACACTTTCAGTCCTTTCAATTGAAGAAGCCCTTGCTGCATTGCTAGCATTTGCTGTAACCAAGGGTATTCATAGGCATGTAGTCAATATCAGCAACCAATTCCACACCCATTTCAGGCCTGTCAAATTGAACCCTGCACTTGTTCCAATCAACTGATCAATAAGAAATCCCATGTAATTCTTCCACCTACAAGGGAGTGGTCACGACCGCCATCACTTTCCATTGCATCAGACTG
Organism: Lygodium microphyllum; assembly: GCF_053477565.2. NCBI lineage: Eukaryota > Viridiplantae > Streptophyta > Polypodiopsida > Schizaeales > Lygodiaceae > Lygodium > Lygodium microphyllum. The sequence continues at coordinate 114,181,213 of NC_141156.1, read as the reverse complement.
TCTACCTTGAAATCTATATGTACCCTGGGGGAACCACATGTTGTTGGTAAAGTGGCTGAGTGACCACATCCCTCCGTCTACTATTGTAGCAGTTGCTCTGGTGTTTGTTGGGAGCATACACTTGGATTCTGGGCTCAACCACTGCTGTTGAGCTTAGGAGCAGGGCAGTCAGAGATTTTTCTTTTGGTCTGCATGTGTTGAATCTCAGGGCAGGGTAAAGTTGAATGTGTCTGCTGGTCCTGATTTGGGGACTATGTATTTTGGGAGTATGCATGTCAGATGAGTGAAACCAGAATTTTAAGGCAAGGACAGGAACAACATATCTCTTCAGCTAAGACTACAATGGCAGCTAAGAACAATAGCTCCAGCTCTAGTGAACAACGTTGGCTTCAAATACAGGCTAAAATGGACAAACTTGGACAAGGTTGGCTTCAAACACAAGCTAAAATGGACAAACTTGGACAAGATCAGCTTCAAACAAGAGCTAATATTGACAAACTTGTAGTTTCGATTCAACAGTGTATTGCTCTTATGGAAAAAACAGCAGGACCTGAATCAAATGCTTATGCTCATGGCCAGCATCAATATGCTGATGGTACACCTGAATCAAATCCTTATGCCTATGGACAACATGTATATGCTGATGAGTATCATCCCATTGAACCTTGGTAGCAGAATGGTTATTATGGTCAACATGCTTATGCTTATGAGCATCCATCTCTTCAGCAAAATAGTTCTTATGGATATAGCAGAAATGGTTATGCTTATCAGTGCACTCCTAGCTTTGATCAACAGCAAGCAAGTGATTATGACCAATGCTGTGGGACTGATGATCAAAGGCATCATGCTTATGAATGTGAGCAGCAAACATCAGTGGAAGCAATTGCATATGCTCAACCTAACTGTCCCTCTTATGTGTAGGAGGGCTATTATCACCATATGCAGTATGGACAGCCATCTGTTTGTCAAGATTGTGGGAGAGAAGGAAGGAGTCTCACTTGAAGCTTTCTTGCTTGCACAATGGGGGAATACACACATAGATGGAGGCTGAAAACAGTTTTCCTCTTCTTAGTTGTGTAAGCCAAAAGAACTCAAGTACAAAGAAATAGAAGAACCCTATATATGGGTCTCAAACCAAACTCAACTAACTAAGGTGGCATACTAACTGAGCCACTAACTAGAGTAGATAAGGATAGCTATCATGTAGCTATTATTCATGGGCGGTGTACCAACCGCATCTGCAACTGACACGTCGGTGATATAAATGCACAACGATCACCTTGGCGTATCACGAGTGGAGCTCGATATCTCAACACTCCCCCTCGAGCTCAATCCCAATTCCTGCACACCAAGCAGGTCTCTGAACTTGCGCAACTTCTCTGTGCCCAATGCCTTCGTGAATATGTCAGCTACCTGATCCTCTGTGCTGACATAAACTAGATCAATAAGACCTAGTAAAACCCTCTCCCGCACATAGTGATAATGCACCTCAATGTGCTTTGTTCTAGCATGATAGACTGGGTTATTTGCCAAGTGTATACTGCTCATGTTGTCACAATAAATGACAACTGGCCCATCTGTAGACTGATGCATATCATAAAGTAGCTTATGCAACCAAGCTACCTCACATGCAGCCATTGCTGCACCCCTATACTCGGCCTCTGTGCTCGACAAGGCAACTGTAGGCTGTTTCTTGCTGCTCCAAGTGACTGCAGCACTCCCAAAAGAGAACACATATCCACTGGTAGATTGTCTATCAGAAATACTACCAGCCCAATCAGCATCAGTGTATCCATGTAACTGTATCTGAACCCCAGTCTCATAAAATAGTCCATACTGCAATGTGGACTTCACATACCTGAGTATAAGTCTAGCCACATCCAAATGTGGTTTCCTTGGAGCCTGCATAAACTGACTTATCAATCCAATAGTATAGCTCAAATCTGGCCTGGTAATAGTCATATAAATCAAATTTCCTATTATGCGTCTGTACATAGTAGGGTCTTCCAGAAGCTCACCTGTATCTGCGCTCAGCTTCACATTCTGCTCCAAAGGAACTGAAATAGGCTTACAGCCTGTCATCCCATATTTGGACAGCATGTCCAATCCATACTGCCTCTGCAAGAGCTATATCCCACTTGGTGATCTAATCACCTCAATGCCCAAGAAATAACGCAGCTCTCCCAAATCCTTCATCTCAAACTTCTGCTTCAATGGCATTTTCACATGAAGGATATCTTCATCACTGTCACCTGTCATAATCAAATCATCAACATAAATGACAAGTAGCATAATACATTTCTCTGTTTTTCTCACATAAAGTGAGAAATCTGCCTTGGAAATCTGAAAGCCAATAGTGACAAGATACTGTCCTATCTTGTCAGACCATGCTCTAGGTGCTTGCTTCAAGCCATACAAGGCTTTCTTCAACCTACAAACAAACTCAGGATGAACAACATGCACATAACCTGGTGGCTGCTCCATATAGACCTCTTCTTGCAAATCACCATGCAAGAAGGCATTCTTTACATCCATCTGATGTAAAGACCATCCCTTTGATGCAGCCATAGCAATGACTGCTCTTACGGTTGCCATCCTTGCAACCGGACTGAATGTTTCTTCATAGTCAATGCCATATGTTTGTGCATACCCCTTGACTACTAATCTTGCCTTGTATCTGTTCATAGAACCATCTGCATTGTGCTTCACCTTATAAACCCACTTACAACCAATTGCATTCTTACCTTTAGGCAAAGGTACCAATTCCCATGTAGCATTTGCTTCCAAGGCATCCATTTCTTCATCCATGGCTTTCTCCCATTTTTCTTTTCCCATGGCTTGCTCAAAAGAAGTGGGTTCTGGTTCCTGTATCACTTTGACCATATATGCATAGTGGATGGCTGTAAATCCATCATATTTCAGCCTATCCATAGGATACCTAGCTCTGGTAGACCTACGCAAAGTAGGCTCACTTCCAGGTGCTCTCAAAACATCCCTGGTCTTCCTTACTCCAGGTGTAACAATAGAGGGGATACCCAACTCATCATCAATGCTCTGTTCTGAGCCACTGGATTCACCATCCACATAAGAGTGACCTGCATTCACATCAAACATGGGCTGATCAACCTTCTCTTTTCCTTTTCGTGATACCTGCATACCACTATTGCTTTGAGAAGATTCTCCTGATCTCAATCTGCTTGTCCATGGCGAAGAATGTGAACCACTGCTAGAAGACGCTCCAGGTCCACTAATATTTTGTGACTGCTGCTGTGAATTCTGTGCAGCATTACCATTTTGTGCATCTACATCATCAATCACATTTACTGGTTTATACCAGCTACTCATCTCATCAAAAACAACATCTCTGCTCACTGTAAACTTACGAGTAGAAGGGTTATAGCATCTATACCCTTTTTGTTGCAGAGAGTAACCAATAAAGATGCACTTCTCAGCTTTTGGATCCAACTTGGATCTCAACTCATCTGGCACATGTACATAGGCAATGCAACCAAAAATTTTCAAATGAGAAATATCTGGTTTCCTACCAGTATACCTCTCCTCTGGAGTCATTCCATGTATTGCTACAGTGGGAGTCCTGTTCATTATGTAGACTGCTGTAGCAATTGCTTCAGCCCAATAAAAATCTGGCAAGTCTTTTTCATTGAGCATGGCACGAGATACCTCTCCAATATGCCTGTTTTTCCTTTCTGCAATTCCATTTTGTTGTGGGGTATGACTGCATGAATATTGCTGCTTTATGCCATGCTCCTGCAGGAACCTTGCAAACTCATTTGAGAGGTACTCTCCCCCTCCATCTAACCTTAGGCATTTTATCTGCAGGCCCGTTTCTTTTTCAACCATAGCTTTAAGAGTTTTGAAATGCCCAAATACTTCACTTTTCTTTTTCATAAAATACACCCAAACTTTTCTGCTATAGTCATCAATAAAAGTGACAAAATAATGATAGCCTCCAAGAGATGCAGCTTTAGTAGTCCACACATCAGAGTGGATTAATTCCAATGGCTTCTCACTCTCTTGAACATGTCTAGGAAATGGTTTCTTGCCTGTTTTCCAAACTGATAGGCTTCACATACCTTATGCATTTCTGCAACCTTGAATTTGGGCAATCCTGCAACAATATTTTGGGCCTGCATTGATTTAAGTCGCTGTACATTAACATGACCAATGTGTTTATGCCAGATATCAATATCTGCAACTATACCGGTCCCATGTGCAAACATTGCTGCACTCAATTCAGACATGTCTGCATCCAACGTAAACATTCTGCCCTTCTTCTTTCCTTTTGCTATCAAGCGACCTTTATTTTTCATATCCTCAACAAAGCATCCATGAGGATTAAATCTGACCTGCAAGCCCTGCTCAACCATTTGACCAACAGAAACCAGATTCTTGGTGATATTCGGGACATGAAATACATCGGACAGGTATTTCTTTTTCCCATCCTGCATAGACAAAGGAATTTTTCCAATCTGCACAATAGGATGTGCAGTATCATCACCAGTCTCCACAAATCCTGGTTTTTCCATTTTCCTTGCATCCTCCATCCATTCTGCATGACCTGTCATGTGGTTTGATGCACTTGAGTCAACATACCATACATCATTGCTTTCTTCTGCACTTGTCACAGAATTGTTCATGTGCTGCACCATAAACAAATGCTCATTTCTGTCATCACCATGTCTACTAGAAGATGCATAATTCCCTTGTTGCAGTTTTCCATTCATGATGTCATTCTGCTTTTTATAGCAGTCTTTAGCCATATGACCCATTTTACCACAGTAGTAGCATTCAACATTACTGTTTGCATTTTGGCCTCTTTGCCATCCACCACGACCTCTTTGGCTCCCCCTGCCTCTAGAGTTACCACGTTCTCCTCCATAGGACTGGTTTTCTTGAGTTTGCTGCATATTCTGATTTCTACCACAGCCTCCAAATCGGCCTCCTCTACCTTTGCCTCTACCTCTTCCAGCATTTGAGTAGAAGACAGCTTCCTTTGAAGTTCCTCCTGAAGAAGATGCACCACCATTTCTCTGCTCCTCAGAAATTAGAAGAGCAATCAACTCCTCAAAATCAGGAAATTTTTCACGAACTGAAATGGATGTTCGAAACTGTGCATAATCCTTTCCTAGACCATTCAAGGTCACAGAAACTAAATCATCATCTTCCACTGGCGATCCAATGGAAGCAAGTGCATCTGCAATCTTCTTCACCTTCATGTGGTAGTCATTGATGCTCATATTTTCTCTTTGCACATTATGCAACTCTTGCTTGAGCTGCATTTTCCTGGCTTGCGTATTTGTGCTATACATTTTTGACAAAGTATCCCATGCCTCCTTTGGCGTACTTGCATCCTGAATATGCACAATCATAGAGTCTGAAATACTGATAGACAGCCAGTACATAACTTTCCTGGCTCTCTCATGCCATGCTTTGAATGCCTGCATTTGCTGTTGATTGGGAACATCAGGAAGAACTGGTTCTTCTTCATTTCCTGCAACAAATTCCCAATATCCTTTTCCCATAAGGAAATTCGTCATTCTAAACTTCCATGCTTGGAAGTTGTTCTTGTCAAGCTTTTCAGTTACAATCTGTGAAAGAGAATTAGACGCCATTACAGAATACTGCAAAAAATTCTGTCACTGCAAAAAACACAACTTCACCCTCACAAGGGCAAATCTGCAAAACTGGCGAAAGTGGTATTTGACCACACAGTCACTTCCTAGTGACGATTTTGCATCAACAGGCAACAGGGATGATTCTGTAACTCCCAATGTCTCTGCGCACAAGCATACGATGCAATTTCTACAGTAACTTTTCACCGACCTGTAGAACAGTGGCTGTTCAGCATAAAACTGGGCCTTTTCCTGAGTGCATGCAAAAAACTTTCGCCTCCAAAACAGGCCCCGAAATGGCCTCAAATCAAAAAAACAAGGTCGCCTAGGGCTAAAGCCCTAGCCCGCAGCATATACTGCCCTCTTGCTTCACCGCGAAGGGCGTCTCAACCTGAGACAATGCACTCTTGCAATTCCCGGCTATGCTACCTGCAGAGATCTGCTCCCAAAGACAGAAAATGAAAGCAACACTGCTCCTCTTACCAGAACACCGCGAGCTTGGCTTGCTTTCTTAAGCTCCTTACCACGAACAAGGCTCTGATACCATGTCAAGATTGTGGGAGAGAAGAAAGGAGTCTCACTTGAAGCTTTCTTGCTTGCACAACGGGGGAATACACATAGAGATGGAGGCTGAAAACAGTTTTCCTCTTCTTAGTTGTGTAAGCCAAAAGAACTCAAGTACAAAGAAATAGAAGAACCCTATATATGGGTCTCAAACCAAACTCAACTAACTAAGGTGGCATACTAACTAGAGTAGATAAGGATAGCTATCATGTAGCTATTATTCATGGGCGGTCTACCAACCGCATCTGCAACTGACACGTTGGTGATATAAATGCACAACGGTCACCCTGGCGTATCACGAGTGGAGCTCGATATCTCAACACTGTTATGCATGAGCAGCAAGATGACTATGAGCAGCATGTCAAATCTATCATAGAGCTGACCAATGGTGATGAACAGGTGTGTAAATTGCTATCTAAAGCTAAACGTGTTAGACACCTTACTAGTGATACAATACGGGAACTGCATGCTGCGGGCTTATGCTATCGTTGTGCTAAGCCACTATCTTGTAATCACCAAGCCACATGTAGGGCAAAGTCTGCCAAAATAATCTTGCTATTTGAATATTATGATGTAAATGATGGAGAACATCTTGTTGAAGACCATTCTGGTATGAGTCCACAACAAGAAGTTCAACAACAAGAAGTTCAACTACAAGAAGTTCAGTTCAAGAAGGCAGATTATGGACAGCATGTGGATTTGGAGGACCATCATACGATGGAGACTTTGTTAGTGAGTACTATCATGATGATCATATTTCCAGCAGTATTTGATTTCGATCTTATGAAAGTTGATCCTATGCATGGCAAAGATACAACTTTTCCTTTTGATCCGGGAGGCTACAGGCTGATTTTGACCTCCTGTATAGATTAGTACTACTATTGAGTATTAGGTAATCTTTTCCTTTATCCCTTGTAATGTTGTACAGAGTAGTACTCTGTTTTATCCATCTCCTCTCTAGCTTGTTTCTAGGTTTGTTTTTGAGGACAAAAACTTTTGGGAAGGGATGGATTGTAAGAAGTTGGGAATAGTTAAAAATGTTGATAATATCCCATGTCACACTGACATTGGTATATAAGGAGATAAGTTGTAATTTTTCATATCTTTTGACAAATCAATACATTTACAATCTTTCTCTCCCTTCTTGCTCCAAGCTTCCATGGCTTCTTCACCTTTCCTGTCATTCTCTCTCCAATTCTAGTCTTTCTCTCTCCTCGTCACTCTATTTCTCTCTCTTCCTGCAGTCTTTCTCTCTCCTTTGCAGTCTTTCTCTCTCCTTAGTTCTCTCTCTGATAAATTTGAATTTCTAGATCATGCACCTCTTGTGTTCCATTATACCTTGTGCCTAAGAATGCTGCTTTAATGTGATAATGCATAGGAACAGTTTGTAATTTCAATTCTTTCACTAACTTTGCAGAAATAAAATCATGTGTACTACCATCATCATGCAAAATAATCTTTTCTTTTCCATGCACTAAACATTTCATTGTCAACAAAGAATGTGGAGTTGGCATACCTGGTAAAGTATCCGAAGGAGTAGTAAGGTCGTCCTCATCTTCCGTAAAGTCAGGCATTTCTTCATGTTCGTCATCTTCCATTGCTCCAAGATAGTTGATATGGACAGGTGGCTTCTTCGATTGGCAATTGGCTGCTAGATGTCCAGGTTGATGGCATTTGTAACACACTATAGGTTTGTCTTTAGATACATTGTTTGCAATGGCAGGAAGTCTAGGAATATTAGGATTTGGCTGTGAAGATGGCTTAGGGTTTTGATTGGTATTTGATGGCAAAGCAGGTGGTTTTGTCCAAGACTTACAGAAAGATGATGAAGGAAATCGACTTTGATTGAATCTTCTAAAATTGAAATTGAATTGCTTAGAACCATAGTTACCATTTGTTTGAAATTGTTGTGGATGCTTGTCTCTTCCTTGAATCTTGTCTTCAGTGTCATGAGCTAAAGAAATTGCATCTTCAAGAGTTGCAGGCTTGAACATATTGACTTCAGCGTAGTAATGCCCAAGTAATCCAGACATATACTTGCGCTTGTGAGTCGCTTCAGGTACGTCTTCAAGCATGCGTAGTTGCAGTAAGGCATTCCAAAAGCGTTCGGTGTACTGGGAAATAGGCTCACGATCTCTTTGTTGAAGAAGGTCCCATTGCTTTATGGCTTTTTCATGGAATTGTGGAGGAAGGAAATTCTGTATAAACTTCTTCTTGAAACTCTCCCAGGTAGTGGGACAATCTATGCTCTTACGAACCACGGTCCACCAAAGAGATGCTCTATCCACTAAATGATTAGTGACACACTTGATTTTATCTTTTTCAGCGTATGTTTCCTCATGAAACTAATTATCAAACTGACTGATGAATGCAAGAACAGCCTTTACATCTCGAGTGCCATTGAAAGTACGGAATTTGAAATTTCTTTTACTTATCTTTGTTTCTTTGCGGATGGATTGAGCTTCGAGAGTCGCATCAATGGTTCGTCGGATAAGATCTTCGGGTTGTGGTTCCTCTTCGTCCAACTGCATCATAATTAAATCCAACTTTTGCTCCATCGTAGGTTCAGGAAGATCGCCTTTAGCCATTAAATCATCCATATTTTGTTCCGTCATCCTGTAAAATTTCAAAAGACCTCACACTCTCAAAATCCAATTAGCGGGATCAACGTAGCTCAAAGTCGGGTGTACAAGGCTTATAGATTTTTGTTTGGCTTTCACGGTCTTCGACTTTGGCAATTGCGGGGTTTGAAATCTTTGTAAAATCTGCGTTTGATCTTCTGCGTGTGCCGAAACTGGTTCAGCAAGTCTGTGTATGCGAACAGAGTCTTCCAGGGAACAACTTTGCAATCCAGTGCTTCTGCGCAAGAACAATCCTTATGGGAGTTTTTGGCATAAGTCAGTTCTGACTTATGGTGACTTACTGGACTTGCAGAGGTGCAGAACTTAGGAAACTTGAGAGACTTTGGAGCTTTGTGTGACTTTGAACTTGCTTGACTAAGCTTTAAGCTTAGTATGGCTAAAACGACGAATTTTAGGGGGGAGGGGGGCATTTTTCAGCGCCGAAATTTACGCTGACATGCCGCGGCCACAATTCGTCCAATTTTCCTTGATGTAAGCTTTATAAAGCTTACTAATAAAGCATGCTAAGCTTTAACTTAAGCTTTTAAGCTTGTTAAGATATGGAGCTTACTGTAACTATGAAAAAAAAAACGACTTGATAGAAGAGATGTAGGAGTGGTCCTCCGTCATTACAGGCCGGTCCTTCACAATCAGAGGCTGTAAACAGAGGTTCTTGACCGCCAAGAATCCACCCGTATCGACCGTTCGCGATGAGACTGACCATAGAGCTCGATCGTTCTAGGAGCTCCGCCTTTGCACAAGATGGGTAGCGATTCGAAGCTCTCGATCTCAGCTTCACTCTGATACCACTGATGCACAGATCAGATGCTGTATGCTCGTGTAGTGAACGCCGGAAGGTCCCCAAAAACAAAAGAGCTCTACTTTTTGCACAAAACTCAAGGTAGAAAACATGCACGACATGAACAAGAGACCAATTGGGTGCAATCTCCCCCCATACCTTGTGTGAGCGCTCCACAAAGCATGTATTTTATGTATTAATCATCTTCAAGCTCAAATAATAGCCCAAATTACAAAATAGCACACTTTTGGCTTTTGAGTTTGCTTTAGCACAAAATAGAAATAAAGCTAATGGGCGGGCGCCCAAAGAGTCAGGCATACCCAATACAATGTTCAAATACAAATATCATAATCGTGCGCCCATGCGCATACAAAATAATAAATAAATATCAAACGCCTCAATAAACAGGCGCGACAAAATATAGGCGCCATGCCTAAGGTATGCGCCCATCAAAATATAAGTGATAACCCAAACACACTCTATCCTCCAATGCTTTCCTTCGCTACTGCTGCTATCTTTACACATCAACTGAAGCATTCACAATCATTAGTAAAATAATACAATTAAATCGACAAAAGTGAATACCTAGCAGTCTTCAGCTACATAAATAAATCAACTGGTTAGAAATCAATCCTAACCTTAATTTATCACGAGTGCGCACTCTAAATTCATAAACGTTTATTAATTTAATATGTATTTTGCGGAATCACCTGCTATGGAATCACCCATGTACACACTAAATTAATGAAACCCCCAAAAAGAATAGGCATCCCCATCAACTTCTCGCACAAAGAATCCACTTTGTGTATGAGCCCCGGTCAACAAAGTTTATGGAATCCACCATAAAACCTCACGGAATCCACCGTAAAATATGCCTCCTGGCATCAAGTGGTGGTTTGAACTACCTACCTAACTTAGGACAACTAGACAAGGACCTCCTACCAGGTGAGGACACCTATAGCTCATGGTCATCATATTTTTCTTGTAACACATTTTTCCTTCAAGGTTTCATGCTCGAGCATGTAAAAAGGAGGAAGCTAAGTATAGAGTGACCCAAGGAGAATAGGGCATTGGTCTCAGGTCTTGCCTCAGTACCCAAGAACCTACCAAGTGCTCACGAGGCAACACTTAATCCTTTTCTTTTGCTCACTTTTATTTTCACTCCTACCTTCCTTTCATGTCTTTCCTGCTAGCTACTATCCCTAGGAAGACAAGGCATCAAGGTCTGACTCATCCCTAGAAACGTGCCAAGCCTCTGTGCAAGGAGATAATCAATTGCTTATAGGAACTTTCTTGTTTTTTCTTTTCCTTTTTTGATTGAGGAGTTAAAACCCCTTTTTACACACCTTTGTACTTTTTATTTTTAGATAGATTCAGAACTTGCTATTCTTTTTAATGCTTTGGTAGGCTTCTCTAATTGCCTCACAATAGCAGGGACTCCTAGGACAGCTGCCTAGCCAAGCAAGAAGGATAGGGTCACAAGGACTACCCTCTAGCATATGTCTTTATCGACGGAGAATGTCCTAACAGGAGGTAGACAACTACTCAAATATCCCTTAGATATCCCTAACCAAACCCGAGGACTTCATGCCTTGATTGCTGGTCCCCAACAAATGAAAAGAAATTAATCCCCCCCACAAACACTATCTATTTAAATGAAAACTCAAAAAAGGGACGATACCACCTAGAATGGCCACAAGAAGCTTCCACATAGCAAAGGCTCCCTCCAAGAACTTTTTCCCAACCTATGTCACACAATCACTGAAACGATAACCATTAAATGTACCTATACTAACATATATATGGCCCTCTTGGCCTAAAGAAATATAACATTGCACACCCAACAAAGCTGGCCCTCTTGGCCTTATGAAATGTAACATTCAACCACCATTCAACATAGCATACTATTAAAACAATCCCTTGGTCCCAACGTTACTCTACTAAAGCACAAAATCGACTAAGGATAAGGCCTCGTGAGCCCTACACTAAGTGCATCAAGTTATTGGCTAACCCCCTACATAAATAGCAAGGAGTGTTCGAACAATATGACAATACACAATCCTATGCATCCATGACTGGTGCACAGATCGGATGCTGTATGCTCGCATAGTGAACGCCGGAAGGTCCCAAGAACAAATGAACTCTACTTTTTGCACAAAACTCAAGGTAGAAAACATGCACTACATGAACAAGAGACCAATTGGGTGCAATCTCCCCCCATGCCTTGTGTAAGCGCTCCACAAAGCATGTATTTTATGTATTAATAATCTTCAAGCTCAAATAATAGCCCAAATTACAAAATAGCACACTTTTGGCTTTTGAGTTTGCTTTAGCACAAAATAGAAATAAAGCTAATGGGCGGGCGCCCAAAGAGTCAGGCATACACAATACAATGTCCAAATACAAATATCATAATCGTGCGCCCATGCGCATACAAAATAATAAATAAATATCCAGCGCCTCAATAAACAGGCGCGACAAAATATAGGCGCCATGCCTAAGGTATGCGCCCATCAAAATATAAGTGATAACCCGAATACACGCTATCCTCCAATGCTTTCCTCTGCTAGTGCTGCTATCTCTACACATCAACTAAAGCATTCACAATCGTTAGTAAAATAATACAATTAAACCGACAAAAGTGAATACCTAGCAGTCTTCAGCTATATAAATAAATCAACTGGTTAGAAATCAATCCTAACCTTAATTTATCACAAGTGCGCAGTCTAAACTCATAAATGTTTATTAATTTAATATGTATTTTGCAGAATCACCCGCTATGGAATCACCCATGTACACACTAAATTAATGAAACGCCCGAAAAAGGATAGGCATCCCCATCAACTTCTTGCACAAAGATTCCACTTTGTGTATGAGCCCCGGTCAACAAAGTTTACGGAATCCACTATAAAACCTCACGGAATCCACCGTAAAATATGCCTCCTGGCATCACCACTAGGATGACCTCTGTAATAGGATTTTTAGCCAATTTGTGTCAGAGAAATTAGTTAGAGGCTCACTCTGGATTTCTATTAGATTATGTGGGCATATCCCTTGTGGATTTTCATGCCTTGATTTTATCAGGGGGTAAGGTGAGAGCTGTGGAGTGTTTCTGTTGTGTATTTTTTCGTTTCAGCTTGATGCTCTGTATGGTTATGTTTGTGCAAATGGGATTTGATGGGCTAAGTCGCCTATATCGTGGTCGCCAATGAGAGCGGAATTTAAAGCTTATGAAAGTGCAGAAAAGAAGTGGAGAAGAGTAAATTCAAAACGGGAATTGAACCTCGTCGAAAATAGCAGAGACGAATTTGGAAATTTTTATAAGCCGCGGAATACGAGATTTGAAAGCGATTTTGAAGAGCATTCACAGATTTTTCATAATTTTTTTAGATGCCGGATGGAGCCAGAGCAAGTGATCAATAGTTTGGGACCTCAAGACAAACTGTCAAAAAATTTTGCCACTCAAAATGGAGGCCGGATGGGCAAGATTCGCGAGTCGGATGACCCAGTGCCAAAAGAAAAAGGGCCAAAGGTAAAAAGATTTGGGCATGGGCATTGTGGGGGGGCCTTAGGCCCCCTAAAAAAATTCAAATTGTGGGGGGGATTTTCCCAAATGGCATGACGCTAGGCTGCTGCCCCCCAAATCCACAACGATTTGTGATGGAGGCCATCTCAGGCCTTAGAGCAACCCCTCGATTTGATTTGAGCAATGTATTCTTTGATTTTCTTACTCCCTATCACTAGTCTTCACTCGTGCAATGGCTGTCTGATTGAAGAGCACAGAATTTAGTCTTTCTCTCTCCTCCTCTTCTCTCCTCTAAGGGGCTAATCACACGTAGAAAATCAAGAAGGAAGGGAGATGAAGGATGCTTGTCTGGTGGGGATCGGATTACTCCAAGATCAAAAGAAGAATGAGAGGCAAGGTCAATTGCTGTGGGGGAACTCATGAGGGGTCTGTTGGCTGCCCGAAACCATTTTATAAAAACAGGCAACACGCAAATAAGTAGTATGCTCAATTTTTACAAAGAAAATCTCATTATTTTGATGTTTGATGGCTTTAATGATGTGCACATGGAAAGAAACATTTGTATGAATCATGTTTGAAGTATGTTTGAGGATTGTACATGATAAAATGCAAAACCGATAGTCGTACATAGTTGTAATTAATAATTTAAAACCCGAAATGCATCTTAATAAAGGAAAAATGAGAGTTTCTTCTGTTTCAAGTTGGGGAGTGAAGTTCATATGGGATAAAAATTTGATAAAAACTAGTGTTCAATCAATATGATTATTCAAAGCATATAAATAGAAAATACCACATTTTAATGAACAAATAAATGAGAAAAAAATAGAAAACATCAGGAAAAAGTTAGTTTTTGCACCTAAAAATTTAGAAAAAAATATATTTTATGTTCCTGAGCGTATAACAAGGTTGCAGCATGAGGGATAAGCCTCAATGAAGTCTTTTTTCTATGTTAAAGTATGTTTTTTTTTAAATTTTTACATGAAGAACTACATAAAAATGAACATTACACCTACCCAACAAATGCAAAACCTAAACGGTAGGAGGGAAGAGGGATTGTAAAAGTGAGTGGTCATTGAAACTATTTTAAATTCTGATTTATTTGATTATGCATATAGGCTGATCACCGTTTAAATTTAAGAGAGAATAGTAGCATGAGGGAACTCGGTGCTAGTCTCTACCATCGTCGCAATTATGAGTAGCTTGGAAATCATTATAAGATTGGTTTTGCACCTCACGTTGCTGTTTTTTTAAATCATAAAAATCTTGAGTACGAGGTGTGTCAAACACTGAAAGACCTTTTCTAAAGGGCAATCCTAGTGACCCTATTCTACCCGGAGGGGTCCATTAGGGTTTACCGTATGGTACCACATGAGTGTAAGGGAGGGAATGCACGGGAGGGAATGCACATTTTATAAGGTAAGGTCCCATAAATAGGGGGTATATAAGGGGTATTTTCATATATTTCTTGCACGCATGTGGCGTCTCCTTATTCGTACTACTGAATCCCCCCGTGTATTCTACTAACCTACTAGGCGGTCGTTCTAGGAGTTTCTGTAGTTGTGAGGCAGTTAGAAAAGCCTACCAAAACAAATATATGCAAAGAAGAAAAACCCTGAATAGCTAAAGAAAAAAAATAAACGGAGGTGTTTAAAAAGGGGTTCTAACCCCTATAAAAATAGGAAAACAAAGAGAGAAATATCTATGAGCTGTGCTTAGTGCCTTGCAAAGGCCTGGTAAGTTCATGGGGACGAGGACCTGGGACCGATGTCTTGTCTTCCTAGGGGTGACATCTAGTTGAAAAAATAAAAATAAGAGAAGTTTGATGCGAAAATAAAAGTGAGCATAAAAAAATGATTAAGTGTCTCCTTACGAGGGCTTGGTAGACTCTTGGGTATCGAGACAAAACTTGAGGCCGATGCCCTATTGTCCTTGGGTCACTCTACGCTCAGCTCCCTCCTTTTTACATACCCGAGTATGGAAGAATTCAAGCTAAAGGAAAATGCATGAAATCAAAATATTTATTGCTGAGGCTATAGGAGTCCTCGCCTAAGGAGCTCGTGGTTGAGTTGTCCTCAGTTGGGTAAGTAGTTCAAACCACCACTTAGGATGACCTCTCTAATAGTTCTTTTTAGCTTGGTCATGTTGGAGTAGTTGGTTAGTAACTAGCTTTGGGATTTCTGTCAGATTATGCTAGGCCTACTTCTCGTGCATTTCATGCCTTGGTTTGGTCAGGGGTAGGTTGAGAGCTGTGATGTGTTTTATTATGCCTCTATTTTATATCAGCTTGATGCTCTTTGTGGTTGTGTTTATGTGCAGATTTGTTCTTGGGATGAGTCGCCCTATCTCCTTCTTGCCAATGAATGGTGGATTTTTGACCCTGAAACGTGCTCAAAATTTGACAAAAAACTTGAATTTCAAGAGAAAATTGAATCACGTTGAAGGCAGCATGTGCAGCTGGGTTGATTTTAAGTGGCAAGCAAAAGACGGGTTTCAAAAGTGCTTTGAAGTCCCACCAAGCAATGGTAGCAAAATTTTCATAAATTTTTCAAGTGTTGGATCGAACTTTTGGAAGTGGCAGGCAGCGGGGGATCCCGAGACAGTTAATAAAAATTTTTCAGGTTAATAATCAAAGGCGCCCGAGATGGAGGACCAAAAAAACAATTTTTGTAAATGGACTTTAAGTGGAAGGGAGGTGACCCTTGGGGCCGTGCCTCCCCCTCCAAACTGAAATGCAATCGGGGGAGGGGAGTGTTTTTTTTTTTGCGAAAAAAAAACGAAGAGGAAGGGAGCGCACTATTGACGAATGGAGGGAGAGGAAGAGAGGGGCCATGTCACTTCAATATACCCATAGCAATCAATGAGATCAGCCTCTTCCTCGATACTTTCACTCTCCATTGCCACTCTCATCTTCGCAATCGGCTACCTGATTGATCAGATGGAGATCTAGTATTTCTCTCTCCACCCTCTCTCTCTTCAACATTGGTTCACACGAGAGAAATCAAGAAGAAGAGGGGCTGAAGGATGCTTGTCTAGCGGTGATTGGATTGCTCCAAGATCAAGAGGAGGTTGAGGGAAGGTTTTTAGCACTGAAGAATGATTGTTGGTCGATCGATCCATTGGCAGTTCGCATTAATTATGAGAAAACCCGCAACACGCGAATAAGTGGTATGTTTCATTTTTATAAATAAAATTTGCTTCTTTTTTATGTTTGATGGTTGAAATGGTGTGCATATGGAACGAAACTTTGTTTGAATCTTGTTTGCATCATGATAGAGGGCTGTACATGGAAAAATGTGGAACTCGTAATGATATATGATCGTAATAATTAAATTAAAACCCGAAAAGTGCCTTTTTAGAGGAAAAATGAAGGTTTTGTTGGTTTCGGGTGGGGAAACGAAATTCACATGGGATAAAATTTTGATAAAAATTATCTTTCAGCTATCATAATCAGTCAAGAATCATATATAAAAAATACCCTATTTTTATGAATAAATGAATAGGAAAAAATAAGAGAAAAATGGGCTTTTGTGCTTTAAAAACTAAGTAAAAATATGATTAATGTTTGTGAATGTTTAACAAGACTAAGGCATGAGAATTAAGGCCCATTTTAGCCTTTTTTTTAATGTTTTAGTGTATTTTTATCAATTTTCAAATGAAAAATGACATAAAAATAAACCATATACCTATGCAACATTGCAAAATCTAAATGGTTAAGGGGAGGAAGCATCTATGAGTGTGTTTAGTTGCTAGAAATATATCAAATTCTGATCAATTTGTTTTATGCATAGCATATAGGCTGATTAAAATTTAAGTTTAAGGGGACTAGTAGCACGAGGAAACTCGGTGCTAGTCTCTAGCAATGCAACAATGAGTAGACTGGAAATCATTAAAGAATTGTCTTTGCACACCATGTGGCTGACTTCTAATCATAAAATGGTTTCACACAATGGTCATGCACTTTTGCATTTTGCATGTCACATGGTATAAAACGTGGATGCATAGCACTTGATTACCTAGATAAATAACCAATTGGAGTGTGTGAGGATTCCTAGGCTGTAGAGCGGTTCCTTGGGGTAAGTCTAGTGAGGAAATATCAACTCTTGAATCGTTCAATATACAAAAGAGTGGAGCTTGTATGCTTGTTCTTTATGTTAGAGCACCGCATCAAGGGGCCAATCCCTGAGATGTAGGAGAGCTATAGTGGGGCCGCGGTACTCAGCCAAGAGGTTGCCTCCTATATATGTGATACATTGTATATTTTACCAATGTGTATGGGATCTCCCTCTAAGGAGTAGGGAAGGCAAACATTGGACTGTGTCCTATTACAAACGCAAGATCGATATTAGAGTTTAGTATAGTGTGTCCCCTAGATACTCCTGGCCACGAGGCCATGTGGGGTGTCTTGTGTGTCTTAAAGGTAGTGCTAGAGAGCCAGTGTCAGGGCCCGTTTTTGGTCCAGACAATAATTCTATACAAAATAGAGAGGCAATGAGAGTAAGGGTGCTAACTTATTGGCAAATCTTTCAAACTTAGTCTTACCTCATTTTTATTGGATTTTCTCCTAGTCTCCTTTGGTTTTTCTAAGTTTCTTTGTAATTAGTTTCCCTTCGTTTGATTTTCTCTTAGAAAATAATTTTTCGAACTTTTTTTGATCCTCGCTCACAATCTTCCTCGACCTAACCTTTGACCTAACCTTTTGTCAAAGGTTTGTCAATTAAATCTTTACTATTTTTCTATACTCCTATATGTTGGAAAATAGTTAAATTTAATCTTAATTCATGGAAACCAGGCCAAAACCTTGGAATCTCAATTGTTTTTTTTGGAAGCTACGTAAGTCAAGAAAGTGGGTATTTCCCCTATGAATTTGAGGCTTCGATTCAAATATCCTAGGTTTTGATAGCTACATATGCCATTCAATAAATATTATTGGCTACATATGCAATTTTTAAAATTTTGACTTAACATTGGTAGAATTTTTTCTATTAAAGAATATACTTCATTTCAAAAAATGTAATGACCTACTTCAATATTCTTACTTTAATTTACATAATTTATAATTACCAAGCAAAATAGTTATCTATATTTGCATGATCTATAAATACCAAGAAAATATTTCTCTATGTTTGCATGATCTATAACTACCAAGAAACTATTTCTCTATGTTTGCATGATCTATAAATCCCAAGAAAATAGTTCTCTATGTTTTCATGATTTATTTTGATGCACTTTACTAATGTATAACTATTCAATGTATCATGATGCCGTGCAATCTTATTCTACTTTTCAAAAAGTAAAAATCTTAATGGTTCCTATTTTATTAAATTTTTAGTTTTTCCTAGTTGTTATGCTACTTTGTATTGAATGAATTTAATGTACAAAAAAACCTTGAATGGAGTTTCCTGCGATGGTGTGCTTTTCATGTTTCCAACCATGTTTGTAACTCCCATGCTCCCTACTCCAAAGTATCATCTCTTTGGATCCATTGCAATTAGGGAGTCCATATGCATTAGCTTTCAAGCTTTGTCAGTCTGATTAGAAGCTTCAAGCAGTTAGAAGGGTTCCTTCTGCAATGGAGATCTTGCGAAGAGAAGAAGGTGCCATCCCACAAATATTAGAGATAAGGTGGGTGAAGATTTTATATGTTGAAGAGGTTCTCCTTATGCAATGGTTGCCAGTGTTGGTTGTCTCCTCTTGCCCTTATTCTCACTCCTCTTATCTTCTTCCTCTCTCTCTCTCTCTCTCTCTCTCTCACTCTCTCTCACTCTCACACACACACACACACACACTCTCTCTCTCTCCCCCCTAGAGAAATAGCAAATGCATAGAGAATGGGAAGGCTTTAAAAAACTTGCCTTCATTGCTCGTTGATTCCCAATCTCATTCTTGTCACCAAATTCTTCTGACTTTGAGTTCACACAAAAATAGGAGTGATGGCATTATAATCGATGATGTTGAGATCAGTTCGAATATCGACATAAACAAGAGGATGCGGTATCAAAGATCACCATTTACCCATTCAAAGATAATTTCTCTTCTTTAGGTTTATTAAGGTTTTAAATCTTTATTAACTTTTCTCCCACTTGATCCACCCATCATGCACATGTTTTTGGGTTGTTACATCCTTTCCCCCTTAGTGGAGCAGAGATGTCCTAATCTCGAAGTTAGGGAATAAGTTGGGTTACAAGACTTAAGGGAAAAGACTCCTCATGCTTCCACTATGCTATCTAACTACACACAAACATTGGAAGTTCAAGAATTTAAGGACAATGTAAAATAGCAATTGCAAGGTAGATTGTCAAGAATCGCGTGGTGGAGGGGGTTGCTCAAGATGCTGCGCCGAACACACACAGAATGCACAAGGAGAAGCTCACTCAAGAGACAAGAAGAGAGATGGAGGCCAAAACGTTTTCTTGCTGGTTTCTTCTTCTTCTTCCACACACTTTACAATGTACACAAAGTATAGATAAGATACAACATAAAAGGAAAGTGGCCTACTAAGTCAAACAATGCATAACCGACTACACTAGTCGACTGGCACTATAACTATGCCAGCTGTAAATAGGTGTAACAACCTAAATATAATAAGTAATGAGTCAGTGGCCATGTGAGGTGCATAATGACCACCGACGTGCTAAGTATAGATGTGTGGACCCATCTAACCAGGCGGTCCATCATCAATGTCCGCATGTGTTGAGCTTGTCATCTCAACACTCCCCCTCAAGCTCAACTCCATCTCTGCAACTCCAAGTAAGCTTCGAAACTTTTGAAGCTTCTCTGTACCCAATGCCTTCGTGAAGATGTCAGCTATCTGATCCTGTGTGCTGACATACACCAAGTCAATCTCACCTGCTAGTACCTTCTCTCTCACGAAGTGATAGTGTATCTCAATATGTTTTGTCCTAGCATGGAACACAGGGTTCCTAGCCAACTGTATACTGCTCATGTTGTCATAATAAATGACAACTGGACCTTCCACCTGGACATCCAAATCAGCCAATAGCTTTTGCAGCCATACTACCTCACATGCTGCAACAGCAGCACCTCTATACTCAGCCTCTGTACTCGACAAAGCAACTGTAGATTGCTTTTTGCTGCTCCATGCAACTGCTGCACTACCAAGAGAGAACATGTATCCGCTGGTAGATCTTCTATCAGACATACTACCATCCCAATCTGCATCTGTGTATCCAAACACCTGTACATCTGTACCTGCCTCATAGAAAAGTCCATAATGTAATGTGGACTTCACATATCTCAATATGCGTCTGACTGCATCCAAATGTGGCTTTCTAGGTACTTGCATAAACTGACTCACAAGACCAACAGCGTAGCTCAAGTCTGGCCTTGTAATGGTCATGTAGATCAAACTCCCCACTATCCTCCTGAACATAGTAGGGTCTTCTATCTCATCCCCAACATCAGCACTCATCTTTACATTCTGCTCCAACGAGACTGAAAGTGGTTTGCATGCAGTCATACCATACTTGGACAATATATCCAAGCCATACTGTCTTTGGGACAGCCATATACCATCATCACATCTGATCACCTCAATGCCAAGGAAGTACCTTAGCTCACCTAAATCCTTCATCTCAAACTTCATCTTCAAATAGCCCTTAACTTCAGCAATTCCACTATCACTGTCACCTGTAATAATCAAGTCATCCACATAGATGACTATGATGACCAAACCTGCATCTCCCTTTCTCACATAAAGTGAGTGATCAGCATCAGAAACATAAAAGCCAATATTGACAAGATACTCTCTAATCTTGTCAGACCATGCTCTAGGTGCTTGCTTGAGCCCATAGAGTGCCTTCTTCAACCTGCACACATACATGGGATGCTCTAAATCTTCATAACCTGCTGGCTGATCCATAAACACTTCTTCTTGCAAATCACCATGCAAGAAGGCATTCTTTACATCCATTTGCTGCAACCTCCAACCTTTGGCTGCTGCCAAAGCAATCACACATCTGGCAGTTGCCATCCTAGCAACTGGACTGAAGGTTTCATCATAATCTATGCCATATGTCTGGGCATAGCCTTTTGCAACCAGCCTAGCTTTGTACCTGCTAATAGAACCATCTGCATTGTGCTTAATCTTATAAACCCACTTACATCCAATAGCTTTCTTTCCCTTTGGCAATGATACTAGATCCCAAGTCTTATTGGCCTCTAATGCAGCCATCTCCTCATCCATTGTTGCATCCCAATGAGCATGACCAACAGCCTCCTCAAAACATGTGGGCTCAACATCCTCAACTAGTTTCACCATATAAGCATAATGGTGAGCTGCATAACCTTCAAAACCAAATCTTTTAACAGGGTATCTCACCCTGCTAGACCTACGTACCACTGGATCACTCAATGGAGTCTTTGCATTAACATGTGCTCTCTGCACACCTGGAGTCCTCACTGAAGGAATGCCAAGCTCATCATCCAAGCTCTCTGAGCCACTAGAGTCTCCATCAAGAACTGCATCAATGCCTTCTGACACTTTATTCTTTCCTTTGTCTTTACCTGTAGTGCTACTAGATGCACTCGAAGATGTAGAGGTACTCCTTAGTCTCCCAGACCAAGGACTACCAGATGATGTCTCTGGTCCACTAAGAGTTCGTGATTCTTGCCTTTCAGCCTGCACATGAGTGTCATGATCATCATCAACATCCAATGCATCACCACTAGATGCATACCAACTGCTCATTTCATCAAAAATGACATCCCTGCTCACTCTGAACTTACATGTGACAGGGTTGTAACAGCGATACCCTTTCTGCTCTAAAGAGTATCCAATAAAGACACACTTTTCAGCTTTTGGATCTAGTTTCTTCCGCAACTCATCTGGCACATGAACATACGCAATGCAGCCAAATACTTTCAAGTGTGAAACATCAGGCTTCTTACCTGTAAAACATTCTTCGGGAGTCATACCATGAACTGCAGCTGTGGGAGTTCTGTTCATAATATAAACAGCAGTATGAACAGCCTCAGACCAAAAATGCTTAGGCATATTCTTTTCAGCCATCAAGGCGCGTGCAACTTCTACAATATGCCTATTTTTCCTTTCTGCAACCCCATTTTGCTGTGGGGTATACCTGCATGTGAACTGTCTCTTTATCCCATGAGACCTCAGAAAATCACTGAACTCATTGGAGAGGTACTCTCCCCCTCCATCTGACCTCAAGCACTTTACTTTCAAGCCTGTTTCTCTTTCAACTGCAGCCTTGAAAGTTCTAAAGTGCTCAAAAGCTTCACTCTTTTCCTTCATAAAATATACCCACAGCTTTCTAGAACAATCATCAATGAATGTGACAAAGTATGAACTGCCTCCAAGAGATACATTTTGTGTAGGCCCCCAAATGTCTGTATGCACAACATCAAGGATATTTCTGCTTACATCTCTGTCATGTGAAAAGGGTTGTCTTGCCTGCTTACCAAACTGACATGCTTCACATACCTTCTGAAATTCTACAACTTTAAAAGTAGACAAACCTGTAACCAACCCTTTGGACTGCATTAATTTCAGCCTTTGTACATTTGCATGTCCAATGCGTTTGTGCCAAATTTCAATGTCTGCTACAACACCTTTTCCTTTGGCATACATAGCAGCATTCATAGTAGGAATTCCAGCATCTAGAGTGAACATACGTCCAACTCTACTTCCCTTTGCTACCAACCTGCACTTGTCATTGAAGTATTCTACAAAGCAGCCCTTTGCATTAAATCTGACTTGCAGCCCTTGCTCTACCATTTGACCGACTGACACCAAGTTCTTTGTAATAGATGGCACATGCAATACATCTAAAAGACTCTTTGTCTTACCATCATGCAAGGACAAGGGAACTTTTCCAATGTGTGAAATTGGGTGGCATGAGTCATCACCCGTCTGAACATAACCTGCATTCTGCAAATCCTGCATCTCTCCAAACCATTCTGCATGGCTGGTCATATGATTGGATGCACCTGAATCAACATACCAAACATCTTCATGTGTTCCCTTTCCTGTAACAGCATTCAGCATATGCTGCATAACGAACAAACGTTCATTTTTGTCTTCATTCTGTCGTGAAGACGATGCATAGTTTCCTTGCTGCAACTTACCACTGCAGATATCATCTCTCTTAGCATAACATTGGGCTGCAATATGACCTGTTTTGCCACAGTAGTGGCACACAATACCAGAGTTGTTAGAACCTCTGTTCTGCCATCCACCTCTTCCTCTAAAGCTCCCCCTACCTCTAAAGTTACCACGACCTCCTGAAACCTGCATATCGCCAAATTGCTGATTCAATCTATTTTGCTGGTTGTCACTACCACGTCCTATACCACGGCCTCTTGAAGAGAACTTGCCACATCCCCTTCCTGAACTGGAGTAGAAAGCTTGGACCTGTTCACCACTTCTTTCAGATGTCTCACTCTGCATGTATATCTCTTCAGTGATCATAAGGGAGACCAATTCATCGAAATCTGGAAATGGCTTTCTGACATATACGGAAGTTACAAAAGACTTCCAAGCCTTTTCATTGTTAAGTCCACCCAAGGTAGACGACACCAAATCATCATCATCAGGCATTGCATCAATCGCTGCCAATGCATCTGCAATGCTTCTTACCTTCAGTGCATACTCATTGATAGACATCTTCCCTTTCTTTAATGTATTCAACTCTTGCTTGAGTTGAATCTTTCGTGCCTTTGTATTTACAGAAAACATACTTTCAAGTATGGTCCAAGCTACATATGAATTCTCTGCATTTCTAATGTGTCCCAGCATATTATTGTCAATTACTGCAGACAACCAATACATGACCTTTTTATCCTTTGCATTCCATTCTTTCCGTGCCTTTGTCTCTTCTGCAGTTGGAGGATCACTCATCTCCGGCTCCTTTTCTTCACCTGAAACGAACTCATAGAGGCATTTTCCAATAAGGAAGTTCGTAACACGGAACTTCCATGAAGGGTAGTTGTTCTTGTCGAGCTTCTCAATGATGGGGCTTCCACTGTTCTCTGCCATTATCACAAAATTAATACCAAACAGCAAGCAAATCTTCTGCAACCCTTGACTTGTAGTGCACAGCAATACACCAGACAGTCTTTTTCACTGTCTGCTCAACAATACATACAATCTGCAACCAGTTTGCAGATAAACCTTGTGTTTACTCACTGGTAAACACCTTTGAACTTACAGATCTGAAATCTGTAACCTGCACACCCACGTTCGGTCAATACAGTCGAAGTCACAGCGTACCCTGAAACTGCTGTCTGCAACCTTGCGACTCTAAAACGGGCCCTGAAACGGCCTCAGATGCCCAAAATAACTGCGGGAAAGCCCTAAAGGGCCTATCTGCAGAATACACAGCGCTCTTCGCGCACACCAAATCTCACTGCAATCTGAGATTTTTGCTCTGCCCTGCTTCCGGTGCCTCCACAGGCACTATCCAAGAGAAAGAGTTGAAGGATGGGAGAGCTTCTTACCCGTGGCTTGCTTGCTCGAACCTTGCTTCTTCTTCTTTGCTTCTACCTTCGAAATCAGCCTCTCTCAATGGCGCGGCTCTGATACCATGTCAAGAATCGCGTGGTGGAGGGGGTTGCTCAAGATGCTGCGCCGAACACACACAGAATGCACAAGGAGAAGCTCACTCAAGAGACAAGAAGAGAGATGGAGGCCAAAACGTTTTCTTGCTGGTTTCTTCTTCTTCTTCCACACACTTTACAATGTACACAAAGTATAGATAAGATACAACATAAAAGGAAAGTGGCCTACTAAGTCAAACAATGCATAACCGACTACACTAGTTGACTGGCACTATAACTATGCCAGCTGTAAATAGGTGTAACAACCTAAATATAATAAGTAATGAGTCAGTGGCCATGTGAGGTGCATAATGACCACCGACGTGCTAAGTATAGACGTGTGGACCCATCTAACCAGGCGGTCCATCATCAATGTCCGCATGTGTTGAGCTTGTCATCTCAACATAGATCTCATTACAAATGTAGAGTTTATTACATCTCGTGAAGCATTTTCTAATATTTCTAATCACCTTCAAGATTTTAGTGGGATCTAGTCCTTCATTATGAAAGAAATTGGGGTTGTTGTTTACATAGAGTATCTTTGTCCATCCAATTGGCATATGCTTCAGGGTAGTCTTTCCACTATATGAGATATTTTGTGTGATGATTCTACTTCAGAAGGTATGGTCTTTTACATCAAGTATTCTATCAAGTTGAAGCACAAGGACTCCTTGGCTTGGCATTACAACTTTTTGATCATCAAGAATATGGTCACGATTGGGTACATAATCTTTTAGAAGGCTAACATGAAATACATTGTAAATTTCAAGTGTTCAAGAAGTTGTAACTTATAAGCATTAAGTCAGATACACTTGAAAATCTTATATGGCCCACAATATATTGGGCTTAGCTTCTTGAATTGCCCCAAGGATAAAGAACTCT
Source organism: Lygodium microphyllum (assembly GCF_053477565.2). NCBI lineage: Eukaryota > Viridiplantae > Streptophyta > Polypodiopsida > Schizaeales > Lygodiaceae > Lygodium > Lygodium microphyllum. The sequence goes on along the minus strand of NC_141156.1, from coordinate 114,155,614 downwards.
TCTTAGGATGGACACAAACAAAAACCACATCTCCTTCCTTGAAGATCTAGTCTCATCTTCTTGGATCAGAATATGGTTTCTACTTATCCTTAGCAACCTGGATATCTTTTTTGATAGCCTTAACTTGCTCATCCATTTTCTCCAAAATCTTCTTGGAAGCTTCTACCTTTAGGATAGGATCATAAAATCTTAGTGGAGTTAGGTATTCTAGTCTTGGAATGGGTTCATTTGGATGCTTTGTTGATAGGATGCATTGTAAGCAAAATCCACTAAAGGTAGGTATTATATCCATTACTTAGTTCCATGCAATAGTAAGCTATAATGATATTTTCAATGAATTGGTTAACCCATTTCATTTATTCATCAGTTTGTGGGTGATAGGCAACGTTGAAAAAAATTTGGGTAATAATGGTCTCAAATAAGCTCTTATAGAAGTGAGAAGTGAAAAGAGAATCATGATCGCTCATGATCCTTTTAGGTAGTCCATCTAGTCTAAAGATCTCCTTCACGAAGATCCTTGTGATATTTGAAGCCTTTAGTTGGTTTTCACTGGCATAAGATGAGTAACCTTAGTTAGAATATCCATAATTACTAGGATTGAATTGTATCCTCCTTGGACACAAGGTAATTCGACTACAAAATCCATGCAGATAAATTCCCATTTCATTTGTGGGATGTCAAGTCGCTGGAGCTTTCGTAGCATCTTAACGCACTCAGCCTTTACTCATGTAAGCAACTTAGATACTCATGGCATATTTAACCACATCTCCTTCGAGATTTTTCCAATAAAATCTTCTTCTTATAGAGTTGAGAAACTTTGCGTTGCCTGGATACCCTGAGAAAGGGGAATCATAAAATTCCCAAAGTATCTTCTTCTTGAGATCTTGACTTGGGATGCACAATCTTGTCTTGAAATAGACAAGTCCTCCTTTTGTAGAGAAGTTCAAATACTTAAACTTAAACTTAGGGTTTATCTCCTTGAATAGGACCTCATTTATCATATGTTCATACTTTGAATTGTTACTTCCTTCTTATTTAGCCATTTCTATGACTGGATTATTTGTTATTGAACATTTTCTACTAGAGATCTTGCCCGTAGAGGGTTTGTTTGAGTCAAGGACATTGAGAAATGCTTTGCAGCTTAGGGCATTTCACCCACTCCATGGCAAATGTTGTCTTATGCCTGTCAATCGGGGTGTCTCTAAACTTGGTTGTAACCTCAGAAGCCGTCTAGGAAACTATAGGCCTCTTTTCCTGCTACTCTCTCAAGCATGTGCTCCTGTAAGGCAACAGATAGTTATCTCTCTTACTCATTGCATTGACTTTCTTGTAGTTCACGTACACTCGGACTTTTTTGTTCCTCTTCAAAAAGATCACAAGGGTAACACCCACTCCATGTGCTCAATCTCCTAGATGAATCTTGCCTTCAACAACTTATCAATCTCTTTCTTCACAGCGTAAGCATGCTTTAGATTCATCAAGTAAGGTTGTTGGTTTACTGGTGTTTCATTAGGAGTCATTGGGGTGTTATGTGTTACAACCCTCATATTGACTCCTTTGAGTTTGTCTAAGGACCAAGCAAACACGTCTAGGTACTCTCATAAGAGAGCAATAAGGTTAGCCTCTTCTTTCTTGGTTAGGTCATCAGCTAAACACGTCTATGTACTCTCGCAAGAGAGCAATAAGATCAGCCTCTTCTTTCTTGGTTAGGTCATCAGCTATAGACACGAGTCGAGGCCTCTCCCTTTCCCTTGCTAAGTTGACTTCCTTGACTTTGGCAGGTCCTTCTATTAGTTTGCTTATCTGTCCTTGTCTCTTTGCACCCAATAACATCATTACCCTTTCCCCTTTCTTGAATGTAGTGAAGTGTAATGGTAGGTCTTGGAATTTCTTCTATTGTTTGACTTCCAATCCTTTTGGTTGTCCTCACTTGTCCTTGCTTTTACTCCTTCAACTGTCTATGCCTTAGGTAGATCGACAAGTCCCCTTTGGTGCATTTGGTTTTAGGTGGTTGGGGTATCTTTGGATTGCTCTCATATCTTACTTTTGATTCCGAGTTAAACTCACAACCTTGCTAGAGGATGGAGTTTCCCTTGGTGGTCGCAGCCTCTGAGGTTGTCTCTGTCATCCTAAAGAGAGGCACGACACTTGGCTGGACTAGCCCTCCTTGCTCATAGTCCTCACACCTAAGTGATCTAGCAATCACATTCAATTTTAAAGACTCCTCTTTCAATTCTAAATGCATTGGCTCTCCACGACTTGGAGTCTGTTTTTATTTTCTCGATCACTCGACCATTAGTGTTGTACTCTATCGTCTTGGCCTCTTCTTGCTCGTTATTCTTTGGATCTCTATTCTCAACTCTCTTTCCATCCATGATTAGGGCCCTATTGTACAAAAGGTTTAGGTCATGCAGTTTAGTCCATCACCATTTCGGTTCATCCATGAGAACTTGGAGCAGCTTAAGATTTAGCAACTGGTGAGACCAACTAGCTCCCTTCATAGATACTCAAGAATCTCTTAGAGCTCAAGTCTGTTAGAAAAGACATGAAATGGGATGGGTATTTGTTGTCTGCTAGGGTTTTTGGCCATCTTACAGAGTGGGACTAATGGTAGGGTCTTACCCCTTGGAATATGAGATGCAGTGGCTTTATGGGTCTCACGGACTATTCTTGCAGCCTACTTATAATCTTCTTCCTCATCTGAAAACAGTAGGTCAATCATGGCTAGCACGGGCATCCAATCCTGCTCGTCTTTGGGATAGGGAATGTACTTCATTAATGGTCCACACGAATTCCTATCTTGGGTGTCTCTTTTCAAGATAGAGGAGATGGCATCTAACTCAACCGGCATGGTCTTCCAGGTATCCATCTCAACTCTCACCACCTCCAATCTATTATCTAGGAATATGAAGCCGTTACCCTAGTCTTTTATTACTCGTGTGTTCCTCATCCATGGTCGGCCTAGCAAGATATTGTAGTCTAATCCCTTCCTAATGATGAAGTTCACCAAGAACTGGACACTTGCTATCTTCAAGGGCTACTCCTTCAATACTCCCAATGGCTTAACTTTCATGCCATTAGCTAGCGTGACATTAAACCTTGGCACAGTCTCCACTGGCGGGTTACCTCAAACTTGTAGAACTGCATGGCTAAGCACATTGATTCCCGCTCCAGTGTCTACAATCCCCTTTCTCGTGACATCTCCTAGTGCTTCCACCATTAGGAGTGCATGTTGGGGGTAAAGGCGCCTCCGTCGTGCCGCCCCGTGTATTACTACACTGACAATACCCGCCACTGCACACTGCAGGTGGTGGGCACCCGTCACGTCACTTTATTCTTTATTCTTTTAGTGACAGTTTGAATAAAGGAAGGCCCGGTCACACATTGTGACTGTTGGAGTTCCCATTTCTTGTCTCTCTCTTTCTTGCTCTTGCTCTCCCGCCATAGCTCGCGTGCAAGCTTCGATCCTTCTCACCTTTCAACTGGTATCAGAGCTTGGCATTCTCTTGCTCGAGCTCGACTCGGTGCTTCCCGACCTTCGCATCGACTCGCTTCACGCATTGGGTCTCCATCCCGGCAGCCATAGCCGACCTCTTGAGCTCCCGACTCTCCCCGGCTTCCCGAGCTCCATCCCGGCCTTCTTGAGCTTCATCAGGGCCTTGCCCTTGAGGTATTGCTTCAGCATTTGCAGGCATTTGAGTGTATTCTCAGTTTGAAATAGGGCAGGAATAAAGGGCAGCCACTCTTCTTGAGCTCCATAGCTCATATCTTCCCTCCCCTTTGCATTGGGCCTTCATGGCTTGGTATGTGCCTACCTTGGGCCATCATTGAGCCCCCCCACACTCAACATTCAGCCACGTGATTAAAGTAGCACTCCAGGCCTCAACACGCTGAATATGGCACCCATTTTCAGACTTTGACCTCCACGTTTTACAGCTGAATGCTTTGTTGCTCATGGAGCACTCATCATTGGCCTATTTGGAGGGCATTTGAGCCATTTTTGGATGTCATTTTGATGCTTTGGCTTGACATTGAGGTTGGGAGCTAATCATTCTCAGTTTTGAAACTGTCATTTACTGCATAACAGTGCTGGAAACAGGGCAGCACCCCTGACACTGACATTTGTTGCTTATGCCTCATTCCATTGGAGCTATTTGATGCCCGTATGCGGTCTACTTCCTACCCGGATGTATTGGGGATGTATGCATTTGGTTTGACCATGATTTTGGCTTGAATTCGGGGCTGAAATCTACTGTTTAGAATAGTAAATACATGCTGGAATAACAGTGAGCTGAAGGTACTTTACATGCTTTGGCACTTACCTACCGATACCGGATGTATGCTTTGAGCTTTGGCATGATGTCTCTGACATTTGGGGACGACTTGGAGCATATGTATGAGATTATGGGATGCTTTTGAGCTTCACATTAGCTCCGTCTTCACTGGAATTTGGACCGACTTGGCATGCTCGTGGACCGCCTATGCCTCATGTCTCTGCTTGACAGTTAGGCTTTTGCATTACATGCTTTGGTTTGTGACATATGCTATTTGGTTCATGTATGCCATACCGACATTTGGAGCTTGGATTTGGATGTATTTGAGCATTCCTGGCTTATTTGATCACTGATCTTGGTTGCTATTTGGATGTCATTGAGTTGACCGAGAGCTTATTTAGGCTTATGTATTGCTTCATGGTTAATACGATCGGTGCTTCATGTATGTCATGCTCTCTTGGATGCGCTTGATGCATTGACAGGGTCACTTATCACTGGTGCTTTCTCTTGGGTTTTTTGAGCTTCTGAGCTCGCTTTGTACACCTTTTGTGCCAGTGGGAGCATTTTACATGCTTGCTTGACCTTTGACAGTTGCATGCTATTGGAGCACTTACATGTATTTGGAGCAGTTTATGTCTTGAGCAGCTACATACGCATTGAGACTTTGGGATCATACTCCGATCTTTATGGATATGCATTGATGTACTCTTGGTTCACAGGATGCTTATGAGCTAAGTCTCATATTTGGATCTTTCTTTTTGAGCAGATACCTATTTGTGTCAGGTTTTGGCAGTTACAGGAACACTTTGCCTAGAGTGTCTGGGGGTGTGCCTTTCACTGGCAGATGTTATTTTGACATGCTTCGGTGTTGAGCTCATGTTCTTTTCACTGTCATTGGCCTTGCTTATGTCCGTTTCATGCCGGCTTTGGACCTAGCATTGTTTGCTTGACATTGGATCCTATTTTGGGATAGTTTGCTCTCTAGACTGCATACCTGCAATTTATTACAGCAAGCAGTTATTGGTGGACTGAGGTGTACTTTTCATGCTGAAATATCCTGATTTGGTGTACTGCACCTAGTACTAAGTGGGCAGCAACTTTTGGCACACTTTGCTCGCCCTTTGCACCCCGTTTTGATCATTTTTGGGCAGTTTCTGCAATAAAACAGCAAGCAGTTTTGGACTGTTTGGGCATTTCCAGCCTGCATAATGGCGTCATCTTCGCATGATAGTGCCATCTTTAACATTACAAAGTTGGATGGTACCAACTACTCTTACTAGAAGAGTCAAATATGGCAGGTTTTGGTGCAAAAATCTCAGATTAAGCCACTTCGATTGAGTGGGGAGCAGCCTGAAACTATGGACAATGACGACTGGCTTGAACTTGATGAGCTATGCAAGTCCACGATTGTATTGTCTCTCACTGAACAGGTACATTATAATGTATTTGAGGAAGCACAGAGTGCATGGGATCTATGAAATAAGATCAAGAATCTTTATGATAAGAAAAGTCCGGCGAGTCAGATGTACTGGTTGAAGCAGCTTATGGATCTGCGCATGAAGGATAATGCGACTATGTCTGCTCACTTGAGCCAGTTCCATGCTATACTGAAGAACCTGACTTCGCAGGATATCACCTTTGGAGAGGAAGTAACTCCTCTTTTCTTGCTTGGGACTCTGAATGAGTCATGGGATGTATTCTGCACTGCTCTTTGTGCCTCTAATGCTACTCTAAAATTGGCAGATGTTGAGAGTGCTCTTCTTCAGGAAGAGGTGAATCGCAAAATCTTGGATGCCTCTCGTGGTAATCATGCTTTGACAGTTAGAGGTAGGAATGATAGGTATGACCGTGGTAATGGCCGAGGCCGTGACTCGCAGAAGGGTTGGTCTAAATCTCGTGGCAAGTCGCGTGGGCGCAATGCAAATGTCACTTGTCATCATTGTGGGAAAAAGGGCCATATTAGACCACAGTGTCATGAGTTGCGCAATGAGAAGCGCAAGGATAAGGGGAAAGATAAAGTGCAGGAGAAGTCCTCTGATCGCAGCATAGTACCTACGAAGTCCAGCGTCAAGATTGAGGAAATTAATGTCATGCAGACTGAGGAGTCCGATGGTGGTGATGAGTTTATACTTGCAGCTAGTTCTTCTGATGCTTCACACTTGACTGAGACATCTAGTATGTATGCACAGTGCTGGTTATTGGATTCAGGTGCGTCCTTCCATGTGACGCCTTACCGTGAGTGGTTTCACTCTTACCGTATTGTATCTGGATCAGTCAGACTTGGAGATGATAGGTCTCTTGATATTGTGGGCTGTGGAGATATTCAGTTGCAGTTTTCCACTGGCAGTTCCTTTTTGCTCAGGGATGTACGTCATGTACCTGCGCTTACGCGCAGTCTTATGTCTGCAGGACAGTTGGATGATGCAGGGTTTCATGTCTGTTTTGGGGATTCTGCCTGGAAAATTACCAAAGGCAGACTTGTGCTTGCTAGAGGCGCCAAGGCTGGCAGCCTCTATCCTCTTGTTGTATCTGGGTCTTCTGTAGACCATGTTTTGGCAGTGGGCTCTATCCCACATGTATCACTTTGGCATGCCCGTTTGGGGCATATGTCTTTGAAGGGAATGAAAATGATATCTAGTTTGCAGTATCTTCCGCCTTTGGACTATGCACGTTTTGACTCGTGTGATCATTGTCTTTATGGTAAGCAGAATAGGTCTACGCATAAGAAATCGGGTAGGCCATGCATGAGTGAGCCCTTGGCATTGGTGCATTCCGATGTTTGTGGGCCTATGCCTTGCATGTCTATGGGTGGCACGAAGTACTTTGTTACCTTCATTGATGATTTTTCTAGGAAAGTGTGGGCTTATCCCATAAAGCAAAAGTCCGATGTCTTGGCAGTCTTTCAGCGTTGGCTTGCTCTTGTTGAGAACCAGACTGGGTATAGGCTGAAATGCCTTAGGACTGACAATGGGGGAGAATATGTCTCACGTGCTTTTGAGCAGTTTTGTGATGATAGGGGTATTAAGCGTCAGTTGACCGCCCCTTACACCCCACCCCAGAATGGTTTGGCTGAGCGCATGAACAGGACTATTCACGAGCGTGTGTGCTCTATGCTTAGCCATGCAGGCCTACCCCAGAGTTTTTGGGCTGAGGCAGTTAGTACGGCAATGCATGTCATAAACCGATCGCCTTCCAGTGGATTGGATTTCCAGGTTGCAGAGGAAGTTTGGGTTGGTAAGCCACCCTCTTATGCGCATCTCCGTGTCTTTGGATGTGAGGCATTCTGCCATGTGCCCAAGGACAAGAGGAGTAAATTGGATCCAAAGAGCATTAAATGCATATTCCTTGGCTATGGTGAGTCAGGAGAGATGGGCTATCGCCTATGGGATCCGCAGGCGTGGAAAATAGTATGCAGCCATGATGTCGTCTTCCATGAAGACAAGTTGCACAGGCAGCCTAAGAAGGTGGTTGAGATCCGCAGAGTGATCTTTCAGGAGGATCCTAGAGCTCCAGCACAGCCAGTAGTACAGCCTGCAGCAGTTCCTCCACAGGGCCAGGGTGCTGGATAGGCAGTTAGACAGGCAGCAGAGCCTGCGGTGAGACGGTCTGCTAGAGACAAACGTCCACCTGACAGATTTCAGCCCTCTATGCATTATGTTTTGGTTACAGATGCAGGAGAGCCTTTCACTTATGATGAGGCTATACGCAGGGGTGACAGTCACTCCTGGGAGAGGGCTATGCAGTCTGAGATAGACTCCCTGTATAAGAATGAGACTTGGGATTTGGTTGCCTTGCCTAAGGGCAAGAAGGCTTTGCCATGCAAGTGGGTGTACAAGCTGAAAAGTACCCCTGGACACCCCAAGCCGGCATACAAGGCTAAATTGGTAGCAAAGGGTTTTAAGCAGGAACATGGTGTGGACTTTGATGAGGTCTTCTCTCCTGTGGTTAAGATGACCACCCTGCGCTTAGTCTTGGCTTTGGTTGCACATCTTGACTTAGATCTATATCAGATGGATGTCAAGACGACTTTTCTACATGGGGACTTGCATGATGAGATCTATATGGATCAGCCTAAGGGCTTTGCAGAACCTGGCAGGGAGCACCTAGTGTGCAAGTTGAAGAAGAGCTTGTATGGCTTGAAGCAAGTACCTAGGGAATGGTATCATAAGTTTGATGCCTTTATGCAGTCACAGGGCTACAGCAGGAGTGCTATGGATCCGTGTCTTTACACGAAGAAAGCCCGTGATGGCAGTTTGCTTATCTTGGTACTCTATGTTGATGATATGATGATAGCAGGGAAAGCTCATGATGAGCTAGATGCTCTTAAATCTCAGCTGAAGAAGAGCTTTGAGATGAAGGATTTGGGACAGGCCTCACATATACTTGGGATGCGCATTAAGCGCGATAGGCATCAGGGGCTTTTGTATCTCTCACAGCGGGAGTACATTCATAAAGTCCTTGAGCGCTTCCGCATGCATGACATAAAGCCTATTGGCTGTCCATTACCTTCTTATGTGAAGGTATCACAGGCCGATTGTCCGCAGACAGATGACCAGAGGGCCGAGATGGCCAAGATCCCTTATGCTTCAGCCGTGGGCAGTTTGATGTATGCCATGATAGCCACTCGTCCAGATATTGCGCATGCAGTTGGTGTTGTGGCACGCTATATGGCTACACCTGGCAGCAGACATTGGGATGCCGTGAAGGGTATCATGAGGTACCTGAAGGGCACAACAGATATGTGTATTTGCTATGGCAGCCAAGATACAGGGGTCGTGGGGTACACTGACTCCGATTATGCAGGACATGTAGATAGTAGGAAGTCCACTTCTGGCTATGTATTCACCTATGCTGGAGGGGCTATCTCTTGGATGTCCAGGGTTCAGAAGTGTACGGCTTTGTCTACCACTGAGGCCGAGTATGTTGCAGCCACTGAGGCTTGCAAGGAGGCCATATGGTTAGGCCGTCTAGTTGCTGACCTTGGGATTGATGCTACACCTACACTGCATTCGGATTCTATGAGTGCCATTCAGTTGGTTAAGAATCCGGTCTTCCATGCGAAGACGAAACACATTGAGGTGAGGTATCACTTCATACGTGGTGTCGTGGAGGACAGGTCTGTTGACCTTGTCAAGATCTCCACTGACGAGAATCCTGCAGATCTGCTTACGAAGTTTGTACTGTCTTTTCTTTCCCTTCTCCCTCACTAGGGCAGATTCGCCTTTAAGTGGGAGGTTGTTGGGGGTAAAGGCGCCTCCACCGTGCTGCCCCGTGTATTACTACACTGACAGTACCCGCCACTGCACACTGCAGGTGGCGGGCGCCCGTCACTTCACTTTATTCTTTATTCTTTTAGTGACAGTTTGAATAAAGGAAGGCCCGGTCACACATTGTGACTGTTGGAGTTCCCATTTCTTGTCTCTCTCTTTCTTGCTCTTGCTCTCCTGCCATAGCTCGCGTGCAAGCTTCGATCCTTCTCACCTTTCAGTGCATGCATCTCCATGCCTTCCTAGAAAGCATTCACATGCAAGGACTTAGGCACCAAGTTCAATGCGAGGCTAGGTATCTGTGTGGCTGTGTTGTAGTCATGCAAGTTGACTAGTCTTGGCTCGTTAGATCCCTCTACCCATTGCTTCAATTCTCGCCATAATGATGGGCTTTGACTAAGCAAATTCCCCACCGACAGCGGCAACATCACAAGGGCCAATAACAAGATCGTAAGAAAGCCATTAGTAGTTGCTTGCCTTTCGTCTTGCCCTACACTCTTTTGCCACTAGTCTAGGATAGCTTGCCTACCAATGGCATGTAAGCCTTGTCCTTGTGGTTCTGCATGAGGTGTAGATGCATCTCTTGAGTTTATGCATGTCAGTGAGACATGTATTCTTACACTAGCGAACTTGATGATCTTGTCTTCGAGGATGGGCTATGCATCCTTTTGATGCTCTTGGGCTTCTCTCACCGACTACTTAACCTTGCAACTATTTCCAAATTAGCGCTTTGGATCAAGATATTCCCCAACCTTGGCACTCCCCTTCTCTGTTCTTTTAGGTGCTGAAGTTTCAACCTCTGCATCTCCCACTTTCTTCCCTCTCGTTAGTGTAGTTGCACTATCCATTTTTAGTATCACTTTAGCGTTAGCACTCTTTTACTTCCTTCGGTAAGTCTTCTTTCCTATTGAGGCTGCATCTAGATTGCTAGGTCTTGGCAATGAGATACCAACCTGCTTCCTTTGTACTCTAGTCATGATGCTCAATGAGATGGGAGTGGCCTCACCATCAAGTGTTTTGACTCCAAATAGTCCCAAAGGTATAGAAGGTATGATGGTCAAGCTAGTAAATGATTTTTTCATGGGACATTTGGCATATAAGTGAGTGATTCCACACTCAGGGCATCTCAAGTCGGTATTTTCTCTATTAGTTTTCTTTAGGGTAACGAGATGAGGTATGCCCTAGGTGGCCACAAGTCTAGCATGAGATTGGATCTTGGCTTTGCCCTCCTAGGCCTCTACCCCTTCCCCCACCTAATACCATCACTAGTATTGGTCGAATGTCCATTAAGATGGGCTTTCCCTCATCTTCATACGAGACATAAGGGTTTATGTATGTCTCGTCCCCATTCAACTTCTCTACATAATGTATTGGAGTGTCGCTCGGTGGATAGGTCATGAAGGGTCCAGGTGGTTTAGATATGCCTGTAGGATTGATGTCCATTCTTGGGATAGCTAGCTTGGCATCATTAGGTGTTGGGAGAGCTAATGAAGATCCCATTTTGAATTGTGATGGTCTATTCCCCAAGTAGTACGGCTGCTTGTAAAGCTATAGATATGGTAATCGCCTTAGCAATCAACAGTGCATAGCATTGTGATGACCAAACCTACTGTAGTTGGCACCAGGTCTAGATCTAGGATCCATACACTCGGCTAGGAGGTAGTTTCCTCACAATGGACACATTGCATGTGAGGTCATACAAGTCTTCTAATCATTTCTTGGAGCTTGGCTAGCTCTAGCTTTACATCCGCCAATTCTTGGATCGAGTCAAAACTCTTCCCTTTCTCTTGGTTACTTTGACTGGATCTCTCGCTAGTGGTGGTAGCTCTCTCTTAGGCTCTAGAGACTGCACTATCTCAGCTTGAAGCCCTTGAGCTCATATCCTTGAGTAGGTCATCTACACAAATGGCTTCTTCAAAGGCCCTAGCTAGCACATCCCTTTGCAAGTTCGAGTGGCCTACCAAGTCTTTGTAGAGCTATTCACTCCTAATTGCACTTATGAATATGGTAGAGACCTCTCACTCACTAGGTCACTCAGTGGCCTGGGATTCTCTTAAAAAGGCAATACCAATTAAACTAACCACATGACCCAATAGAAATTTCATAGGGCACTCCAAAGATGCACTGTCTTAGGTTAAGAGCAATGAAAAACTGCCTGTAATGCTCAAAACACTTCCTTAAAATAATCAACATTCTTTCCCTTATGGTTGTGGCTGCCCCCAGATCGTCGATAAAGATTTTCAGCTCCTCAGGGGAAATATTACCAAAATTCTTATCAGTTGTACGTTACCAAGAACCCAACGCATTACATAATCCAAAACAATCACATGAAATGCAAAGGTAGCAAATATAGTAATAAATGTTGTTTTTAGCTTATCTTCCTCTATAATAGCCATTTGGTTATATCCACCAAAACATCCCATAAATGAATAGACATCCCTACCTGCTAACTGATCTAGAATCTGGTCAATGAATGGCAGTGGATAGTAATCTTTAAGGGTTTGTTTATTGAGCTCCCTAAAATCTATGCAAAGCCAGATTTGATTATTCTTCTTTTTCCTGATAACCATTGGCAAACACCACTCCGTGTGTTCTACAAGAAATATCAGGCCAATCTTATGCAATTTTTGTAACTCCTCAAATAGTCTGTCCCTTAGCTCGGAAAGTATACACCTCACTTTTTGTCATACAAGACAGCTACCTTCCTTTAAAGGAATAGTATGCATAGCCAGGCTAGGAGGAATACCACTCAGCTCATTGTAACTCCAAGGAAAGATGTTGCAAAATTATTGGATCAGGGATACATAGTCCCTCCTCTCTTCTAGATGGAGCATAGCCCCTAATTTAATAGGTCATGGATCATTCAACATTCCGAGATCTAGCTCAATCACATTAGTGTCTCTTATTCTATCTTGAGCTTCAATCGGCTCATTTAGAGTCACCTAGTATATATCCTCTATAATGGATCCCTCTTTTGATTCATCGCTTGATGAAGTCTCACTACCAGATGGTTCCTCACTTGGAGCTTCCAGTGGATCCCTACAAAGGGGGCTCTGCCCCCTCTGCACCTCCGCCAAGTAGGCTGGAGAGAAAATGCACACCATCACAAGTCCTTGGAATTAGATCCTAGTGTAGTAATGGCTCTGCACAAGCATAGATTCTTACTTACAAAATAGCAATCAAAACCCCATACCCGAACAAAGACAAACAGAGACCCTAGAACCTCAATGGGTCAATCTACCAACAAGGGCAAAAAGGCCACACCACAAAAACATGTAAATGTTGCATTCAGACTACATCTAGTAAAAGCGAAATGCAACAACATCAAGCTACACTAGGAGGATGACTAGATATGACAATCTTGATGATAGATGCACCTTGAATGGCATTGCATAGATGACCCAATAAATTAGTAGAGAATCCACATCTGATTGTGTAGTTGGGGACTCAAAGGCATGTATCAGAAGGCTTGAACTTATAAGACAAGATCTGGAAGATAAAGACATAGTACTAGCTCCTTATCTTAGGACCACAGACTCACCACAAAAAGAGAGCACATTGTCGATACTCTCATTCATGAAGGAGTAGATTTTAATATCTTGACCTATGAAGTATGGACTCGACTAGGCCAACCAGAGCTCACACTGACTAATGCAACTCTTCATCCTTACAAGGGATACTGACAAGCACTTATAGGGAAGTGCAGAATCCTTGTAACTATTGAAATGGAAAGCTTGCCTATCCTATTCCATGTACCTTCAAAAAGGGTAAATTGTGGAAAAGAAACACTCCTAGGAAGACCCTTCAAAAGGGCCACCAAGTGTGAGACCGATTATGTAGCAGAGAGGATACACTTGACACTATTGAGTGTGAGGATAATCACAACCTTTAGCAAGGGTGACCTCATCAAACCTCAAGGGAATATTCTGATATACTAGGCAAGCCTAGTAATGAGAGCAAGGACTTGTTGAAAGAGTTGATACAAGTGCATGTCGAACATAACAGTGAGCGAGGCTATGCTTGAAACAAGAAGGTTAGGAGATAATGCCAAGGATATGCTTTGGACTTACAAATATCATAGAAGACCACAAAAGAAGCCCAAGTCTTATAGACGAAGGTATCAATGGAGAGCCAGTGCAAAGCTGCAATGGATATCCAAAGTGTTGCTACATGCTCAAGAGTATTACACATACCAAAACCCCCTGCTAAACCACCTCTATCTCAGAAGGCCAGATTGTATCAAAAGCAAAGAAGCGCAAGAGGAAATCTAAACAAAAATCCAAGTCTCTAGTCAACAACATTAGAGTGATTAAGCCCCTCATGATTGAAATCAATAAACCAAACATGACTATTCAAAATGTAGATCCTCAACCTAGTATGCTTAATAAGAAAATATCATATATAACCATTGAGCATGCACGACCACTAGTGCCCAAGGAGCCTTCGACTTCCCAAGAGGATAATGAGCACCATAGGCACAACGCTACTAATGATAAGGCTGATTTCTCAATAAAGAAAATGGTAGAATCGTCAAATAGCCACGAGCAAATCTTCAAGCCACAGTGCCAAGTCCACTTAGGAGTCCCAAATCTCTATCTCCGTTTAAGTCTGAGCTTCCAAATGTCCAAGGTGTGGGACATGACACCACCCCTAATTCTCAGCCTAAGGATATGCCTATGCAATCAACCATGACTAGCTCAACTCATGCTCAATCTGCATAAGTCCAACAAAATTTTGGTAGCCAAAATTTGCCACCGACTAATGACACTCTAGCTAAGCAAAGGAAAGCCCTTTGGACATTAATACATGATCCCATATACGTTGCCCCCACCTCATTAAGAGTGTTGTCCATGGTCCATGAGGTCAAGCTCTGTGCCACTATCCAAAAATATCCCTTCTACGATAAATTGCTTCTAGAAGAAGATCTACATGGTGGCTAGCAGGCTAGGAGTAGGGAGCATGGTACTTGATGTTAGCACATATGTCTTCTACCTCCACTCTGGACCCTACAATCTTAGATCTCTATGATTTCCATCAGTACAACCTTAACTTCTTTAGCTGGTTTCGTCCAAGACTACATGACAGAAACCCTAAACCATCTCTTGGTTCTACACTAGAGTAACCCAAACCTCCAGAGCCAGACGTGCGGACTCATCTAGCCAGGCGGTCCATCATCAATATCCACAGGTGTTGAGCTTGCCATATCAACAATTAAGAGCCTAGTGCTTGAATCTAAGTAGTTGAAATTGAAGGATTTTATGGAGATTCAAGAGGCTAGCCAAAGAATATTGAATTTGGGGCTGAATTTGTTTCTCAAGGAGCAAGATGAAGACCAATCCCCAAGGAAACTAAGGGGCAAAATGTTTTAAAGGCTTTCTAGTCATTTATGATAGCAAGAGGCAGTTGGATTAGCACAAGCAATTAAATAATCTTAGTTGTAATGCATTTATTTGCAATTAAAGATAAAAAATACTGCAAGAGGCACTAGTTCTGGGGCCAACAGGTTATCCATTGTTCAAGATTAAGTGGTAAATCAAGTGCATTTTTGTTTATATGATTTATTTACTTTATTGAAAGTGTTGTTTAATCACATTATTACCATCCTCTCCTAGAAAGAAGGTTGGTTTCATGGTTCTATAGCTCGAATAACACAAAATCATTTGACTTAGTGGACTCACGACACCTGATTGAAGGTCAGATAATTTGCTCTAGTGTTGAAATTGTGTTCAATTGAGAATCTACAAAAAGTATATCCTTCTATAGTGAGATGGGATCGAGACATGATGACGCATCTCATTCTAAAAATACACATAATGAAGGGAAAATGCAATTCCTAATCTTGGAACAGGCCTACAACATGGATAGCAACAAAGAGAAAACGTGGTTGTTCACTAAGAAGTGGATTGTAGAAGGCCACAATATGCTAATGAGCAACAAGGTGGTGTCCTACTACATGGACACATTGTGAAAAACTCTAGAGTCCATCGTCATTTGGCTTTCTTATTGATCTTGAGAGCCAATGCCATATTAGTCATTAGTATGAGTGTCTGTAGCGTGGATGGTTCAAAAATACTAGTTTTTTGGACAAGTTTAGCTAATTTTTGATAATTTAGATATTAACTCTTGTAAATATCCAAAAACTGTAGGCGAGTTCTAGAATAGGATGACATGTAAAAGAAAGCAAGTTGCTTTTAGCCATTTTTGGGGGATTTTATGCAAAAGCAAGGATGGGCAAAATTGCATGATCGCAATTTTCAGGCAGTAAATAGCACTCGGAGAATCGTGAGAAGAAGTAGGAGTGAACTAGGAGAATTCTGGTCAGGTGTCCTAGTATTTTATCCCCCCTTTCAGAACCAATGAAAGCATTAGATTGGCAGTCTAAGTAATAGAGAGGAAGCTATTGTTTTATGCACGTTTTTGGTCTACAAGAGATTTATCTTCTCAGGATGCAGAAATAAATTGACAGGCTTCACCTCTATGAGTATTCTTCTACATCTTCTATTTCTTTAAACCCCTTCTCTTTCATCTACTCCTCTCCCTAAGTCTCCCTTTACCCTACTGTCTCTTATCCCCATGGTAGACTTTCAACCCCAAATGCTCCGACAGTGATGAACCTGACGTGAAAGTTGGCACAATAGGTGTGTAAACATAGGGGATTCTATAGGTTCAAATAGTAGTGATGCTTTACAACACATGATTACTTTGTTGTAGCAACAACAACAGTAGCACTTCTTATTACACCAGTAGATGCAAACTCAATAGGAAGTAGAAAGAATTGATTCCTTATCTGTGAATGCATTGTAGGGTAGTGGGACACAAATTGAAGCAGTTTAAGGGTCAAAATGTTTATGGCCTTCATCCGGCTATATGAAGAAAAGATGTTTTTTCATGGGGTATCGCAGTATGCATGGGGTCGGGATTTCTCCCATATAGCCATGCATGCATTGCATGATCGAATTAATGAGTTACATAGAAGAGATGTTGATTGGACATCTTTTAAGAAATCTTTGAGAGAAGAGTTTTTCTTGGAAGATACAAGATTGCTAACTAAAAAGACATTTACATATTGGATTGAAAAGCCCAATGGAGAGTTGCCTGCTAACAGCTTTGCTCTATGAATTTGAAAGTCGATATGCGTAGTTGGATGACAATGAGCAGTAAAATCATTGGAGAGTTAGAAAATTGATTTATTTTTGAAGGTTGTAGATCTTGTCTTGTAGGAGAAGCTGACTGATCGTTTAGAAGATGTCTATTCTGAAATGGGACTGAAATCAGATTGGGGCTAATGTAACTGAGGCAGTGCATATGTTGATAAAGAGAGAATGGATGAAATTAAGATGGGGTACAGACACCACACCTACCAGTGCTCAAAAGGGGGTTGAAATTGCAGCCAAGGCGCCTATGGTTATGGTAGAACAATCGGCTATACTTGTTTGTCCGGCTCTTATAGTGATGTTGTAGATGAATTAATCAAAGGCATGCATGATTTGAGGCTAAATTTGAAAGGAAACTATGCAAAGGTGGAAAGTTTGGATGTTAAGGTAGAAGAGAAGGCTCAGGCAACAGCCCAAAGACTATACAAAGAAAGATACAAGAGGAGACGAATTTGGTGTGACAGTTTATAACATGAAAAGCGAGACTGTACAGCCTATCATGAAGCGGAAGTGAAAATGTTAGTCTTTTGGAAATATGGTAAAATACATGCAACACAAACTGATCCTCCAATAGAGCCAAATGTTGGAAATGGTGGCATGCAGAAGAGGCTAGAAGAGATGGTTGCAAGAATAGCATTTGTTGCCATAGATGCAACCACATAAGGGTTGAGAATTGAAAGGACTCATGAAGCTCGTAAATGAGGCATGGTTGAAGCAAAATCTTGTATTTGGATGCAACCATTAGATTGCATGGAAAAGGGGAAAACAAGAAAGTCTAAATTGGTTGATATGAGTTAGAGTATATGGGGGAGAACAGGATGGAGTGCACCAGTGGATTCATTTTCAACCTATGCTTATTGACTGAGGTTCATAATAAAAAAGCTCTTGTGGAAGAAAAGAGAAGAAGAGAGAGGATACTACTTATCCTTCCTCTTCAGGCCCATCTAAATGCATAATACAAAGTAAAATGGAGCAGCCCAGAAAGAGGTTGAAAAAGCCATACTTGAGTATGTTATGGAGAATGCATCTCAAGAGAAGAAACAAGAAGGGAAGAAAAGGGGCAAGCAGCCCAATTATAGATTACAATTGGATCTTGAGACTGCCACAAATCTTAAAAAGGTATTGGAAGATCGCATACTTGGCAGGAGAGTGGAATCACACTTGGCGAAGTTCTTGGAATCGCAAAGAGTGAATTTCATGATGCAATTATTGATATGTTGAAACAAAAAAGACAGTTTGATGGTGAAGTTTTGTAAGCATTGATGCACATGGAGAAACAACTTAAGAGGGAATAGTATGATACATGTAATGCTGATTTGGAGCATATTGATGTTGAAAATGGGTTAAATGGTAGTGTAGATAGCAAGCTTATGACTGAAATTGGTCTTATGGTTGGGCAACACTAAGCATAGAGAGACGGCAATGTATAATGGGGATGTCCATCAACAAGTACATGAAGAAGAATATGTTTATTTTATTCGAAGCAATCATTATTCACGAATGCATTGGGCTTGTGCTATATGGCATGTAGCTTGTATGAGAATGGAGGTTGGCTGATTGATATAGATCTGGGATGGTCCATGCGGACATCAAACAATTCATGAGGGGATCTTTATGTGGCTTGTTCGAATGTACTCGTGACTATTGGAGATGTTAGGGATGAATATCATTTTTGTGTGTAGGATTCATGTAGTTATCCAGTGATTTTGGGGCAGCCCTATATTTCAGAATCAAGACCGGAAACAAAAGCCTTGTGAGAGCGGAGTTTTGAGCCCAGGATGTGCCTAAAATTTACCAAAAAATCTGGAATTTAGGGAAAAAATATTTAACATCGAAGGTGGTGCTGCAGCTAGGATGAATTTAAGCACCAAGTGAAAGATGGCTTTTAAAAGGCACTCGAGCGACACTTGTAGATTTTTGATAATTTTTATGCTAGTCAGTGCGGGATATCAGGAGCTGCCAGTCAGTGCGGGATGTCAAGACGGACGTGCAGGATTTTTCAGAGCTCGAAATGGAGTCCGGATGAGAAAGAGGCCAAAAATGGGCAAAGATATGAAAAGGTGGCCAAACTTTGAGGACCAAAGGGGGGGTGCCCTTTGGGGACTTTTAACCCCCCCTAAAATTTTTTATGAAGAAGCGTGAGAAAAACGTGAAGACATGGCGGCAGCATGCAGGCGCATTTTTCGCCATCATTCCCCCCCCATCGATTTCTGGGCTGTTGTGAAGAACCTATGCAACTGACATTGGGGGGCAACTTCTCCCTCTTGACTGACTCTATCGTCGGTCTTTGCACAAGGAATGGCTGTCCAGATGAAGAGATCAGATTCTAGTCTTTCTTTCTCCTCCATCTCTCTCTTCTCTATGGGTTGTTCATGTGTACCATCTTGAAGGAGGAACCGGGGAAGGAGAATGAAGAAAATGGTAATGTAGATTGATGGAGATGCTGAAGAGACTGAAGTATAGCATTGGATTGAGAGAAATGGAGGCTCCGTCTGCTGGTTATGCAGTCATTCAAGGCGTCTTGGGTTACGTAAAAACACGGTATGACCACTTTTATGAAGAAAAATGAAGGATTTTTTATAGTTTATGATGATAATTATGTTCTTATTGGATGAAAATTTGTGTGAGTGCTGTTTGCATCATGAGTAATTGTTGTTTATCCAAAAATCTTGATTTTGCAATGATTTACATGCTTTATTTAATTCTTGTAAACCCGAAATGTGGTTTTTAAGTGGTAAAATGGCAGTTTTTCCGTTTCGGGTGGGGGAAAGGTGTTCCCATGGAGGGAATATGGAAGATAAATTGAATGTTAGTATGTTGAAGTGATTGGAACAAGAAAAATCAGAAAATAGCATATTTTATTGCCAAATAAATCAAGAAAATAGGAAAAAAAAGGGGAAAAATAGAAATATGTCTTGGAAAAATAAGGAAAAATATAATGATTGTTTGTGGATGTATGGTAATGGCAGAGCATGAGGTTTAGTCTCAGTTTTCCCTATCTCCTTATGAAAGTTTGTGATTTATTGCTTTTTATACATCAAAATATGATAAAATGAACCTCTACACCTATGCAACGAAAGCAATACCTAAACGTAGGGGGTTGGGATGTTTGAATGGTGTGATTTGCGTGCTGATTGTTGCTGATTTTTTGATGCATATCATGTCATAGAGTTCGTGGTATGTTAATTAAGAGGATAGTAGCACGAGTGTTGTCTCAGTGCTATCCTTACATCGCTGCAACGAGTTAGTAAATACATTGGAAAGCCTGGTTGTGCACCACATGTTTCTGATTTAAAATGATGTTTGAGCACTTTAGAATCATTCACTTTTACATGTGCATGACGATCATGGTATCGGAACAAAAGGACCTGGATGCATAGCACCTGTTTTCAATGACAATGACCCACGCTTGAGTGTGGAAAGGCATCCTTAGCTGTAGGATAGACGTTCGTGTGACAAATGCGGGATCTAGAGCATGGCAAAACCGGAAGCTATGGAGGATGAAATGAGAAGTGTGGACTCATGATGGAGAAGACAAAGACACTGTTTGTTACACAAGTGAATTAGGTTCCAAGATTGAGACTTGGACTCATAAAGACAATCTTGTGTATGTGGACAATGACATTGACACTTCGCTGAAAAGAAAAGAGTACTATCATTGCATTAAGAAAGGAAGCAAGTACAATGCTTTATAGGAAAGTAGGAAACTGCAGTAGGCACCATTGTGCATATGGGATAAGTTAGCCTGCATATCCTTAACCCTGAGGCTCCATACAAAGAAGCTGTTTAGTGAGTGTGATTGCTGATTCTCAACACCCCTCCTCAATCACAACTAGAAAGGCACAAAGTGTGTAGAGGCTATAATGAGAACCACCTGCAAAGTGTGGGCATACCACAAACATGGCAAAACACCAGAGGCTGTTGCAGAAAAGGCTAAGTGTGGGTACCATAAACATGGTGGACATCCAGAGGCTGTAACAGGGGCCTCACAAAGTGTACATGGACTGTAATGCCAAGTTACATAAGGAGTTTACAAAGCTTATGGCAGGAAGCATTAGGGCAAGGAAATACAAGGCTTTTAAAACAGTCTATCAGAATTATGAGAGTACAAGGACTGATGAGTCTTGTCCTTCCGATCCTGGTGGTCTTCATCTTCATCTTCTTCTTCCTTTGCTCCATTTTCTTCTTCTTCTTTGACTGCGACTAGATAGGCCTTTTGGGATCTCTTTCTTGCATGGCAGAACTTCTCGGTGTGTCTGGTCATTTTGCAGAAGTCACAGAAGAGCTGATCCTTCTTGCCTTTGTACCTGTTTCCAACATATAATGCATGCTCATCTCTAGAGGTACTTGGTTCTTCCTTAGTTTTTAGCTTCTTTTCCTCTTCTAACAGTGATGCCTGGATATCAACAAGTTCAGGATTTGACATGTTGATTAAAGTTGTTGATACATTATTATATTCAGGAGGCAAACTCTTAAGTAGAACACCGATGCAAACATCTTCATCCATTTTAATGTTGATTCCTGCAAGTTGGGTTAGGAGTCCTTCCATGTAATTGAGATGTGTGGCAAGTGATGTGCTGGACTTCATTTCAAGCCTGAAGAACTCAATCAGGAGACCATACTTTGATGATTTAGATTGTGCACCGAACAGGGTGTCAAGTCTTTTCCATGTATCCTGTGAGGTCTCACAGTTATCCACATGGTGGATATTGCTGTCGTCGAGCTCCAGTTTGATAATGGCCTGGGCTCTGTCATCATTCTTTTGCCAAGTAGTTGCAAGGTCCACGTCCCAAGGTTTCTTCTCTTTGCCATTTGTGATGGCCCAGAGACCCTTTTTCATCAAGATGAGCTTGATGCGGGTTTGCCAGGTGTGAAAACCGACTCCTTTGAATCGAGCATTTGGAGAGTCTTTTCCCATGTTAGACTTACGGGAACAGTAGCAAATCAACTTCAGACTTATTAGATTTGAGTAGCAAAAGAGTTGATTGAGAGACACAAGTGCTAAAAAACACTAACTGAGTGTCAATGAATACCAAATCTGCAAAGTCCTTTACTCTTTTTAAATCCAAGTGTAATCTTCCCCTTCTTGATTTGATGCTGATACCTTCAAATCTAAGTGACAGTACTTTAATGAACTTCAGAGAGTATTGCTCAGTGATTAAAATCACTGTTGATAACTTCAGTGAGAGAAACAGTGAAAAATGTCAGAATTTTGAAGCTTTGGCTATGGCTTTTGCATTAGGGTTTCTGGGGGTAGCCTGGTTTTTAGCTGATTGCAGAAGCTACAGTGGATCATTTTCAAAACTTTTTTTATCAAAATGAAGCTTGAATGATGGGCTATCAATTCCCTATCATGGTCATCAACATCGCGACCTGTAGCGATGGCGGCAGCAGCTCGAACGTTAGCAGGCGCAATTCTGATAGATTTCCGCGATTTTCGCAATGCTGGGGTCAGGGCGCAGTAATGTAGTCGATTTTTGTGCCAAAATGAAGCGCCTTGAGTAGAGGAACAACTCCCTAGAAGAAATCGTGGGCTAAGATGGCTTGTAGAGTAAGATATAGAAGCTCCAAGTGCTGTATGTCCTGTCTGGCTATGGCAGACACAGAGCAGAGATTGACAGTTTAAGCAATGCTGAGCTACAGATGGTCAAATGTCCTGGATTGATGTGATATAGGGAAGCTTTGTGAGTTGGGGAATACTTTTCCAGAAGGAACCTCCAAGAGATTTGACCTGTGGAGTGAGATATAAGCAGCTCAATCTGACAGGGTGCTGCTGGCTATGGTTGCCATGGAAGCTTCAGTGAGAGTAGAGTTGGGAGATGAAGTCATGAGCTGACATTGAGCTAGACTGAGGTTGAGAGGAATCAAGAGAGGCTAGAGAAGCAATGCCATGGCCAACTAGGCTCTGATACCATGTGACAAATGCAGGATCTAGAGCATGGCAAAACTGGAAGCTATGGAGGATGAAATGAGAAGTGTGGACTCATGATGGAGAAGACAAAGACACTGTTTGTTACACAAGTGAATTAGGTTCCAAGATTGAGACTTGGACTCATAAACACAATCTTGTGTATGTGGACAATGACATTGACACTTCACTGAAAAGAAAAGAGTACTATCATTGCATTAAGAAAGGAAGCAAGTACAATGCTTTATAGGAAAGTAGGAAACTGCAGTAGGCACCATTGTGCATATGGGATAAGTTAGCCTGCATATCCTTGACCCTGAGGCTCCATACAAAGAGGCTGTTTAGTGAGTGTGATTGCTGATTCTCAACAGTTCGTTTCTTGGGGGATTATTTGGTAAGGACATATGGTATCTCCTGGATTCGAAATGAAAGAGTGGAGTTTGTTCGTTTGTTTTATATGTTGAGCAGCGCATCAAGGGGCTAATCCCTGCGATGTCGGAGAGCTGCAATGGGGCCGCAGTGATTCTATCGAGAGGTTGCCTTCCATGTATGTGATTGTCATGGTATTTATTGCCAATATGTATGGGTTCTCCCTCTGTGGAGTTTATAGAAAGGGAAACATTGGACTACAAAACTACAAACCTATAAACACATAGATTAGGCTTTAGGACAAGTTGTCCTTTAGCAGCAGATAGACGCTCCTGGTCTGCGAGGCCGTGAGGATGTGTTTGTCTATCATGAACATGAGCGTGGCTAGTGCCATAGCCAGTGCCGGCCCACTTGAGGTACCATCAGTGGTGCGTGTGGTGGTTCTCGAATCTAGGGTTGTTAGGGACCAAAAAGTTGGTTTATGTCCTCTGACAAGGACCGTCAAGCCGAAATACAAAAAGTAGAACATGCTAAGAGGGCTAGACGACGGTTGGAGATTGTAAGTCGCTATTCTCCTCAAAGGAGTAGCCCCATACGCATAAGAGGAAGTGGTCTTAGTAACCAATCGACCAATTTTATGCAGCTTTCCAATGAGAATATGCCCCTAAAAGAGGTGGCCAATACTGGTTGCGTATTTTGAATATAGTACGTCAAGATCCCCATGAGAATGTGAAAGCCAATGCCAAGAAGCTTAAGGAAGTGTTTTATAAGTTACAAACTTACATTCCTATTCCGCCGGCTGCCCAATTGCAATACTTCGTCCATGGATTGGACTTCAATATTGAGGTTCAATTAAGCAGTGTGGCTTTGGCTGATACAGATACCGCCATTACGCCGGCAGAAGGAGTAGAAGCACGATTACAAATGGCCTACTCCTCTCGCATAAATCTTAATGCAGGTTTAGTACCTGGAGGCAATTTACCATTGACAAATGGAAGTCAAGGGATGCCTCTGAATAACCCTAATGGGAGAGGAGACATGGTTCAAAATGTACCTTTGCTGCCAGCTCCTCCCACTGTGACTATGCCTATGGCTAGTTAGTTGGCTCCAACCAAATGTTGGAGGCCAAGTTTCGAACCCTAATGTTGTTCCTGTGAGTCAACAACCAATGCCCAATCAAATTGTTAGGCCAATGGAACGACGAATAGACAATCAAGGCTATGAGTCGAGTGTCTCTAATGTCCTTGGTGAAGTTAAGGATATGATGAAGCACTACACTGACATGATTTCTGAACAATATCGGCAAATAGCTGTTGACATGAATTTCTTGAAGAAGCAGCAGAATCTGATAGGGAGTCGACGCCCTGAAGAGGGTGGACCCTCAAGATTTAGCTGTGGTATGGCGGACAACATTTCCCTAGAAACTGTCCAAATGTCAAATGTAATATTTGTGGGAAGTCGGGCCATTTAGCTGCTACTTGTTGGAGTAAGATTAGTTCCCTCCAACAAGGGAGTAAACAGCCAGGTCCAGTTAATCATAGAGTGAAAGGTAATAACCTCCAGAAAAATGATGGACCAAGACAAATACTGCAAAGGGGAAAGACCACTATAGAAGATTTGCCACAAGGCAATGGAGTCAGCCTTATTGAGGCTGTATGCGTCAATGACGCTGAAACCTCTAACCTAAGAGCCGTGACAAGAGGCCAAAAGGCTAAAGAGGTTGATAAGGAGAATGCAAAACCGGTCAAGGAAAACCTTAAGCAAGGGGATAAGGGGATGCAAGTCTTGAATCCTAGTGTGGAAGGTAGACCTCTAAGGCATGTTGAAAGAAAAGTCGATCCTAAGAAGGATGAGGAAGTGCCAAGAAAGAAGGCAAGAGCCAAGAAAGAAGCACCAAAGCCGGTCCCGAGACCAAAGGAAAGGATGGTGTGGCGAGAAAAGAGAGCTTTGGCTACCTATCATGATTTTGATTTAGCAAGTTCTCTTTGCGAAGTCAAACCAGATGTAAACCTCTTACAGTTGATGAAATTATCTCCAGGAGTATGCAAGGAATTCAAGAAGATCCTACGTATTGGGTATATTGTAGAACCTTTGGGCATAACACGAGTAGGGGAAGATTGGTTTGATCATGCTAAAAAGAATTGCCCTAGGGTTCCAGCATACGTGGATGGAATATTAGTAGAGCATACTATTGTAGACACTGGGTCCTCCGTCAATACATGAGTTCAGAGTTGATGGAGAGGTTGGGTCTAGGCATTCAAAAAGATAGCTTCACCCTTCTTAGAATGGCTGATGATAGTCTAAGGCAACCAGAAGGTTGCGTTACTAAAGTCCATGTTACAGTTGCAAGTGTAGAATTGTTCTTGGACTTTAGGGTGATAAGATTTGCAGGACGTCCTAGCTATTGAGTTTTGCTAGGTAGGCCTTGGATCTTACGAACAGATTGTCAAGTCAATATACCTACCAGTCGAGTGGTTCTAGGTAGAGGTGCTAATCGAGTAATAGTCAATGCTTACCCTAAGTCTTCTCAAAGTGAGAGAGCTCCGTTATCCTGTACTGAATTAGAGACAACAGATGATCCATGTGGTAGTGAGACATCATCTAGTGATGAATCTAAAGAGGGATCCACTACAGAGGATATTTATCAGATAACTCTAAATGAGCCGATAGAGCCATAAGATAGGATAAGAGACGCGGATGTGATTGAGCTAGACCTTGGCACACCGAATGATTCGCGGCCAATTAAATTAGGTTCCATGATCAGTTCAACAGAAAGGGAGGACTATGTGTCCTTGATTCAAGAATTCCGCAACATCTTTGCTTGGAGTTATGATGAGCTGAGAGGCATTCCTCCCAGCCTGGCTGTTCATACTATTCCTGTAAAAGAAGGCAGTCGTCCTATGCGTCAGAAAGTATGGTGTATGCCTTTTGAATTGAGGGGCGGGGGGCTGTTTGAGGAGTTATAGAAGTTAAGGAAAGCTGGCTTGATCTTCCGTGTACAGCACATAGAATGGTGTTCACCAGTTGTCATCAAGAAGAAGAAAAATAACCAGATCCGACTATGTGTAGATTTTAGAGAGCTGAATAAGCAGACGGTTAAGGATTACTACCTGTTGCCATTTATTGACCAGATTTTGGATCAATTAGTGGGTAGGGAAATATATTCATTTATGGATTGCTTTGCGGGATACAACCAGATGGCAATTGCAGAAGAGGACAAGTTGAAAACAACTTTCATTACTATCTTTGGTACTTTTGCGTACCATGTGATGGCCTTTGGATTGTGCAATACACCTGGATCATGGCAACGAACAGCAGACAAGACCTTTGGTGACGTCTCCCTAGATGAGTTGAAAGTATTTATCGATGACCTAGGTGCAGCCACTGTAAGGGAAAGGATGTTGATTATTTTAAGAAAGTGCTTTGAGTGCTGCTGACAATTTTGTATCGCTCTTAATCCATGGAAGTGTGTCTTTGGAGTGCCTTATGGGCTATTGCTAGGCCATGTGGTCAGTTCAGTAGGAATAGCAACTGACCCTGAAAAGATCAAGGTCATAGTCGTTATGAGTCCACCACGCACTCCGAAAGAGGTACATAGCTTTATGTCATCAATAGCGTATTATCGGAGGTTTATAAATGCCTTGGCAGAAAGGACATTGCCATTAACGAACTTATTATCCTTTAGTTGTCTATTTGTATGGAGTGACCCTTGTAAGGTAGCTTTCGAGGATGTGAAACAGGAGCTAGTAAAAGCACCAGTTTTAAAAGCCCCTAATAGAGGCAAAGTATTTTACATATTTTCAGTAGCCACCATGCATAATATCAGCTTGCTGTTTAGCCCAAATTTGGGAGGAAAAGTGGTATCATCCGATAACTTTTGCTAGTAAAAAATTGGGCATTTCAGAAATCAATTACACCTACATGGAGAAGTTGTGTCTTGCGATGGTCTTTGGGACTAAAAAATTTAGGCACTACATCCTCTATGAGAAGGTAGTTTTCTATACAAAGGCGGAAGGGCTTAGATTGCTTATGAACAAGCTACAACTGCCTGATCGTTTGGCAAAGTGGTTAATCACTTTGCAGGAGTTCGATTATGAGATTAAGAGTAAGCCCCCGAGGAGGTTGCAGGGGATTGTGGAATGCCTTGTGGATTTCGGGGAACCGAAAGAGACTTTGGTTGAAGGAAGTGATATTGAAGAAATTTTTAAAATTGATACAGCTTCTATCCCATCTTGGTATGCTGCTATTACGCATTATCTATCAATGGGAGAGACTGGAGCTGGTTTATCAAAATCAGAAAAGAGGAAAATCAGACAACAGGCTTTGAAGTTTTCTTTGATCGCAGGAACACTATATCGGCAGGGTGTTGATGATATCTACAGCCGATATGTGATGCCTGATTCCTTTCATCTTGGAAGAGTGCCATGATATAATCCGCAAGCCAACGGGCAAGTCAAAAGTACTAATAAGCAACTTGTGGGTATCTTGTCTAAAATAGCCTCTGAGAAGAAATGAGACTGGGACAGGAAGTTGTATGTGGCGGTATGGGCATACAATACAACGTTCAAGCGAGCTACTACCGGCCATACTCCATTTAAATTAGTTTATGGAGAAGAGTGTGTGTTACCCCTCGAAATCAAGTTTCCAACCATACGGTTTGCAATTAACCACTCTTTGGGAGAGGAGGATTCCCTCTTTGAACGTTTCATGACCATAGCCCACCTGGATGAACTGAAATTGCAGAGCTTATTGCCCCAGGAGGTGGCTAAATGTCGAATGAAACAGTTGCACAACCTTAAAGAAAAGAAGTATACATTTAAAAAAGGGCAATTAGTTCTGTACTATGATGCGCGTAGGGAGCTGTTTCCAGGGAAGCTGGAACCTAAATGGGATGGTCCCTACAAGATTGTAAGGATAGGAAAAATGCTCTACTAGCTGATCTGCAGGAATTAGAATTTAAAAATAAGGTTAATCTTAATAATATTAAACCTTATTATTTCCAAGTATGCTAACATGGAGAAATGCATTGCAGGTCCATGCTGGGGCTGATTTGAGACCTGCAAAAGAGCTTAAAGTTGGTTGACGGGGCGGTTAATTCCTTATTTGGAGCACCCATATCTAGAGCAGAGATATCATCAGGGGAAACTCATATGGTGGAGCAAAGGATATAAAGTGATTGAGCAAGAAGACGGAACCTTTGTGTGGGAGATCAAAGTCTTCTGCCATCACTGCTTATGAATGTTGACAAGTATCCCTATTGAGTTTAATGAAGAAGGTGGGATGGAGCTATCAGTTCATCCTATAAACATGCTAAATTTTGACTATCATAATTACTAATAGAGGAGTTCATGATGGCAAGCTGTGTAAACCCATTGTGGATGTACACATTATATTTTGATGGAGCATCCAAGGGCCCTAATAAAAAAGGGAGTGTTGGAGTAGTAATTCAAGATCCCCGACGTAGAGTTACGATGAAGTTACCTGCTTATCTCGGGGTAGGATTTGTCAAGATTGTGGGAGAGAAGGAAGGAGTCTCACTTGTAGCTTTCTTGCTTGCACAATGGGGGAATACACACAAAGGTGGAGGCTGAAAATAGTTTTCCTCTTCTTAGTTGTGTAAGCCAAAAAGAACTCTAGTACATAGAAATAGAAGAACCCTATATATGGGTCTCAAACCAAACTCAACTAACTAAGGTGGCATACTAACTGAGCCAGGAACTAGAGTAGATAAGGATAGCTGTTATCTAGCTATTATTCATGGGAGGTGTACCAACCGCATCTATAGCTAACAAGTCGGTGATATAAATGCACAACGGTCACCCTGGCATATCACGAGTGGAGCTCGATATCTCAACACTCCCCCTCGAGCTCAATCCCAATTCCTGCACACCAAGCAGGTCTCTGAACTTGCGCAGCTTCTCTGTGCCCAATGCCTTCGTGAATATGTCAGCTACCTGATCCTCTGTGCTGACATAAACTAGATTAATAAGTCCTAGTAAAACCCTCTCCCACACATAGTGATAATGCACCTCAATGTGCTTTGTTCTAGCATGATAGACTGGGTTATTTGCCAAGTGTATACTACTCATGTTGTCACAATAAATGACAACTGGCCCATCTGTAGGCTGATGCATATCATAAAGTAGCTTATGCAACCAAGCTATCTCACATGCAGCCATTGCTGCACCTCTGTACTCAGCCTCTGTGCTCGACAAGGCAACTGTAGGCTGTTTCTTGCTGCTCCAAGTGACTGCAGCACTCCCAAAAGAGAACACATATCCACTGATAGATCGTCTATCAGAAATACTACCAACCCAATCAGCATCAGTGTATCCATGCAACTGTATTTGAAACCCAGTCTCATAAAATAGTCCATACTGCAATGTGGACTTCACATACCTGAGTATGCGTCTAGCCGCATCCAAATGCGGTTTCCTTGGAGCCTGCATAAACTGACTTACCAATCCAACAGCATAGCTCAAATCTGGCCTGGTAATAGTCATATAAATCAAACTTCCTACTATGCATCTGTACATAGTAGGGTCTTCCAGAAGCTCACCTGCATCTGCGCTCAGCTTCACATTCTACTCTAAAGGAACTGAAATAGGCTTACAGCCTGTCATCCCATATTTGGACAGCATGCCCAATCCATATTGCCTCTGCAAGAGCCATATCCCACTTGGTGATCTAATCACCTCAATGCCCAAGAAATAACGCAGCTCTCCCAAATCCTTCATCTCAAACTTCTGCTTCAATAGCATTTTCACACGAAGGATATCTTCATCAACTGTCACCTGTCATAATCAAATCATCAACATAAATGACAAGTAGCATAATACCTTTCTCTGCTTTTCTCACATAAAGTGAGAAATCTACCTTGGAAATCTGAAAGCCAATAGTGACAATATATTGTCCTATCTTGTCAGACCATGCTCTAGGTGCTTGCTTCAAGCCATACAAGGCTTTCTTCAACCTGCAAACAAACTCAGGATGAACAGCATGCACTAAAATTGTATGAATTGTATAAACTATTGAGCATAGTCTTACTCATGTGTGATATTGTCTTTGTAGCATGTCCTTGAGACACATGGGTCATACTTTGCTGAAAAGGGAAGCATCGGAGTTTGGTCCACATAAGGGATGGAAAATTCACATTCGATAGCGAGTGATGCATACCAAAGAAAAGCCGATCATGGTGGAGGGGTAAATGGTAGCAATCCAAGGATCCCAAATAGTGCTGGGGTGCAAGGATGAAATAGTCCTACTTGCTTGTGATTTACACCTTGAGACATTCTAGCCAAGCTTGATTGCAATCTACCTTGGCAACTCCTTTGCTCAATAAAAACATGTCTACGGGGTTTAGAATATGCTCTGATATGTTCAATTATTCTTCCTTCCATATTATATTCTATGGTCTTTACTTCCTCCTTACTCTCATCAATGGTGGAGAAAAATTCCTCATAATCATCATTAGAATTTTCAGACTGGGACTGTAGGTTGCTTGTAGGGCTCCTACTTCTAGATGTGGTCTCACTTGTCATGAAAGCCTAGTTACATGACAGATTTAGGTTGTTCACCTTGGGCCATTGCCACTCTTTGCTTTCCATAAGATCCTTGAGTGGCTTCAAGTTGGCGACTGGGTTATTCGCAACATTTCTTAACGAGTGCTCAAGGATTTCATGAAGCCCAAGTTTGTTTGATGGGACATCACAAGTGATTGATGCTAGTTGGCCCATGGGGCTTCCAACCATCATGCACACAGGCACTATGGGAATCTTAGAAGTGATGGCACTCTTAGGGTTTCTAGCCCAAGAATATTAGGCCATTACTCCATCCCTCTATTACTCTAGCATTTCTCATCCATGGCCTCCCTAGCAGGATGTCATAATCCACTCCCTTCATGACTATAAAGTTCACTGAGAATTGGATTCCCGCTATCTTTAGTGGCCAATCCTTTAGGACTCCAAAGGGTCTAGCCCTCATCCCATTTGCTAGGGTGACATTGAACCTTGCGATTTCCACCAATGGGTTTTCCAAGTTTTCCAATGCGATCTCAATGCCCTCCCAAAAGGCATTTATTTGTGGGAACTTAGACATGGGATTCAGTGTTAGACTTGGTATGTGTGCCATGGCATTGTGGTGTGGAAAGTCTTGTGGCTTATGGTCATTACTGTATTCTACCCATTACTTCAATCCTTGCCAAATTATGGGGTTTTGCCTAAGCAATTCTCCCAATGATAATGTCATGGGAGTTGTTATGAGTGTGGCTTTCTAGTAAGCCGCCATTCCTCTTTCCCTCCTCAGCTTTGTAGGTTCCTTACTAATGTTCTTGCATTGTTTGTGTATTCTTGGTCTTCTCACTCTGCCCATGTAGCAATTCACATGGTAGCATTATCTCTCCTGCCCTCAAATATGTGGGTGAGACTGGTGGGCTCATAGTTGAGATTTCCTTAATCTCCTCCTCAACTATAGGTTTGGCATCTTGAAGGTGAGCCTGCACTTATTTTATCCACTACTTAACCTTGTCTGAAACCTTTAGTTGCTTGTTGGGATCAAGATACTCTCCAACCTTAGTGCTTCCCTTCTCTCTTGTCTTAGGAGTGGATGTTTCTGCTTCAGCATCTGTAACTTGCTTTTCTTTGGTTAATGTGGTCTCACTCTCAGTTTTGAGTGTTATTTTTGCCTCGGTTCTCTTTTTTCTCTGTTGTTGATTCTTCTTCCCTATGGAGGATGCATCAAAGTTGCTAGGCCTAGGTAGTGAGATATTGGCCTTCTTCGTTTGAGCTCGTCTCATGACTTTTAAGGGAATAGGTATAGCATCATGGTCATGCAACTCGACACAAAGGAGCCCAAGCGACACAAATGGTACAATTGCTGAGCTAGTGGAGGGCTTTTGCCTGGGGCAATCAGTGAACAAATGTGTGACTCTGGGGCACCTCAAGCCAGGCAGCCTTCTCTCTATTTACTCGCTCCTTTTCAGGGCAGCGAGAGTAGACATGCCTTGGATGACCACATGTCCAACATACTATGGGTTCCTGGTTTTGAGCTCCTCCTAGGGCTCTATCTCTTCCTCTACCTAAAAGGCATCATTGGCACGAGACTATAGTCCATCAATATGGGATTGCCTTATTCATCATAAGAGACATAAGGATTCAAATAAGAATCTTCCTCTAGGGGTTTCTCTACAAAGTGCATTGGATCTTCACTTATAGTGGATGGGTAACAATAGGTGTAGGAGGTCTAGGGATCCTCGTATGGTTGATAATCGTCCTTGGCATGGTTGGCTTTGAATCATTGGACGCAAAGAGGGCCAAAGGGGCTCCCCTTTTGAAATATGGTTTTCTAACCCTTGGATAGTATGGCTACGTGTAAGGCTGCTAGTAAGGCAACCATCTTGGCAACTAATAGTGCATGGCATCATGCCCAAATCTTCCACAATTGGCACAAGGCCTTGATGTGGGATCGAGGCATTCAGATGGTAGGTGATTTCCTCCACAGTGTACGCACTGCACATGGGGTCACATAGGTCTTTGTATTGACTCTTGTAGTCTAGCCAACTCCACTTTTAGGTAAGCTATATCTTGGATGTGGTCAACACTCTTCCCTTTCTCTTGTTCACTAGTTGCTGCAACTTTCTCAGTGTTCCTAATTGCATTTCTACCCTACTATGTCGTCCGAGAGCTTCTCTCCCTAAGCAAGTCATCTACCCATATGGCTTCCTCAAAGACTCTCGCAAGCACGTCCCTCTGTATGTTTGAGTTTCTTGCCATGGCCTTATAGAGTTCTTCATGGCCTTATAGAGACTTCATACATGGGCGACATAGTCTCATATGTCCTCTTTTTCTTTTTACCTAACATTCATTAGCTTAACAATGAGGTTATTGGAGTATCCTACCTTTGACAATATCTTGATGAAGAGATCCTTCAGCTGGGTGAAGCCATTACATTCAACATGGTCTAGACTAGTGAATCAACTCTATCCCTTGTCTCCTATGCATAGACCGAATGCCTTTGCTCTTGCTAAGCGGGGTTCGTGAGGTTATTAGCGTCACACAAACTTGCTCCAACTACTTGATGAAGCTATAGGGGTCATTCGTCACCTAGTATTTATCAAGTTACATCATGATTATGGGTATTTTTGTTTGGCTCATGGCATTTGGGGTAGCTCCCAGCTCAGTTAGCAATAATGTCACCAAGGCTGTCCCACTCTGTTTAGAGCTAGTAGTATCTAGCAATCTCTTGGTGAGTAGCTTTCTTAGTGTAAGACTGGCTTCCAAAACTCTCTTCCTATCGGCATTGCCTCCCATCTTATTCCTACCTGATATGGCTAGGATCTTGTGAACCTCATTGAGCTCCCTTTCATGATGCAGCCCCTAAGCCATTTGCTCCTGTCTATAACTTGCCATGTGTTGCAATGCCATCCTTGCGAGTCTCCTCGCTTCCTCAAGGTTAACAACGATGTCTACTGGTGATCTTCCATGGTGCGCTATCCTCATTTGCTAGTCATATTATGTGACAAGTCACCAAATGTCATTGGGGTGCTCAGCCAAGCTAAGGTCAAGGTCAAGGTCTAGTCTATTCTCATTTGAGCTAGTGCCTATCGCTATAGTAGTTGCCTCTTGACCCACTAGTGCCTCTATGAGATAAGTCGGCTAGAGATGTATCCCTAATCTTGGCAAGCCTTTCCTTTGCTTGGTGATGTGATGGTTTGCTCCCCTCTATGCCTTTGTCCCTAGTTTTCTAGGTATCTTGTCCGATTCTTAGTATTATACTCCTATTGATGGGTTCAATTTTACTTTAACTTCCCTTAGTGTATTCCTTGTTAATCCACCCATTTACAATTTTGCAATACTTATACACTAGCAGCGCATCTTGATGTACGCTATGTGAAATTGGGCTTTCCAATTTCCACACATGCTTATATGCCTACACTGTCAAGTGTGACCTTTGATGGAGTCAACTGCTTCAATGCATTTCCTACTCTTGGATGTGATTAGAAGGGGTTTTGATTACTCTTGACTAGTTGAGATTGAGTTCTCTATGGATCATGATAGCAGGTGGTCTGTTGAGCATCTAGCTCAGTGACTCATCTTGGGTCTCTAATCAGTTTAGCGGTCGGGTCTTTTAGTCCTCTAGACTGCTAGATTGAGATTCCTTCTTTCTTTGGGTGCAAACAATTCTATGGATTCGTTTACGGGTTTCAGATGACTCTAGCCAATTGGGGACAAGCCCTAGTAAGCCCATGGAAGGTTAAACACTCAGTTAGAAAGGGTTCTGGTTATCTAGTCCAAGTGATTTGGTGTCTCAAAACACGAACGAGGGGTGCCCATTCAAGTGTCTTTGAGGTTGGCCATCCGAGGTCAAATACCCAAGGTTAGTCATCCGAGGCCCCCAGACTTGGCTGAGTGGTTCTTGTTTGAGTGTGGCCATCTAAGGCCAAGTGGTCCAAGTGGACACTTAAGTGGCTTGGATATTCGAGCCCGATCACAAATCACGGTCATCCAAGGCTTGTGGTCATTGTCTCTAAGTAGTGCATGAAACCTGATGAATGGCACAAATATGATTTCATTTCACTTAATGCATGCTAATCAATGCTACCAAGATTCCAGAACAATACAACAAATAGCCACACAAATCCTGAGCATAGATGGAAGGGCTGAATGCGTCAAAGCCAAGGATCATAGACATTATAGTCTGCAAATCTGTAACTCTCTGCCTCTCTCTCACAAGCCCTTTCTCTCAATCTCCCTAAATGCAAATCAACTCTCTCTCCCCCTTGTTCCACCTTTGTGTTCTCTCTTTCTCCCCTTACCTCTATTTTTTCTTCCTGGACATGCAAAATCTAATACCTTTCTTTCCCTATTTCCTGGTTATCCAGAGAGTTATCATTTCTTTATTTTTCCTTTTTTCCCAAACCTTAATGTCTCAAATCTGATACAAAATACACAACTCTATTCTAACAAATGCACATAAATCTTCCTACACCTAAATTAATTTGCAAAAGATATCGAACAACCTCTGAATCCCTTGCTTCCTACCTAAAACCAAGCTTCATTTTAGAGTTGAACTCCTACTTTGTCCCTTGATTTCAAGCACAAAAGCACTCAAAGCTTGAATCGGTTTGTCTCGACGGCAACAGAACCAAAATGTGTGAGCTCCACGTTCGACTACCAAGACCCACAGACTGTTTATTGCTTCAAGCATTTCAAGCCAAGTGCAATGGTTACCTCTCACATAGCCATTGTCAAGATCTAAAAGGGCTTGACAATGGCTCTAAGGCACTAGCCGGGCCTCTAGCACTCACCTAAAACCACCCCACACAGCCTCACGACTAGGAGCATCTAAGATTTTGTGTTTGTATGTTTTTTGTAGTTCAACTAATATCTCTTTTTCCACTCCTCAGAGGGAGTCCCTAAACATGCTACTGTTATATATCATGTAGCACACACATAGGGAGTACCCCCTAGGTTGATCACCATGGCTCCACTACAACTCTCCTACACCTCCGGGATTGGCCCTAAGATGTGTCGTGATCATAAAACACACTCAAAAAAAAGTCCACTCTTTTGATAAATGATCTAGGAGATGATAGATAAACCTCACCAAATAACCCCTAAGAAACCAAATATCTAGCCCTATGGCTTGGGATACCTCACACTCTTAACATCGGGTTATCACTCATACAAGCAGGTGTGATGCATCTAGGTAGGATACGATACCATGTGGTGCATCAATGCAATTGTGAATATGACCATTGTGCTCATGAAATTGAAAATCAAAGGAGAAATTGTGAATACAATTCTTTTCATGATTTCCTTTTCTCTATGTGAGTGCTTCATTGCTTAGGGCTAGCACTAAGCTTCCTCGTGCTACTAACCCATTTTAATTTTCAATAACTATAAACTCTAGATGATATGCACCATGAAACATCAAAATTTAATGCACTTTAACCACTCAACAACCCCCTACCCCCTATTGTTTGAGATTTTGCATGCGTTGATAGGTGTAGGCATGGTTTTTTATGTGCTTTTCTGTAACGTTCACGAATCCAAACCACACATTCTGCATACGAATCTTCTCTTAGGAGGCTAAAAGGTTAGGATAATGACAAATTTTTTTAATTATTATTCCCCTTATCCCCCAGCCGACTGTCATGCTGGAGGGGAGAGGAATAGCAGGTATGATCAAGCTCCTCGATGGAGCTTGTAGGGGGGAAGAACTCATGCCAAATGACCCATGGGGGAGGGAGGATCCCCTCCCCTCCCCTATTTAAGTTTATTCCATGGGGGGAGATCTAGGGGGTGCAAGCTGAGAGGATACACGGCCATCGAGAGAGAAGCCGATACATTGATACTGCTGTGGATGAGTGAGGGAGGGAGAATCAAGAATTCTGACGCTGCGTTGATCATTGCCGTGGAGTGAGAGGGTTGATGCTGGCCATCGAGAGGGAGGAGACAAGGCATTGCGCTACCGTGCAGCCAGAAGAGATCGCCGCCGGACTACTGAGAGGGAGAGAAGGAGTGGAACGCTGCCGCTGCCATGAGAGGAGGAGGAGGAGTGGTGATGCTGATGCTGTCGCTGTCGTCAAGGAGGGAGAATCTGCCGACACCGCCGATCGAGTCTCATTCGGGCTCCTTCCACGTGGCTTTTGAAAGCTCTAGAAGCTTTAGAAGCTTCTTGGAAGCTTCCAAGGTTGGGCCTCCTAAGCCCCCTTCCACATTACACCCCCATTCCTCTTTATGGGTCCCCTTAGCCCTTGTCCATGTGGGCTTGGTAAACCCCCCACATAAAAATTCCCTTTCTAAGGGCTTATATATCCCTTTCTTTCCTTTTTTCGTGGGGTCTCAGTAGACCTTGTAAAAAGCCACTAAGCCCTTTCTCGTGGCTTTACTAAGCCTTACCTCGAAAGGTTTTAAAACCCCCTCCCCGGGATTTAACCCCTTCACAAGCGGGCCCTTACACTTCCTTTCCCCCAGTCTCACTCCGGAATTTAGGACCTCATATTCCACAAAGACGTGTTTTTAAACTCCATTTCCATGGATTTTCCTTTCCATACATCTCCCATAAAGCTTATCATAACCAGTTTTTTGAGAAACCCATTTTCATAGCATCCCCACAAAGTTTTAAACCCATTTCTTTCTAAGTGATTCTCCTCAAATTCAGTTTATCCACCACTGAATTAAAAAAAACCATCTTTCCTATTGCAACTCCCAAAAGTCTTTAAGGCCTTTTAAAGCCGATTCACAAAGGGAGTTTCGCATTCAAAGAACACGAATAACAAGAGCGTTGACCTAGAGTTATAACTGATCCTGATTTACGCTATTTTAGGGGAACGAAATGGGGCTATGCCTTATGGTAGAGAGGTTGAGCTTCGCATCCCTCTCATTTCCCATTCTCCTTGAACCAAGTGCAGCGTGAATCCGCTTCGGACCTAGAGTTTCTGCGTAAAGTAGTTTGCTTGGGTTCGACGCTAGTTGCCATTAGGAAATGACCAATAGGGAAAACCCTAATTCAGGTCGGTCCTAAGTGGGAACGGCCGGAATACTTCCGCTATGTGGCAGACGCGGAGAGTCCTAGATGGCAACCCCCGTAACATTCCATGGGAATGCCGGGCGAAGCTTTCTAGACATCCTTTTTGATGGACTGCTAAGACATGTCCTGAAGATAACAGGTGGACACGTTATAGTTGGTATCAGAGCGAACCAACAAAGGATTTGTTTTTATAAAATCTTAATAAGATAAAGTAAAGCAAATGTTGCTATCCAAACATTTCCTTACTTTCAATGCTGTCTTGCAGAACTATGAAGCATGGAACAGGTTCTTGGTATTTCGAGTCATGTTTATGACTACGATGCATTCCCCGCAATATCGACAAAGGGTTCATATGATGAACATCCTAGAACATATCTATAATCCATCGCTTTTGTACATGGAACGAAGATGGACGGGTACCTCAAGAATCTACTATATAGCTGCCCACCGATTTGCATACCTAAAGAGGATCAAGTGGTTGGAAGACCTAAAAGCCATGAAGTTGTTCATTTTTGTGGAAGCTCACATAAATTAAACTTTACATATTCGAGGTCGGAGGGTTGAATTGAACTCATATGTATATGAGGAAGTGACTCGTGTAATCCCCGCCGACAAGATTAAAGTATTGGGACGCCATGAGAAGAATGGGTTCCAAAGGAAAGGATACCTTGAACTTCCAATGACTTAACGATTCCTGAACATCCATGATCCGAAACCATACTATTATCCAGTTCCTGTAGATAAATTTAATACAACATTATTCTCCCCAAACTAAATGTAAACAGTTGGCTTATCATCCCAAGACATGTTGTATTCCGAAAGGGCTATGCCCATATAAATACAATAATACTTCTTTTTATCAAATGTCTGTTTGTGCATGAGAATTGATAAGAAGTTAAGTTGTTAGATTACTTGGTTTTGATAGCTGAAATGGAAACGAAATATAAATCACAGCGTTTAAAGAGTAATAACGTTAAGAAATCTTTATTCAGGCACAACCCCAAGTACCGACCTCCTACATCAAATACTGTTATAATCCAGGAGAAGAAGTTTCTTCTCAAGAAGATTAAGCCACCTGAATTTGACAGGAGAGGCAAGTCCGTCCAAGCAAATGCTGAAATTTGGATTGAATCCATGGAGGATTACTTTGAACCAACCACCGCCGGTACTGCACCCGTTAATCAGGCTATGCTCGCCAAGCGGAAGCTCACCGGCGAAGGCATGCTTTGGTGGAAGCAATGGTGCAAGGATCAAGGGATCGTGGAAGGATCCATTACCTGGGAGAAGCTGAAGAAAGCCGTGCAGGGAAGATACTTACCACTTGCATATCACACGCAGAAAATGAATGAGTTCTACGAGCTAAAATAGTTGGGACTCACTCTTGACGCATACTATTCTAAATTTGTCTCACTTCTTAAGTATGCACCACAGATGGACATGACACAGCAGGTGTCCAAATTTTGTGCTGGTTTAAACCCACCAGTGAATATCCATCTCGAATCTATGCGTCCATCAGATCTTCAGGACACTCTCATTCGAGCTGCGCCTATAATTCAGGAGGTGCAGGCTAGACCAAGGGGCAACAAAACTTGGTCTTATAATGACCCGAACAGAGGAGCATCAGGCCTTAAATGAAGACAGTTCAAGGTCAAAATCAGGGACAAAGAAAGAAAGCAAGAACTAACAATGTCAACAACTTTGTTCCTACTCAAAGCAATGGCCGAAACCTCCGTTGTTTCCACTGCAACGCGCCCAGTCATTTCAAGAGGCAATGTCCCAAGCTTGGAGGAGGACATCACCAAGCACCTTTCCAAGGAACTGGCCGTGGTCAGGGAGCCGCTACCTAAGGCAGAGGAAGAACCGCCTGCGTTGCCAATAGGAAAATGTGCGAAGAAGAAGAAGATCTGACCATGGAAGCCAAATTTGAAAGGGCGACAGTCCATGCCGCTCTTCACAAGAAAGGGCCGAATCGCCAGTTCTCGGTGATTCAGACACCGTCGGACTATCAAGGTCAAAGTTCCAAGACCTTGATTGATTGTGGCAGTACACATTCCTTTATCTCACCAGTTTGTGCAAAAAGACTAGGAATAGCCACAATAGAAGCACCTATCTTGCTTGTGGAATTGGCAAATGGTCGTGAGGTTACTTGTACCAGGAAAACTACTAAGGTGGAATTCTTTCTGGGAGGAAAGACGACTTCGATCAAATTCAGAGTCATGAGTTGTAGTAACTGATGCTAGCGCACTTGCGTTGGGATGTGTGCTCATGCAGGAAGGTCACCCGATAGCCTACTCTTCAAGGAAACTGAAGAGTCATGAGAAGAATTATGCTACCCATGATCTAGAATTGTTAGCTGTCATCCATGCTCTAAAGCTCTGGAGACACTACCTGTTGGGTAACAAGTTTACTCTAGTGACTCATCATAAGAGTCTCAAGTGGATCTTTACCCAGAACGAGCTCAACATGAGGCAACGTCGGTGGATTGAAGTGATGGAGGAGTATGACTTTGAAATCAAGTACCGACCTAGAAAAGAGAATGTAGTTGCCGATGCACTCAGTCACAAGGCATTCCTTAATTCTCTAATCTTGCAAAATCCATCAACAGCTAGATCTCTAGCCACAAAGGTATCCATGCCAAACAACCCAATACTTGAGTTAGCTAGAGAGGAAGCATGCCATGATCCAGCCTACCAAATGATGCTAAGGGAGATCTCTATCAAGGATCAGGACCAAAAGCTGCACGCTAAGTATCATGAATTCTCTATTAATAGTGGACTTGTCTACTATAGAATGAGGCTATGTATACCGGCAAGCCAGTCACTTAAGCAGAAGATATTGTGGGAAGCTCATGATTCCCCTTTCTCAGGACATCCTGGCTATGCCAAGACTCTCAATGCAGTTAGGAAGAGCTACCATTGGGAGAGGCTTAAAAGTGACGTTCTCAAATATATCACCGAGTGTTTGTCTTGTCAACATATCAAAGCCGAACATGTCAAGATGCCAAGAAAATTGCAACCGCTTGACATTCCCCAAATGAAATGGGAATTCATCAGTATGGATTTTGTTGTTGGCCTACCCCAAGTTCAGGGGGGATACAACTCCATCATGGTTGTGGTTGACATGCTAACTAAGGTTTCACACCTTATTCCAGTAAAGACAAACTATAAAGCCTCAGACATTGCAAGATTGTTTATCAAGGAGATATTCAAGCTACATGGGCTGCCCAGAAGAATCATTAGTGATCGTGATTCTCTCTTCACATCACACTTCTGGAGAGCTATCTTTGGAACCATTAGGACTCAACTCTGTTTTAGCACAACTTACCATCCCCAAACGGATGGCCAAATAGAGCGAGTTAATCAAGTCATCGAGGATATGCTTAGGGCATACTGCTGTCATGAGTCGAAAAGGTGGATTCAATACTTGCCTTTGGTTGAATTTGCCTACAATGCTTCTTACCAACAAAGCATTCAGATGACCCCTTTCCAATCATTGTACGGTCATGATTGTTGAAGTCCCCTAAACTTCTCAGATCCAACCTTGAGGGTTGAAGCTTCAAGGCAGATGTTGGAAGAGATGGATGACCAAATAAAGTCAATCCAAGCCACCAAGGAGAGACAGAAGGCATACATGGATTTGAAAAGTCAAGATAAAATCTTCGAGGAAGGAGATATGGTCTTCATTCGCGTACATCCAAAGAAGAGTTCCCTATCCTTAGGAGATTGCAAGAAGCTAAGTCTAAGGTATTGTGAACCATACAAGATCCTCAAGTGCCTAGGACCTAATGCTTATAGATTGCAACTCCTTGAGAACCTAAAGGTTCATAATGTATTCCATATCAGCCTATTGAAGAAGTATGTACCTAATCCTAACCATGTACTTGATGACCAACAAATTGTAATGCCTAGTTAAGGAGTCCTTGAACTAAGGCGTGACAGGATGTTAAATGTTAGGGAGAGACAACTGAGATCTAGAACCTTGAGAGAACGCCTCGTCCAGTGGAAATATTATCCCAAAGGGGATGCCACTTGGATAGATGAAAGCACTCTCAACCATCAATATCCCTAGTTTATCTCGAGATGAGGACATCTCGATTCCTCCAAGGGGGAGAGAATGTAACATTCACAAATCTAAACCACACATTCTGCATATGAATCTTCTCTTAGGAGACTAAAAGGTTAGGATAATGAAAAAAGTTTAAATTATTATTCCGCTTATCCCCCCAGCCGACTGTCATGCTGGAGGGGAGGGGAATAGCAAGTATGATCAAGCTCCTCGATGGAGCTTGTAGGGGGGAAGAACTCATGCCAAATGACGCGTGGGGGAGGGAGGATCCCCTCCTCTCCCCTATTTAAGTTTATGCCATGGGGGGAGAT
The DNA here is from genome assembly GCF_053477565.2 of Lygodium microphyllum. Classification (NCBI taxonomy): domain Eukaryota; kingdom Viridiplantae; phylum Streptophyta; class Polypodiopsida; order Schizaeales; family Lygodiaceae; genus Lygodium; species Lygodium microphyllum. The sequence goes on along the minus strand of NC_141156.1, from coordinate 114,113,734 downwards.
CTAGGGGGTGTAGGCTGAGAGGATACACGGCCGTCGAGAGAGAAGCCGATACATTGATACTATTGTGGATGAGTGAGGGAGGGAGAATCGAGAATTTTGACGCTGTGTTGATTGCTGTCATGGAGTGAGAGGGTTGATGCTCGTCGACAGGGAGGAGACAAGGTGTTGGGCTACCGTGCAGCTAGAAGAGGTCGCCGCCAGGTTGGTGAGAGGGAGAGGAGGAGTGGAACGTTGTCGTTGGCGTGAGAGGGGGAGGAGGAGTGGTGACGCTGACGCTATCACTGTCGTGGAGGAGGAGTGGTGACGCTGACGCTGTCGCTATCGTGAAGGAGGGAGAATCTGTCGATGCCGCCGATGGAGTCTCATTCGGGCACCTTCCATGTGGCTTCTGAAAGCTCCAGAAGCTTTAGAAGCTTCTTGGAAGCTTCCAAGGTTGGGCCTCCTAAGCCCCCTTCCACATTACACCCCCATTCCTCTTTGTGGGTCCCCTTAGCCCTTGTCCATGTGGGCTTGGTAAACCCCCCCACATAAAATTCCCTTTCTAAGGGCTTATACACCCCTTGCTTTCCTTTTTCCGAGGGGTCTCGGTAGACCTTGTAAAAAGCCACTAAGCCCTTTCCTGTGGCTTTACTAAGCCTTACCTCGAAAGGTTTTAAAACCCCCTCCCCGGGATTTAACCCCTTCACAAGTGGGCCCTTACACTTCCTTTCCCCCAGTCTCACTCCGGAATTTAGGACCCTATATTCCACAAAGCCGTGTTTTTAAACTCCATTTCCGTGGATTTTCCTTTCCATACATCTCCCATAAAGCTTATCATAACCAGTTTTTTGAAAAACCCATTTTCATAGAATCCCCACAAAGGTTTAAACCCATTTCTTTCCAAGTGATTCTCCTCAAGTTTAGTTTATCCATTGAATTAAAAAAAACCATCTTTCCTATTGCAACTCCCACAAGTCTTTAAGGCCTTTTAAAGTCGATTCACAAAGGGAGTTTCGCGTTCAAAGAACACGAACAACAAGAGCGTTGACCTAGAGTTATAACTGATCCCGATTTACGCTGTTTTAGGGGAACGGAATGGCGCTATGCCTTATAGCAGAGAGGTTGAGCTTCGCATTCCTCTCATTTCCCATTCTCCTTGAACCAAGTGCAACGTGAATCTGCTTCGAACCTGGTGTTTCTGCGTAAAGTAGTTTGCTTGGGTTTGATGCTAGTTGCCGTTAGGAAATGACCAATAGGGAAAACCCTAATTTAGGTCGGTCCTAAGTGGGAACGGTCGGAATACTTCCGCTACATGGCAGACGTGGAGAGTCCTAGATGGCAACCCCCGTAACATTCCATGGGAGTGCCGGGCGAAGCTTTCTAGACATCCTTTCTGATGGACTGCTAAGACATGTCTTGAAGATAAAAGGTGGACACGTTACATTTTCTTTATTGAAAGCGGTAAAAACTCACTTTAACAAAGAAATGAACCTCATGCTTCACCTCCATCATATGTCCACACACATAAAAATTATCCGGAGAGTTATCTTTTCCTTATTTTTCCTTATTTTCCAAACCTTGGTATCTCAAATCTGATACAAAATACACAAATACTATTCTAACAAATGCACATAAAGCTTCCTACACCTAAACTAACCTGAGATTAAACGACCTCCGACTCCCTTGCTTCCTACCTAAAACCAAGTGTCATTTCGGAGTTAAACTCCTACTTTGTCCCTTGATTTCAAGCACACAAGCACTCAAAACTTGAATCAGTATGTCCCAGTAATGAAACCAAAATGTGTGAGCTTCTCGCTCGACTACTAAGGCCCACGGACCGTTTATTGCTTCAAGTGTTTCAAGCCAAGTGAAATGGCTACCTCTCACATATCCATTGTCAAGATCTAAAACATGCCTGACACTAGCTCTAAGGCACTAGCTAGGTCTCTATCACTCAACTAAAACCACCCCACATGGCCTCACGGCCAGGAGCATATAAGACTTTGTGTTTGTATGTTTTTTGTACTCCAACTAATTCTTTTCCCACTCCTTAGAGAGATTCCTTAAACATGTTGGTGTTATGCACCATTTAACACACTCACACGGAGTACCCCTCGGTTGATACGCGGCTTCACTACGGCTCGCCTACACCTCAAGGATTGGCCCCAAGATGCACCGTGAACATAAAACACATTTAAAACAAAGTCCACTCTTTTGATAAAGGACCCAGGAAGAGATGATGGATAAACCTCACCAAATAACCTCGAAGAAACCAAATATCGAGCCCTATAGCTTGGGATACCTCACACTCTCAGCGTCGGGTCATTACTCATACAAATACGTGCTATGCATCCGGGATACGATACCATCTGCTTCATCAATGCAAGTATGAATATGACCATCCTACTCAAGAAAATATCCATTGAAAATTAGCAATGAGAAAGTGTGAAGACAATTCTTTTCATGATTTCCTTTTCTACATGAGTGCTTTGTTGCTTAGGGCTAGCACCGAGCTTCCTTGTGCTACTAGTCCCTTTTAATTTTTAACAACCGCAAACTCTATATGATATGCACTATGAAACATCAAAATTTAACACACTTTAACTACTCAACAACCCCTATCTCCCCCTATCGTTTGAGATTTTGCATGCATTGATAGGTGTAGGCATGGTTTTTTATGTACTTTTCTTTATTGAAAGTGCTAAAAATTCACTCCAACAAAGAAATGGGTCTAAACCTCATGCTTTAACTCCATCATATGCCCACATATAAATATATTTTTTCTTATTTTGTTGACGTGAAAAACCTAATTTTTTTTTCATTTTTCTTTAATTTTTCCTATTTATTTAGAGAAAATTACAAATAATTACTAATTTTCAAGTATAGATTGATTACTCTTATAGAAAATGATTTTCTTAGCATGTTTCATTCCATGGGAACGGCAAATGCACACCAAAAACCCAAAAATCGCATATTTTCTCTTAAATTGCCTAGTCTCAAGATTTTCATGTTTTGGATAGAATTATTATATGACTAATTTTTTCATGAATCCTTCAACATGGCTGATTAAATAGAGGATTGGCAATCAAATCCAAGCATTATTAACTATTTCAAACAAGAATTCATCATAAAATGGTAAAATCTACATTTTTCTCATAAAACCGCTCATTATGACACATGCTTTTCGATGGTAGAGGCCCGCTCACACTCTTTCATGGCTGATGACAATCTGTCCAACTCTGATTCACGTCTCTTTCCACTCTTACATCATCGTTTGACCAAAAACGTCCATCTCAGCACATCCCTCTCTCTTTTACATTGATCTATAAGAACAATCCACAAGAGGAGAGAGAAGAGAGGAGAGAGAAAAATTGAAATCAGATCTTGCTGAATAGTGCATCAAATTCATTCATTTTTGTGACATTAAAGGGCAAGAAAATGGTGGACCTCACAACCAAGAGGGTTTCCCTCATCATTGCAAAGCCAAAAAACATAAAAAATGAGGAATTTGGGGATGCCGAAAAAAACGGTGTCCCCCTCCCCTCCCCCAACGTTTCATAAATGGTGACTCTTCAAATCTAGCCACTAAACCATGCTCTAAACTTTGGTTTAAACAAAACCGGTTCAAGGTTTTGTGTTCACACTCCGATCGAAGTGGTTTTTCCTCTTTGAGGGGGGCAAACACTCTTGGAATTCGTGACATCAAAATCTATAAACTTGACCACCATGGCACACTTTCTAGCTTTCGAATCATATAGCTGCTTCATAATGCAAAACCTTGCAATGATTAAATGGGGGTTCAAACATACTCCAATCGACGAATTGAGACTTGTGTTAGGTTCATCGCATCAAACTTCATTTAGGAAAACTCTAGCTCATCGATCTGTAACCGTTTCATTTTGCATGAAAATTTGGTCTTTTGCGGCCTCCCTAGCTCTTTTCAGCTTTAAAAATTGCCTCTACAATCTGCTCTCAACCGTATGCCCTCTCACACCTACGAGTTTAGTGAGCTTACCTCCATGCTCGATTGAGTTGCCTTCTTACTTAAACACTTCGGTAGCTCCACAATCCAAGGTGCAAGCTCAAGCAAGCTCGATCCTCAAGCTCAAAGCTCCATGCTCCATTGTCGCACGCAAGAGAAGAGAAGAGAAGAGAAGAAGAAGAACAGAGGAGAAGAAGAAGAAGAAGAAGAAGAAGAAGAAGAGAGGAGAAGATGGAGAGCTTCTCCACCATGGTCCCTCACCCTCACACATTGATGCCCTCACTCCCTCACACTCCCTCTCTCAAGCAAGCAAAAACAAGGAGAAGAGAAAAGGAGAGCTAGTTTCTGCCACACAAAAGAATGATCTTCTCCATTCCCTTTTTGCCTGTTATACATGCCCTTCTCCTCTTTGGGCACCCATTCCTTTTTACATGACCGGCCATTTTGGCCAAGGTCTTCTTTCTTTATTTCTTCTCTTTTCACAGTTCCTTCGCTTGTGTCCATCTACATTTACAAATTGCACAAGACGGAGCCTGACGCTCTTTTACAAAATAAATTACAATGCGGCCAACACTTTCTTTGCTAGAATATTCGATGCACTCATTATTGTGCACTTCCTTTTGCATTAAGGCTTTTCCTACATTTTTTCGAGCTTGCCTTTCTTTTCCGCTTTTCTTGCCTTGGGCTACTGCCTTGGACTGCCTTCCATTTCTGACTTTTTGGGCCCTTTCTGTCTTGGGCTTCCTTTCAAGTTGTAACACTTTTCTTGCATACCAAATCTCATAGTAATCTAAGATTTTTGCTCTACTCTACTTTTGGTGTCTCAACAAGCACTTTTCAAGAGAAAGAGTGGGAGAGCTTCTTACCCATTTCTTGCTTGCTTGGATCCTTGCTCCTCCTTCTTTACATTAGCCTTTAGAAGTAGCCTTTATTAGTGGTGCAGCTCTAATACCATGTCACAATTTGCGTGGTGAAGGGACTTACTAAAGTTTTTGTACCAAACACATGCAATATACACAAGAAGAATCTCACTCAACAACACACAAAGAGAGATGGAGGCCAAAATGTTTTCTTCATGGTTTCTTCTTCTTCTTTCACACAACTTTCAATGTATACAAAGTATAGATGGGATACAACATAAAGAACATTGGCCTCCTAAGTCATATAGTGCACCACATACTATACTAATCAACTGATGCTATAACTGTGCCAGTTGTAGATAGGTGTAACAAACCAAGTATAATAAGTGATAAGTTAGTGGCCATATACGAGTCATAATGACCATTGACATACTAAGTGTAAACATCTGACCCATCTAACTAGGTGTTCCATCATCAATGCGCACACATGTTGAGCTTGCCATCTCAACATCTTACTAGTAAATCCTTTATCTTTTTTTATAAGAACATTATAAGCTTTTGTAGTCAATGAGTAGTAAAAATATTTCTTGCTTTATTGCTTAGATTCCATAAATGTAATTAATAAAATTCTTATTTGAAAAAGATTGTTTTTTTTTGCATTTATTTTATGATTGTGCTTGTCAAGTAATAAGAAAAATAATAATGGATTGAGAGAAGATATGACTATCCCAACAACAGTACATTGCATTCCACCACTAGGACCTGATTTTATCACGTGTGCTTAGGTTGAGCCCACAAGTCCCTTCTCAAGCTGTGGTTGATCACCTGTCGAGACTGTGATAACTAGCAAGGCTCTAGGGAGACTTCCATGGGTCCAAGATAGGGTCTATGAATTGCAAGACTAGATGCATCCTAGATGATCCCTATACTAGTTAGGGGATATGATGAAGGTTTGGTACCAATAGTTCTAGTCTAAAGCAATTTGCTCGATATAAAAAAATCTTAGGATACAAATCCATATCAATATTTCAATTTGAGAGCTTTTCTCAGTACAAAATGGACTATCCAAAGTGGTTTTTTGACTCAATATAGGTAGCTTTAATTGCCAGAGCTAGTTTTTGCTCAGTTGTTTGAAATAAATGGTTTTTTCACATGTTTTGTAATGAATTTATGTCAAATGATTAATTAAGAAAGCTGATTTTGAATGTCCAAACTAAGTGTGTTAGGACCCTAATCAGAAAACTAAATATGTTTTGGGCATGTGAATGGGAAGTTGGGGATGACTTTCCCAACAAGATTTTTTATATGGTTTGATGGACTCAATTAGTCAACTAGCTTCTCAACAACTAGGTTTAGAGGTGAACACTAACTTCCTTAGGGTCCAAGCCTTAGAACTTGGCATAGAATTGTTTTAGGGGGATGATATGAGATTATGCCTTAAGGGAAAATGGATCGATATTTTACTCTCCCACATTTCTCACTCTCATTGAACCAAGGGTGGTTTTTTCTTGCTTTGAGTTTTGATTGATCACACAAGTGAATTTCTTAACTTGATAATAGAATCTTCTTAGCAATTGTAGTCGAGTCATTAGGAACCTCAAGTTGATCCTCATAGATTAAGCCAAATGCTCCTTTATGAGGCAGACTTTGAAGCAACCTCACCATCTAAGCTTATATATTCCATGGGATCTAGGTGGTGATACTTAGGAAGAGCAACTAGTAGGCAACTATCCAACATTACTCCCTGGTTTTTCCAAGTGGGTACATTTCAATTTCATGATGTTATGACAAGTCCACCCTTGGTGGAAGAGACCCTCTTGGATGAGGCCACTCTATAATAGTGAGAAGCCCTAGGTGAATAGATATCCAAAACGATCCTCCAAATAAATGGATTATCCACTCATACCACCCTTGTAGGCCTACAATTTTCCTTCAACTTGCATTGAAGACTTTTTCCACAAGGATGAATACACCCAAAATATAATTTTAAATTTCATTTTCCTAAATTTTAAATAAGAAAATATCACATAAATTTTTCAACTTCATCATGAATTTATTCCATCGCTAACTTCACTCCACAAGCATAGTAAATAGGCCTCATATACAAAATTTGTCTCTTTTGTTGAAGTAACAATACACCTAGAGCATCATGACCTACCAATGGGCTAAAAAATAGCTCTTCTCTCAATCAGAATCTTGAATGGAAGGAAAATTACAAAGCATTTCTTTGACTTTACTAAAAATTGTCTCCTCTTGGTCTCATAAGCTACTCTATGTCTTTTGGAGAGAGAAGAACCCAAAGCTTCACTTTATCTTCATCTACTTTAGTTCCATTTTTAGATATGGCATGACAAAGCAACTTAATTTTCTTTTGGACCATAAAACATTTATTGGAATCCACCATTGGCATCCAATTTCACAAAAGGCTAATATTCACATTCTACAATCTGAAGTCTAACTACTTTGCACACATATATCATCAATAAAAAATTTATTGAATTATTAGTATAATAATAAATATATTTACCCATGTTTAGTAGTAGAAAGGCGTATTACTCAATTTAGATTTAATTTTTTTTAGCCATAGCCTACTAATAGGAGTCACAAAGATAGTCTTCTTGAGATCTTTTGGAGCTATCCACAACTAACCCCCCAATATCTATAATATCATATGTCTTATATTAATTATTTTCTAATTTTTATTAATTATTGGTATTTTAAAATATTTCTATTATATTTAGGCTATTTTTTGCATGAAAAAATAGAGAATATTCAAAGAACATTAGCAAATTTAGTTAAATTAGAGAATTTTGATATAATTCAATCCATGGGATAAGTTTCAGTTCCTTCCTTATATCAATAACTAAATATATAGGTGTGTAGAGGAAAACAAGAAGGATCCATTTCTTTGATCATGTGCAATAGATGAGGCAAGGACCATGTGACACGATCAAGAGAAGCATGGGAAAATAACACTCCATGGCTCGTAAGATTCTTGTTTCTCTCCCTCTCCATACAACTTTTTGATCATGCCCCTTCAAATTGATTTATATCCCTTCATTTTTTGTCAAATTTTGGCCTCTTGGATTCCCATACCACTATTTTATGTATAGAAAGGTATTTTGACATGAAATTTTCCTTCAAACATACAAATTTAATGAGAAAATGATGGCTAGGCATGTCTTCGCTACTTACAAAGTCAACTTTGTGCTCAGCTCACCTTCAACTTTTAAAGTCCCTATTATTGTACCTTTCTTGCCTTGCAAATCAGACCACGTTTGAGCCTTGAATCTTCATTCTCCACTTTAAATGGATTGTGAATCTCCGCCTTTAAATGCTCACATCACTTTAAACACTTACACTTTTTGTGCAACCAATTTTCCTATAAATGCTAAGAATTTTTGAAATTCTCTACTACATGTATTAATCTCTTCTATTTTTGCCTTGTTATTCTCTTCCTTTTTGCTATTATCTTGATTGTTCTTTTTCCCTTTTTCTTATTCTTTCACTTTTAGTAATCCTTCTTTATATGTTAATTGCTATTATAAAAGATGAATTCTACATCCTTCTTGCTACAAAACACTCCTTCACTTGCTTCTCTAACAATAGTTTCCCTTGATTTACCTCCTTGGTGAGCAAACTAATCTTAACATTAGTGAAAAGATAGGGGGGAGAGAGTCTGAGCTCTTGTAAGACATACATAGAGAGAATTCACACAAGATAGAAAGTTTAAAAAAGTGGTCCATTATGTGAGCACGCCAAGTAGAAAGATGACTAGATAGATATCCTATAGCTCTAATAGGTGGACTAAGTTGTAAAGTATCAATAGAATGATATGCCCGTGCATGTACCACCATGTTAATGATACGAATGTGGAAACTATCATCTAGGTATGTGAGTGTCAACTCGTGTTGAGATTGACATCTCACCACTCCCCTTCAAGCTCAACTCCATGACATGTACTCCAACTAAGCTTTGAAAATGCTGAAGCATTTTTGCTCCTAGGGCTTTGTGAAAATATTTGCAACTCCCTCCTCTATGCTCACATATATGAGATCAATGTCACCTATGAAGATCTTCTCTTTGATAAAGTGGTAATGAACCTCAATGTGTTTCATGCATGAATGAAACCTTGGGTTCTTAGGAACTGTATACTAATGTTGTCATAATAAATGACAACTCTCATATCTATTTGTACCCCCAAATCATTAATTAGCCTCTATATCCAAGCTACCTCCCATCGCAATATCCCTATACTCTACCTTTGTACCTCATAATACAATTGTGGAATTCTGTTTCTTATTGCTCCAAGTCATATCCTCACTTCCAAAGGAAATACATAGCCACTAGTGGACTTCATGTCAGATGAAGTGCTTGCCCAATCTGCATTAGTATAACCAAATAACTTCTCCATTGAGTTAGCCTTATAAAAAATACCATAATCTAATGTGGCCTTCAGGTAGTACCACAAGGTACATCACATACTGTCCAAATGAGGCTTATGGATCACTTGTATATGTTGAGTTAGTTGCAATGGAGCTTCTATGTAGAGATGTAGGTTGAGAGAGAGAAGAGATAGAGACACACAATTTGTGGTATTGATGAAGAGTGTAAATCAATAATGATTATTGATAGGTATATGCACTATGTACAACTTGGCCCTTACGGGTGGACATGAGCACAGCCCTTTATCCCAATAACCTCCTCCCTAAAGAAATGTGCCCAAAGGTAGAGGAAAAGAATAAGCTAAGTCTAAGTATGTACAAAGCTGAAAAGACTATACCTATCCAATACCCATCATCTGCCAGCAATGGGCAAACCTCTCTATTGGAAGACCTTTCGTTGAGAAGGTCTGCAGGGTTATCATCAATGTGCACCTTGACCAGCTCAATGCTCTTTCTATCAATTCCTCTCTGATGAAATGATACTTCACCTATATGTGTTTTATCTTTGCATGAAAGACAAGGTTCCATGCTAACATGATAGCACTCTGTCTATCACAGTAGTGGAGGATAGGAACCTCAGTAAGCTCAGCTACCAAATGTGGCAGCAATAAGGCCTCTTTCCATGCCTCAGTGGTAGCCACATACTTTGCCTCTGTAGTAGATAGTGCAACACACTTTTACAGCCTAGATATCCAAGAGACAGATCCCCCTGTGAAGTTAATAAACACATACTCTGTAGTGGACTTCCTACAATTCACATGTCCCCCATAGTCTGCATCCGTAAAGCCAACAACAGAAGTCTTCTGCTTACCAAAGAAAATGCACAAATCCTTGGTGTCCTTAAGGTATCTCATAATACCTTTCACTTCTTCCCAATGATTCTTGCCAGGGTTTGCCAATGTACATGCTAAGCACTCCCACTGCAAAGGCAATGTCTGGACGTGTAGCAACCATAGCATACATCAAACTACCAACGGATGAAGTATATGGAATCTTGGCCATTTCAACCTTTTCATGATCAGATGTAGGGCTGTCCTCTACACACTGAGTTTCACATATGGAGGCAATGGAACTTCGATGTCTTTCCCCCCTCCATATTGAAACGCTACAAAATCTTGGATACATAATCCTACTGAGATAGATAGAGTAACCCTTCGATCTATCTTTGAGTATCTGCATCCCAAGAATGTGATTGGCATTACCAAGATCCTTCATGTCAAAGCTGCCATGAAGATTTTGCTTCAATGAATCCAAGGCATGAGTATCCCTGCTAGCAATCAACATGTCATCAACATACAGAACCAAGATAATCAGGCTGGCATCTGCTGCCTTCTTGGTGTACAAGCAGTGATGATCAACTTGACTTCTCTAAAAGCCTTGAGACTGCATGAAAGTATCAAACTTATGATGGCATTCCCTTGCTACTTGTTTCAGCCCATACAAACTCCGTTTCAATTTACAAACCATCATCACTTTGCCTTTAGCAACAAAACCTTCAGGTTGTTGCATATATATGTCCTCATGTAGATCACCATGTACGAATGCAATCTTTACATCCATATATATGAGCTCCATATCTTCAGCCTACAACCAAGACCAAAATGGTTCTTAGAGTGGTCATCTTAAATATGGGAGATAACATCTTGTCAAAGTCAACTCCATGTTCCTATTTGTACCCCTTTGCAACTAACCGTGCTTTGTACTTTGGCGAAGAACCAGAAGTGACCTTCAACTTGTAAACCCCCTTCCATGGAAGAGTTTTCTACCCTTTAGGTAGCTGCACCAAGTCCCAAGTACCATTCTTATCAAGTGATTCCATTTCTAACAAGGCTTTGACCCACTTCTTGTTGTTTGGTCTAGTCATTACTTCCTTGAAGCATGACGTCTCACAACAGTCAGTAACCATGACATAATCTGTAGCATACTACACACTAAGAACAAACCTATTTGGTTGCCTTGAAGGTCAGGTTGACCTACGCAATGAAGGTTCTGCATTTTTTGGCTGCTGGGCCTGCAAATTTGCATTTACAAGTTGATGTATTGAAATACGGCCTTGTAATTTTGCATGTACAGGTTGTTGTCCTGAATTACAAGCCAACAATTCTGCATGTACAAGTTGTTGTCCTGAAATTCCAGCATGCTATCTTGACAATTCAAGTTGTTCAAACTACATGTTTTCAAGCTGAAACTCTGGTGTATCATGGGAAATACCTTGTTGGTCATTTCCAGCACCATTTCTTCCATTTTCAAGAGTATTTATAGTAGGTATATGCTGCTATCCATTGGGCACAAATGGCTATCTAAAAGGTACATCCTCCTTGAAAACAACCCTCTTAACTTCCTCAGTCTTCTCGAGCTCCTTATGCATGAAATCTTCACAGAGGATGATGTCATTGTTGCATACTATCTTTCTTTTCATGGGATCCTAAAGTCTATACCCCATCTCACCCTCGTCACCGTATCCTAGGAATAAGCATTGACAAGATTTAGGTTCTAATTTGCTACGTTCTTCTTTACGTATGTGCACAAAAGCCTCGCAGAGCCAAACACTCGCAAAGGAGCATAAGAAGGTGGCTTGCCTGACTACTCTTCCTGAGGGACTTGCCCCCCCCTAAAGACATGTTCGATGACCTATTAATCAGATGAACAGCTATCATAACTGCCTTTGCCCAAAAGGCATGGGATAATGCAGCATGAGACATCATCGTACGGACCTTATCCTGTATGGTCCAATTCATGTGCTCTGCAACATCATTTTGGGGTGGATTATGAGAGGCAGTGAGCTCCCTATTTATCTCCTTGCTGTCACAAAATGCCTAAAAGGCTTTGGACACATACTCCCTACCATTGTTAGAGCGAAGACACTTAAGTATCTTATCAATCTGGTTCTCAATCAATGCCAATAATTTCTAAAACTTATCAAGTAGTTCATCATTGCTATGAATAGGGTAAATCCACACTTCGGAGTAGCATCATCGACAAATGTGACAAAGTATTTCTTTCCTTTTAGAGATAACCCTGGCATCAAAATGTACTAACTCTAGAGGCAAAGATTTTATTGAAATAGAATTTTTATGAGATGTATGCACATGCTTACCATAAACACAATTATCATAGTACTCAAAATCCAAACAAGAAAGTACTTTCATTCCTATTTGACTCTTGTGTCCCAACTGGCCATGCCATAAGAAAACACTTGGCTGCTTGGTCACAGCAACAACATGGTTGGCTAACTACAGTCACCTCTTCGATCTTTACACTACTATTCTTAGCAGGCTGACTTTCTTTCTTTTCTTCCTTTCTGTCATCTATCTTCTTGCCCTTTCCTTTCTCATTTTTCCATTTATAGAAGTCATTTTTGAAGTGACCCTTCTTGCTACAGTGATGGCATTCAACATCCTTACCATGTGATTTACTGCATCCCTTACTATCAGATTTGCCTTTCTATTGTGATCTGCCTCTAGTATGCAAAGCACTGGAAGACTTACTGGATGCATTGTTTTGCCAATTCATTTCTTCCATGAGTAGAGAACTCTCTACATTAGCATACAAAAGCATAGCATTAGAATTGCTCATAGCAATCATGAAGGTATCCTAGCTCTCTGGCGGGTAGAGTGTAAAGCAAGAATGTAGCTTTGAACTCATCATCAATATTGAACTTCAAAGCGACAAGTTGGTTGAAAATGGAGTTAAACTCACTAAGGTGAGTAGACATCTCACTAAAGTGAGTAGACATCTCACTAAGGTGAGTAGACATTGCAGTACCCTCTTTCATATGCAAATCCATGAGTTTCTTCAGCAACTAGACTTTGATTGCAATAATCTTCTGGGCATACAATTCTTCCAGTCGCTTCCAAATATCATAAGAAAAACCCAACCCTTCAATGTTAAAGAGCAAGGCATCAGATATATCGATAGCTCAATGGTCGAGTGTGTGAGCTCATTCAGCTCATCCCAGTCATCCTGCTCTACATCAGCTAGTTTTTTTCCCTTTACTTTAATCAGCTTTTCTTGCATCTTCTGTAACAAGATATCATAGCATTGCTTTTTCCAAACTGCAAAATTGTGTGCTTCTTCAAGCTTCTTGATATGCATAAGATGATTGTCACTGCTACTAGCCATGATTCAGAGCCAAATAATTGTATGACAATAAATGACAGCTAATGCCAATCAATGCAAGCTCCAAAATCCATTCAATAGTATGCTAGGAAAATCCCCAAGTATGTAGTAGCAAGAACATACATCAATTCATTGCCCAAAATGCCTCAAGAGCATTCAATGATAGTAAATATACTGATTTCCTGACAAAAAATAGAGTGCAGTCCTGAAATTCCTGAGAATATAAATGGCTTCACGAAAAATTTGTCCTGAAAATTCAAAACTAAAATAACCTCTCAGATTGACTGAGATTGAGCTCCAAAGATCATGCAAAACTGCTCAAAACATCACCATAATGTTCTTGCATAGAAATATATCAAATTTCCTAACATTGAGGTATGTTATCTGTAATGTGTCCACTTGTATTTTAGGACACGTCTTAGCAGTCCATCGGAAAGGATGTCTAGAAAGCTTCGCCCGGCACTCCCATGGAATGTTACGAGGTTTGCGATCTAGGGCTTTCCGCGTCTGTCACGTAGCGGAAGTATTCCGGCCGTTCCCACTTAGGATCGACCTGAATTAGGGTTTTCCTGATTGGTCATTTCCTAACAGCAACTAGCGTCAGACCCAAGCGAACTACTTTACGCAGAAACGCCAGGTCCGAAGCTGATTCACGCTGCACTTGGTTCAAGGAGAATGGGAAACGAGAGGGATGCAAAGCTCAACCTCTTGGCCATAACGCATAGTCCAATTCCGTTCCCTAAAACAGCGTAAATCGGGTTCAAATATAACTCTAGGTCAACGCTTTTGTTGCTCGTGTTCTTTGACGATTTTCCTATTGTCCATCGTGATTTGAGAAAAGTTCCCGGCCAACCGGGACCACCCATCCGTAGGACGGACCTATGGCCCATCCTCCGCACTTTCCTTGGGTTGTTTTAGTTATTTAATTACCTAACACATTAGTTGGACATGTAAATCAACCAGCTTCTTTAATTAACCTGTTAGTCACTAGTTCCTTCACGTAATCTTATCACTTGACATAGAAAAACAATATCAGACAAGTTCCTTATTAACAGGTTATCATATTTATCTTTGAAATACAAAGAGTCCAGCCCGTAGGCTTATCTACAATTCGCCCGAAGGCTATCCAGCAATTCACAGGGATCACTAATCCACGTTCCCGCTCGTAGACTAGTATGCGGGCCTCGAGATCCAATCCCGACTCACGTTAGCCTCTTGTGCAGGGCCCGGAAGGCAAGGGATTTATGGCCAGAGCCCCCCCTAGCACCCAAGTGTCCTCCTGCTCCAACTAGCGCTCAACAGAGAGACCTCTTGCGGCAGGTTCGGTCCACTTTTCCGGCGCGGTCAACAACCCCCTTGGTTAGGGTTAGGCAGGCAGTCGGGGGTAACTGAAGCTGCCTCCCCCTTCAGGCCTTCAACTTGAAGTATAGATATCCATTTATCTTTTAATTCATTGATCAAACAAAGCCAAACAATGCTCTAAAATCTGTAGCAAGTGGTGGTTGCATTCGAAAGGAAGGATTCATTCCTTAGCAGTTTGCCAACAACAAAAACGATCAATGGAAATGTTTGTGCTCGATCCGGGATGACTTGCAACTTGGCAAGATCTCCTATATCCTGGGTTAGGGCGTACCCTCTTAACCCAACTTGGTCAAACCTTAAGTTCATTGGGTACTTCAGTTTATCGGCTGGTCTTTAGTTTCCAATCAATCTTCTTTACTCACGAAAGACCACTAAATTAGGATGATTATTCATCCTCTTGCAAGATAACTTGCGTAAGGACATGCCAACTTCATTGCGAGAACTTGGCCATCCCCTTGTGATCCAATCACAGGATCAAATGACTCCGCACTTGTTGCGCAAGTGCTGCATCGAACTCTGAGTCTATGGAGTCACGAAACACTCTGTTTCAGGTTACTAGGCTGACGTCGTTAGACCTAGGGTTTCCAAGTTTCATCTTGTAAGATTCTTAGGGACAAACCCTAGCTCACTTTACGATTACATTTCACTGTCCCTACATTTAGTGAATGTGGGCAAGTATTTAAGGTATAGGCATTCTTGGAATTTAACTTATTCCGAACGAGTACTCTGCAGCTTAGGTGTTTTAGTTTTATGCCAATTTGGTTAACTCTAGAAGATAATTTCGAGATTACTTCCACATGATTCGTTGACTATGCGTGAAATGATTTTTCAACCCTAACTTATCGGTTTGAGGTAGGTTAATTTCAACTAATCTTCCCTTTTCTTTGCGAACAAAATTCATGCTAAATAAGCAACCTTTTTCTTGCTAATTTATGCAGTTGACAACGATAATTTCATAGAGTTTATGTATCGTAAGAATCATTTTATGCTTTGCACTTTCCATGATGATTCATTGCAATATGGGTTAATAGTGTGAGATGCACTTTATACTTCTAGGCTTAACCGAAGTATACTATTTTAATGGATAATAATCTAGTCTTATAATTCATTTCAATGCATAAGCTATTTGCTACAAATGCGTTTATACTTTCTTAATTTGCATGTTTCATTTAAAAGTATTGATGACTAAGTTCCTTGATCGTGAACAACTAGGACGAAAATATATCCTATTTCTAATAATTGACCTTGCATGATTGAATTACAACAATATCAAATAAAAATTAGGAAGGAGAACCTAGGTTTGGGGTGAGATATCCACGTGGATGTCAGGAGACGACCCTCCCGCGGTTGCGCTTTGGACTTTCTTAGGAGGCATTTCCGCAGTGGAAGCAGCTTTACAACTCCTTTTTGATATTCCACCGTGGCTCTCTTCTGCAATAACTTGCATCGTCCATCGAAAGCAGTTTTAGAAGGCTTCCTCCTTGGAGTTGGGAATTCAAAAGGGTTGTTTCAGAATCTTTCACGACTAAGACTCATTAAGCCATGGGGAAGGCTTAATGGCCCTATAATGACTCATT
The DNA here is from genome assembly GCF_053477565.2 of Lygodium microphyllum. Lineage (NCBI taxonomy): Eukaryota > Viridiplantae > Streptophyta > Polypodiopsida > Schizaeales > Lygodiaceae > Lygodium > Lygodium microphyllum. The sequence goes on along the minus strand of NC_141156.1, from coordinate 114,097,410 downwards.
CAAATGACGAATGAAAAGGAAGGGAATCCCTTACGAGGGTTTTTGTGTGGGAAAGGGAGGTGTTAAAAGATCCTCAACACTCTCTTTCCTTTAGCGAGTGGGGGAAAAACAAAGCCCAAGGGTATTTTGCATAGGCCAAGGAAAGGGTTTAAATACGAGGGGGGAGGGTGTGGTTTCAAGATGCCCAAGGGAAGGGCCTTAAGGAAATTTATAAAGAACGGGGTGGTTTTTAAAGCCCACGGGAAGCATGGGAAGGCTAAGGGGAAAAAGGGTTTATGAGCTTTAAACACGGGGGGGAGGGGGGGTGGGAAGGGTGATAAACCCAAAAGAAAGGGGGCTTATGAACTTTAAATACGAGGGGGTTTCAAGCCCAAAGGGAAGGGCTTAAGGGTTAAAACACGGACACGGGGGGGGGGAGGGGGAGGGGGGAAATGATTCGGAAGCCAAAAGTAAGGGCCTAAAGGAGAATTAAAAATACTAGGGGGGGTTCCAAAATGCCATGGAAAAGGGGCTTATAGGGGTTAAAACGGGGGGGGGAATGGTTCTAAGGGAAAGGGAAAGGAGTTTAAGCACGGGGGGTGAAAGGGGGCTTAAGGATTAAACACGGGGGTGTGAGGGGGGGTTTTAACACCAGGGGAAAGGGGGCTAAGAAAGCCCTTTAGAAGCTTCCCCCCTAGGAAGCTTCTAAAGCTTCCACGTGGGAGGGGGGGTAACAAGGCCGTCTGTCGACGGCGATTGACAGTTGGGGACATGGCAGCTTCACGTCGGTGACAGGGCGGCAGGCTCCCTTAGTCCTCCTTCAGGCGGTAGCAGGGAAAACTTCCCTCTCACATGGCGGCAGCAATGCACGACGTTGTGGCGGTAGCGTCGTCCTCTCCATCTCTTGCCTTCCGTCCTTTCTCAGCCGTGCGGCCCCCCCTCAGTTAAATAGGGGAGGGGATGAGATCCTCCCCCCTCTTACGTGTCGATGGGCATGCATCACCCTTGCTCCAAGCTCCAGCAAGGAGCTTAGTGTCCCATGCTTCCCTCCCTCTCCCCCAGCTGGACAGTCGGCTGGGGGAAGGAGGAAAAAAAATTTGCCTTTATCTAATAAAAATGAATTATCCCAAACTAAGAGGGTATTCATGCACAATGCATATTTCTACTATGGAGCTATTACATTCTCTCCCCCTTCGAGGAATCGAGATGTCCTCATCTCGAGATAAGCTGGGGATATTGATGGTTGAGAGTGCCTTCATCTATCCAAGTGGCATCCTCTTCGGGATAATCTTTCCACTGGACGAGGCATTCTCTCAAGTTTCTGGATCTCACTTGTCTCTCCCTAACGTCTAAGATCCTGTCAGGCCTTAGTTCAAGGACTCCTTGACTAGGCATTACAACTTGTTGGCCATCAAGTACATGGTTAGGATTAGGTACATACTTTTTCAATGAGCTGATATGGAATACATTGTGAACCTTTAGGTTCTCAGGGAGTTGCAATCTATAAGCATTAGGTCCTAGGCATTTGAGGATCTTGTACGGTCCACAATACCTTGGACTTAGCTTCTTGCAATCTCCTAAGGATAGGGAACTCTTCTTAGGGCGTACGCGAATGAAGACCATGTCTCCTTCTTCGAAGACTCTATCTTGACGCTTCAAATCCGCGTATGCCTTTTGCCTATCCTTGGCCGCTTGGATGTCCTGTCTTATTGACTTTATTTGGTCATTCATCTCTTCCAACATCTGCCTTGAAGCTTCAACCCTTAAGGTTGGATCTAAAGATTTTAGGGGACTTCGACAGTCATGACCATACAATGCTTGGAAAGGGGTCATCTGAATGCTTTGTTGGTAAGAAGCATTGTAGGCAAATTCAACCAAAGGCAAGTATTGAATCCACCTCTTCGACTCACGACAGCAATATGCCCTTAGCATATCCTCCATGACTTGATTTACTCGCTCTGTTTGGCCATCTGTTTGGGGATGGTAAACGGTGCTAAAGCAGAGTTGAGTCCCAATAGCTTCAAAGATAGCTCTCCAGAAGTGTGACGTGAAGAGAGAATCACGATCACTAATGATTCTTCTGGGTAAACCATGTAGCTTGAATATCTCCTTGATAAACAATCTTGCAATGTCTGAGGCTTTATAGTTTGTCTTTACTGGAATAAGGTGTGCAATCTTAGTAAGCATGTCAACCACAACCATGATGGAGTTGTATCCTCCCTGGACTTGGGGTAGGCCTACAACAAAATTCATACTGATGAATTCCCATTTCATTTGGGGAATGTCGAGCGGTTGTAGTTTCCCTGGCATCTTGACATGTTTGGCTTTGATACGTTGACAAGACAAACACTCGGTGACATATTTGAGAACGTCACCTTTGAGCCTCTCCCAATGATAGCTCTTCCTAATTGCATTGAGAGTCTTGGCATAGCCAGGATGTCGTGCGAAAGGGGAATCATGAGCTTTCCACAATATCTTCTGCTTAAGTGTCTGGCTTGCTGGTATACACAGCCTTGTTCTATAATAGACAAATCCATTATTGATAGAAAATTCATGATACTTAGACTGCAGCTTTTGATTCTGATCTTTGATAGAGATCTCCCTTAGCATTGTTTGGTAGGATGGATCATGGCATGCATCTTCTCTAGCTAACTCAAGTATAGGGTTGTTTGGCATAGATACTTTTGTAGCTAGAGATCTGGCTGTTGATGGATTCTACAAGATTAGGGAATTAAGGAATGCCTTGCGACTAAGTGCATCGGCAACTACATTCTCTTTCCCTGGTCGGTACTTGATTTCAAAGTCATACTCCTCCAACACTTCAATCCACCGACGTTGCCTCACGTTGAGCTCGTTTTGGGTAAAGATCTATTTGAGACTCTTATGGTTAGTTACTAGAGTAAACTTGTTACCCAACAGGTAGTGTCTCCAAAGCTTTAGAGCATGGATGACAACTAGCAATTCCAGATCATGTGTAGCATAATTGTTTTCATGTCTCTTCAATTTCCTTGAAGAGTATGCTATTGGATGACCTTCCTGCATGAGTACACACCCCAAGGTAAGTATGCTAGCATTAGTTACTACCTCAAACTCAATTATTGAGGTCTAGAAGCTTTAGAATAGGTGCTGATATCAAACTTTGCTTCAATATGTCGAAGTTGTTTTGTTCGGGAGTTGACCATGCAATGGAAGTTTGCTTCTTCAGTAAGTCCATCAAAGGTGCTACAATCAAATCATAGTTTTTGATGAAGACCCTATACCATCCAGTCAATCCAAGAAAGCTGCGTATCTCTTTGACGGATGTTGGCATTGGCCACTCAAGCACATCTCTGACCTTGGCTTGGTCCATAGAGATTCCTTCCGCTGATACTATGAATCCCACGTATTCAATCTGGCGTTTGAAGAATGCACACTTTCATCTTAGCATACAGCTTATGCGACCTCATTGTCTCAAGGACAATCCGAAGTTGGGATTCATGATCTTCTTCCTATTTGGAATAGACTAAAGTGTCGTCGAAGAAGATGAGCACAAAATCATCAAGATATGGCCTAAAGATATCCTGCATTAACCTATTGAAGGTGGCAGGTGCATTCGTAAGCTCGAATGACATAACTAGGAACGCAAAGTGCCCATATCTTATATTGAAGGCAGTCTTGGGGATATCTTCTTCCTTGATCCTTATCTGATAGTAACTTGACCTGAGATCAATCTTGGAGAATATCTTTGCATCCTGAAGACGATCAAGAAGCTCATCTATTCTAGGAATAGGATACTTGTTCTTGACTGTTGATTGATTCAACCCTCGGTAATCAATACATAATCGAAGTGTCCCATCTTTCTTTTTCTGGAATAGTACTGGAGCTCCCCACAGTGAACTGCTAGGATGGATATAGCCTTGTTCTAGCAATTGCTTGAGTTGTTCCTTCAGCTCAATTGCTTCTGGTATGGACATTCTATAAAATCTCTTTGCAATTGGCGCAGCTCCTGGTACTAACTTAATCTCATGATCCACTTCCATTTGAGGCGGGAGTTCTGTCAACTCTTCAGGGAATACGTCTGCGTATTCCTTTAACCAAGAAGGTCCTTCATTAGACTCTTGCTTCTGATCTAACTTGTTGAGTTTGATCAAGTAGACATGTAATCCTTTTCTGACTCCTTTTATGATCCGAGATACTTTGGCCAATTGGATTCTTGGCACTCCAGCCTCACCTTGAGTTGTGACTAATTCCCTTTCAGAGTTTCGAAAGGAAACTTGACCTTTCAACAGTGAATGTGGGTGTCATTAGGCTTAAGACAATCCATTCCGAGTAGACACTCGTGGATACCTAAATTCATGACTCTGAATTTGACCGAAGTCTTCTTTTCTCCCAGAAAGAATTCCACTTTAGCAGTTTGCCTGGTACAAGTAACCTCACAACCATTTGCCAATTCCACAAGCAAGGTAGGTGCTTCTACTGTGGCTATTCCTAATCTTTTTGCACATGTTGGTGAGATAAAGGAATGTGTACTGCCACAATCAATCAAGGTCTTGAAACTTTTACCTTGATAGTCCGACGGTGTCTGAATCACCGAGAACTACTTCTTCGCACATTTGCCTATTGGCAATGCAGGCGGTTTTTTCTCTGCCTCGGGTAGCGGCTTCTTGACCATGGCCTATTCCTTGGAAAAGTGCTTGGCGATGTCCTCCATCCAGCCTGGGACAGTGCCTCTTGAAGTGAACGGGTTCGTTGAAGTGGAAACAATGGAGGTTTCGGCCATTACTTTGAGTAGAAACAAAGTTGTTGACGTTGTTCATCCTTGATTTCTTTCTTTGTCCCTGATTATGACCTTGAACTCTCCTCATTTGAGGTCTGAATGCTCCTCTCTTCGGGTCATTGTAAGACCAAGCTTTGTTACCCCTTGGTCTAGACTGCACTTCTTGAATTATAGGTGCTGCTCAAATGAGTGCATCCTAAAGATCTGATGGACGCATAGATTCGAGACGGGTATTTACTGGTGGATTTAAACTAGCACAAAATTTGGACACATATTGTGTCATGTCCATCTGCGGTGCATACTTAAGAAGGGAGACAAATTTGGAATAGTATGCGTCAAGAGTGAGTCCCAGCTGTTTTAGCTCGTAGAACTCATTCATTTTCTACTTGCGATATGCAGGTGGCAAGTATCTTCCCTGCACGGCTTTCTTCAGCTTCTCCTAGGTAACGGATCCCTCTGCAATCCCTTGATCCCTGCACCATTGCTTCCACCAAAGCCTAGCTTCACCGGTGAGCTTTAGCTTGGCGAGCATAGCCTGATTGGCGGGTGCAGTACCGACTGCTTCGAAGTAATCCTCCATGGATTCAATCCAAATTTCAGCATCAGCTTGAACGGACCTGCCTCTTCCGTCAAACTCGGGCGGCTTAATCTATTTGAGAAGAAACTTCTTCTCCTGGATTACAGCAGTACTTGATGTAGGAGGCGAACTAGGAACCTGTACCTGGGGTTGTGCTTGGATAAAGGTTTCTTAACGTTATTATATGATAATCGTTATTGATTTATATTACATCTTCAATTTTGCTATCATGTAAGCAATGTAGCTACTTAATTTTTTATCAATTCTCATGCACAATCAGACATTGATAAAAGGAAATCTTATTCGTATTTAAATGGGCACAACCCTTTCGGAATACAATATTTCTTGCGATGATAAGCCAACTGTTACATTTAGTTTGGGGAGAATAACGTTGTATTACATTTATCTACAGAAACTGTATAGTAGTATGGTTTCGGGTCATGGATTTTCAGGAATCGGCAAATCATTGGAAGTTCAGGATATCCTTTCCGTTGGAATCCATTCTTCTCATGGCGGCCCAACACTTTAATCCTGGCGGGGATTACACGGGTTACTTCCTCATATACATATGAGTTCATCTCAACTCTCCGACCTCGAATATGTAAAATTGAGTTTACGTGAGCTTCCACAAAAATGAACAGCTTCACAACTTTTAGATCTTCCAACCACTTGATCCTTTTTAAGTTGGTTTGTAGGTAAGCAAACTGGTGGGCGGCTATATAGTAGATTCCTGAGGCACCCGTCCATCTTTGTTCCATGTACAAGGGTGATGGATTATAGATCTACTCTAGGATGTTCATCATCTAAACCCTTTGTCGATAATGCGAAGAATGCATTGCAGTCATAAACATGACTCGAAATACCAAGAACTTGTTCCACGCTTTGTAATTCTGCAAGACAGCATTGAAGGTAAGGAAATGTTTGGAACATCAACATTTGCTTTACTTCTTCTTATTAAGATAAAACAATTCCTTTGTTGGTCGGCTCTGATACCAACTGTAACCCACCAATTGCCATACCAACTGTAACATGTCCACTTGCAATTCCAGGATGGAGACTCATCGTGGAGATTAGTCTTGCCATTTCCACGAGGACCATTGTTGCACAAATCTAGGCCTCCCCGTGGCCACACAGCCACATTTTGCTGTTTTCTACTTAGGATCGACTCTTGAATTAGGGTTTTCCTGATTGGTCATTTCCTAACAGCAACTAGCGTCAAACCCAAGCAAACTACTTTACACAGAAATGCCAGGTCCAAAGCTGATTCACGCTGCACTTAGTTCAAGGAGAATGGGAAACGAGAGGGATGCAAAGCTCAACCTCTTTGCCATAAGGCATAGTCCCATTCCGTTCCCCTAAAACAACGTAAATCGGGTTCAAATATAACCCTAGGTCAACGCTTTTGTTGCTCGTGTTCTTTGATGATTTTTCTGCTCTCCATCATGATTTGAGAAAATTTCCCGGCCAACCGGGACCACCCATCCGTAGGACGGACCTATGGCCCATCCTCCACACTTTCCTTGGGTTGTTTTAGTTATTTAATTACCTAACACATTAGTTGGATATGTAACAACCAGCTTCTTTAATTAACCTATTAGGCACTAGTTCCTTCACGTAATCTTATCACTTGACATAGAAAAACAAAATCAGACAAGTTTCTTATTAACAGGTTGTCATATTTATCTTTGAAATACAAAGAGTCCAGCCCGTAGGCTTATCCACAATCCACCCAAAGGTTATCTAGCAATCCACACGGATCCCTAATCCAAGTTTCCACCCATAGACTAGTATGCGGGCCTCGAGATCCAATCCTGAGTCACGTTAGCCTCTTGTGCAGGGCCCGGAAGGCGAGGGATTTACAGCCAGAGCCCCCCTGGCACCCAAGCATCCTCCTGCTCCAAGTAGTGCTTAACGGAGAGACCTCTCGTGGCGGGTTCGGTCCATTTTCCAGGCGCGGTCAACAACCCCCTTGGTTAGGGTTAGGAAGGCAGTCGGGGGTAACTGAAGCTGCCTCTCCCTTCAGGCCTTCAACCTGAAGTATAGATATCCATTTATCTTTTAATTCATTGATCAAACAAAGCCAAACAGTGCTCTAAAATCTGTAGCAAGCACAAACATTTCCATTGATCGTTTTTGTTGTTGGCAAACTGCTAAGGAATGAATCCTTCCTTTCGAATGCAACCAGCACTTGATCTGGGATGAGTTGCAACTTGGCAAGATCCCCTATATCCTCGGCTACGGCGTACCCTCCTAACCCAACTTGGTCAAACCTTAAGTTCATTGGGTACTTCAGTTTATCAACTGGTCTTTAGTTTCCAATCAATCTTCTTTACTCAAGAAAGACCACTAAATTAGGATGATTATTCATCCTCTTGCAAGATAACTTGCGTAAGGACATGCCAACTTCATTGCGAGAACTTGGCCATCCCCTTGTGATCCAATCACAAGATCAAATGACTCCGCACTTGGTGCGCAAGTGCTGCATCGAACTATGAGTCTATGGAGTCACGAAACACTCTGTTTCAGGTTACTAGGCTGACGTCGTTAGACCTAGGGTTTCCAAGTTTCATCTTGTAAGATTCTTAGGGACAAACCCTAGCTCACTTTACGATTACATTTCACTGTCCCTACATTTAGTGAATGTGGGCAAGTATTTAAGGTATAGGCGTTTTTGGAATTTAACTTATTCCGAACAAGTACTCCGCGCGTTAGGTGTTTTAGTTTTAAGCCAATTTGGTTAACTCTAGAAGATAATTTCGATATTACTTCCACATGATTCGTTGACTATGCGTAAATTGATTTTTTCAATCCTAACTTATCGGTTTGAGGTCAGGCATAGGTTAGGTTAATTTCAACTAATCTTCCCTTTTCTTTGCGAAAAAAATTCATGCTAAATAAGCAACCTTTTTCTTGCTAATTTATGCAGTTGACAACGATAATTTCATAGAGTTTATGCATCGTAAGAATCGTTTCATGCTTTGCACTTTCCATGATGATTCATTGCAATATGGGTTAATAGTGTGAGATGCAGTTTATACTTCTAGGCTTAACCAAACTATACTATTTTAATGGATAATAATCTAGTCTTATAATTCGTTTCAATGCATAAGCTATTTTCTAGAAATGTGTTTATACTTTCTTAATTTGCATGTTTCATTTAAAAGTATTGAGACTAAGTTCCTTCGTCGTGCACAGCTAGGATGAAAATATATCTTATTTCTAATAATTGACCTTGCATGATTGAATTACAACAATATCAAATAAAAATTAGGAAGGAAAACCTGGGTTTGGGGTGAGATATCCACATGGATGCCGGGAGACGACCCTCCCGCGGTTGCACTTTGGACTTTCTTAGGAGGCATTTCCACCGTGGAAGCAGCTTTACAACTCCTTTTTGATATTCCATCGTGGCTCTCTTCCGCAATAACTTGCACCATCCGTCGAAAGCCGTTTTAGAAGGCTTCCTCCTTGGAGTCGGGAATTCGAAAGGGGTGTTTCAGAATCTTTCACGACTAAGACTCATTAAGCCATGGGGAAGGCTTGATGGCCCTATAATGACTCGTTCAAATGAGGAATAAAAAGGGGTGGAATCCCTTATGAGGGTTTTTGTGTGGGAAAGGGAGGTGTTAAAAGATCCTCAACACTCTCTTTCCTTTAGCGAGTGGGGGAAAAACAAAGCCCAAGGGTATTTTGCATAGACCAAGGAAAGGGTTTAAATACGAGGGGGGGTGTGGTTTCAAGATGCCCAAGGGAAGGGCCTTAAGGAAATTTATAAAGAACAGGGTTTTCAAGGCCCACGGGAAGCATGGGAAGGCTAAGGGAAAAAAGGGTTTATGAGCTTTAAACACAGAGGGGGGGGGGGGGAAGGATGATAAACCCAAAAGAAAGGGGGCTTATGAACTTTAAATACGAGGGGGTTTCAAGCGCAAAGGGAAGGGCTTAAGGGTTAAAACACGGACACGGGGGGGGGGGGGGGGGGGGATGATTCCAAAGGCAAAAGTAAGGGCCTAAAGGAGAATTAAAAATACTAAGGGGGGGTTCCAAAATGCCATGGAAAAGGGGCTTATAGGGGTTAAAACCGAGGGGAGGGGGGGAATGGTTCCAAGAGAAAGGGAAAGGAGTTTAAGCACGGGGGGTGAAAGGGGGCTTAAGGGTTAAACACGGGGGTGTGAGAGGGGGGTTTTAACACCAGGGGAAAGGGGGCTAAGAAGGCCCTTTAGAAGCTTCCCCCTAGGAAGCTTCTAAAGCTTCCACGTGGGAGGGGGGGTAGCAGGGCCGTCTGTCGATGGCGATTGACAGTTGGGGGCATGGCAGGTTCATGTCGGTGACAGGGCGGCAGCCTCCCTTAGTCCTCCTTTAGGCGGCAGTAGGGAAAACTTCCCTCTCACATGGCGGCAGCACTGCACGGCGTTGTGGTGGTAGCGTCATCCTCTCCATCTCTGGCCTTCCGTCCTTTCTCAGCCGTTCGGTCCCCCCTCAGTTAAATAGGGGAGGGGATGAGATCCTCCCCCCCTCTTACGTGTCGACGAGCATGCATCCCCCTTGCTCCAAGCTCCAGCAAGGAGCTTAGTGTCCCATGCTTCCCTCCCTCTCCCCCAGCTGGACAGTCGGCTGGGGGAAGGAGGAACATTTTTTTGCCTTTATCTAATAAAAATGAATTATCCCAGACTAAGAGGGTATTCATGCGAAATGCGTATTTCTACTACAGAGCTGTTACATTATCCTGATTATGCAAGAAACTGTCCTGAATGTATAACAATAGACTTGTAGGTAAAGTTGATCAAAAAATGAGCTTTAATCACACAGCTCAAATTCATTCTAGAATCAAATACAAGCATGTAAGATCAACCATAAGCATGAATACATGGTTTAGAATACCTGAGGCCAAGTCTAGAAGCAAAACATAATGCATACATAGTCAAAATGTCATTAAACCTTGTTATTCTAACATCCAAATCCTTATCAAGATCTCAAAATGGCCTCAAGACAATTCCACATGGTTCCCAAAGCATCTAGCACCAAGATACATCCAAATAGCTATCATATGAGGATCAATATCAAGAGAGCATGTGCTGCCCTCTTCATTATAGATCTAAATATTGTGTATTTCAAACCTGAAGCTGGATGTATATCAGGCCCAAGTGTAATACTACACTTCAATGCTCAATGTTAAGCATTAGATGCAAAGTCTGGAGTACAACCATGATGTCAAATGAAGAGGAGTAGTTGATGTAGGTCCTCAGCATGCTGAAAACCAGATGTGCATACCAACGCTAATGAGATCTTCATCCTTGAGGAGATTGGAATGCTGGTCCAAGTGTTGGAGATGATGGGGAGGGTCTCCAAGTGGTCAATGATGGCTACCAACAAGCTCAAATGAAGAGGGAAGCTTCAAGCTTCAAGAATAAGCTTTAAACCTTACTACTCTGCGTGCAGACTCTTCACAGTGAACTCTTCTTCAACTTCAAGCTTGTGCACTTGAAGAAATGCCAAGCTCCTCATTGCCTAAACCAAGCTTTGATACCACTTTGTTGAGTTAGCTACAATGGAGCTTCTGTGTAGGATGTAGGTTGAGAGAGAGAAGAGATAGAGACACACAATTTGTGGTACTCATCATCAATATTGAACTTCAAAGCGACAAGTTGGTTGAAAATGGAGTTAAACTCACTAAGGTGAGTAGACATCTCACTAAGGTGAGTAGACATTGCAGTACCCTCTTTCATATGTAAATCCATGAGTTTCTTCAGCAACTAGACTTTGATTGCAGTAATCTTCTGGGCATACAATTCTTCCAGTCGCTTCCAAATATCATAAGAAAAATCCAACCCTTCAATGTTAAAGAGCAAGGCATCAGATATATCGATAGCTCAATGGTCGAGTGTGTGAGCTCATTCAGCTCATCCCAGTCATCCTGCTCTACATCAGCTAGTTTTTTTCCCTTTACTTTAATCAGCTTTGCTTGCATCTTCTGTAACAAGATATCATAGCATTGCTTTTTCCAAACTGCAAAATTGTGTGCTTCTTCAAGCTTCTTGATATGCATAAGATGATTGTCACTGCTACTAGCCATGATTCAGAGCCAAATAATTGTATGACAATAAATGACAGCTAATGCCAATCAATGCAAGCTCCAAAATCCACTCAATAGTATGCTAGGAAAATCCCCAAGTATGTAGTAGCAAGAACATACATCAATTCATTGCCCAAAATGCCTCAAGAGCATTCAATGATAGTAAATATACTGATTTCCTGACAAAAAATAGAGTGCAGTCCTGAAATTCCTGAGAATATAAATGGCTTCACGAAAAATTTGTCCTGAAAATTCAAAACTAAAATAACCTCTCAGATTGACTGAGATTGAGCTCCAAAGATCATGCAAAACTGCTCAAAACATCACCATAATGTTCTTGCATAGAAATATATCAAATTTCCTAACATTGAGGTATGTTATCTGTAATGTGTCCACTTGTATTTTAGGACACGTCTTAGCAGTCCATCGGAAAGGATGTCTAGAAAGCTTCGCACGGCACTCCCATGGAATGTTACGGGGTTTGCGATCTAGGGCTTTCCGCGTCTACCACGTAGCAGAAGTATTCCGACCGTTCCCACTTAGGATCGACCTGAATTAGGGTTTTCCTGATTGGTCATTTCCTAACAGCAACTAGCGTCAGACCCAAGCGAACTACTTTACGCAGAAACGCCAGGTCCGAAGCTGATTCACGCTGCACTTGGTTCAAGGAGAATGGGAAACAAGAGGGATGCAAAGCTCAACCTCTTTGCCATAAGGCATAGTCCCATTCCGTTCCCTAAAACAGCATAAATCGGGTTCAAATATAACTCTAGGTCAACGCTTTTGTTGCTCGTGTTCTTTGACGATTTTCCTATTGTCCATCGTGATTTGAGAAAAGTTCCCGGCCAACCGGGACCACCCATCCGTAGGACGGACCTATGGCCCATCCTCCGCACTTTCCTTGGGTTGTTTTAGTTATTTAATTACCTAACACATTAGTTGGACATGTAAATCAACGAGCTTCTTTAATTAAGCCGTTAGTCACTAGTTCCTTCACGTAATCTTATCACTTGACATAGAAAAACAATATCAGACAAGTTCCTTATTAACAGGTTATCATATTTATCTTTGAAATACAAAGAGTCCAGCCCGTAGGCTTATCTACAATCCGCCCGAAGGCTATCCAGTAATTCACAGGGATCACTAATCCAAGTTCCTGCTCGTAGACTAGTATGCGGGCCTCGAGATCCAATCCCGACTCACGTTAGCCTCTTGTGCAGGGCCCGGAAGGCGAGGGATTTACGGCCAGAGCCCCCCCTAGCACCCTAGTGTCCTCCTGCTCCAACTAGCGCTCAACAGAGAGACCTCTCGCAGCAGGTTCCGTCCACTTTTCCGGCGCGTTCAACAACCCCCTTGGTTAGGGTTAGGCAGGCAGTCGGGGGTAACTGAAGCTGCCTCCCCCTTCAGGCCTTCAACTTGAAGTATAGATATCCATTTATCTTTTAATTCATTGATCAAACAAAGCCAAACAGTGCTCTAAAATCTGCAGCAAGCACAAACATTTCCATTGATCGTTTTTGTTGTTGGCAAACTGCTAAGGAATGAATCCTTCCTTTCGAATGCAACCAGCACTCGATCCGGGATGACTTGCGACTTGGCAAGATCTCCTATATCCTGGGTTAGGGCGTACCCTCTTAACCCAACTTGGTGAAACCTTAAGTTCATTGGGTACTTCAGTTTATCGGCTGGTCTTTAGTTTCCAATCATTCTTCTTTACTCAAGAAAGACCACTAAATTAGGATGATTATTCATCCTCTTGCAAGATAACTTGCGTAAGGACATGCCAACTTCATTGCGAAAACTTGGCCATCCCCTTGTGATCCAATCACAAGATCAAATGACTCCGCACTTGTTGCGCAAGTGCTGCATCGAACTATGAGTCTATGGAATCACGAAACACTCTGTTTCAGGTTACTAGGCTGACGTCGTTAGACCTAGGGTTTCCAAGTTTCATCTTGTAAGATTCTTAGGGACAAACCCTAGCTCACTTTACGATTACATTTCACTGTCCCTACATTTAGTGAATGTGGGCAAGTATTTAAGGTATAGGCATTCTTGGAATTTAACTTATTCCGAACGAGTACTCTGCAGCTTAGGTGTTTTAGTTTTATGCCAATTTGGTTAACTCTAGAAGATAATTTCGAGATTACTTCCACATGATTCGTTGACTATGCGTGAATTGATTTTTCAACCCTAACTTATCGGTTTGAGGTAGGTTAATTTCAACTAATCTTCCCTTTTCTTTGAGAACAAAATTCATGCTAAATAAGCAACCTTTTTCTTGCTAATTTATGCAGTTGACAACGATAATTTCATAGAGTTTATGCATCGTAAGAATCGTTTCATGCTTTGCACTTTCCATGATGATTCATTGCAATATGGGTTAATAGTGTGAGATGCAGTTTATACTTCTAGGCTTAACCAAACTATACTATTTTAATGGATAATAATCTAGTCTTATAATTCGTTTCAATGCATAAGCTATTTTCTAGAAATGGGTTTATACTTTCTTAATTTTCATGTTTCATTTAAAAGTATTGAGACTAAGTTCCTTCGTCGTGAACAACTAGGACGAAAATATATCCTATTTCTAATAATTGACCTTGCATGATTGAATTACAACAATATCAAATAAAAATTAGGAAGGAGAACCTAGGTTTGGGGTGAGATATCCACGTGGATGCCAGGAGACGACCCTCCCACGGTTGCGCTTTGGACTTTCTTAGGAGGCATTTCCGCTGTGAAAGCAGCTTTACAACTCCTTTTTGATATTCCACCGTGGCTCTCTTCTGCAATAACTTGCATCGTCCGTCGAAAGCAGTTTTAGAAGGCTTCCTCCTTGGAGTTGGGAATTCAAAAGGGGTGTTTCAGAATCTTTCACGACTAAGACTCATTAAGCCATGGGGAAGGCTTAATGGCCCTATAATGACTCGTTCAAACGACGAATGAAAAGGGGTGGAATCCCTTACGAGGGTTTTTGTGTGAGAGAGGGAGGCGTTAAAAGATCCTCAACACTCTCTTTCCTTTAGCGAGTGGGGGAAAAACAAAGCCCAAGGGTATTTTGCATAGGCCAAGGAAAGGGTTTAAATACGAGGGGGGGGGGGTGTGTTTTCAAGATGCCCAAGGGAAGGGCCTTAAGGAAATTTATAAAGCACGGGGTTTTTAAAGCCCAGCGGAAGCATGGGAAGGCTAAGGGGAAAAAGGGTTTATGAGCTTTAAACACGAGGGGGGGGGTGGGAAGGGATAAACCCAAAAGAAAGGGGGCTTATGAACTTTAAATACGAGGGGGTTTCAAGCCCAAAGGGAAGGGCTTAAGGGTTAAAACACGGACACGGGGGGGGGGGGGGGGGGGGGGGGAGGGGGGAAATGATTCGGAAGCCAAAAGTAAGGGCCTAAAGGAGAATTAAAAATACTATGGGAGGTTCCAAAATCCCATGGAAAAGGGTCTTATAGGGGTTAAAACGGGGGGGGGGGGCGAATGGTTCTAAGGGAAAGGGAAAGGAGTTTAAGCACGGGGGGTGAAAGGGGGCTTAAGGATTAAACACGGGGGTGTGAGGGGGGGTTTTAACACCAGGGGAAAGGGGGTTAAGAAGGCCCTTTAGAAGCTTCCCCCCTAGGAAGCTTCTAAAGCTTCCACGTGGGAGGGGGGGTAACAAGGCCGTCTGTCGACGGCGATTGACAGTTGGGGGCATGGCAGCTTCACGTCGGTGTTAGGGCGGCAGCCTCCCTTAGTCCTCCTTCAGGCGGTAGCAGGGAAAACTTCCCTCTCACATGGCGGCGGCAATGCACGATGTTGTAGCGGTAGCGTCGTCCTCTCCATCTCTAGCCTTCCGTCCTTTCTCAGCCGTGCGGCCCCCCCTCAGTTAAATAGGGGAGGGGATGAGATCCTCCCCCCCTCTTACGTGTCGATGGGCATGCATCACCCTTGCTCCAAGCTCCAACAAGGAGCTTAGTGTCCCATGCTTCCCTCCCTCTCCCCCAGCTGGACAGTCGGCTAGGGGAAGGAGGAAAAAAAATTTGCCTTTATCTAATAAAAATGAATTATCCCAAACTAAGAGGGTATTCATGCGCAATGCGTATTTCTACTATGGAGCTATTACATTCTCTCCCCCTTCGAGGAATCGAGATTTCCTCATCTCGAGATAAGTTGGGGATATTGATGGTTGAGAGTGCCTTCATCTATCCAAGTGGCATCCTCTTCGGGATAATCTTTCCACTAGACGAGGCATTCTCTCAAGTTTCTGGATCTCACTTGTCTCTCCCTAACGTCTAAGATCATGTCAGGCCTTAGTTCAAGGACTCCTTGACTAGGCATTACAACTTGTTGGCCATCAAGTATATGGTTAGGATTAGGTACATACTTTTTCAATAAGCTGATATGGAATACATTGTGAACCTTTAGGTTCTCAGGGAGTTGCAATCTATAAGCATTAGGTCCTAGGCATTTGAGGATCTTGTACGGTCCACAATACCTTGGACTTAGCTTCTTGCAATCTCCTAAGGATAGGGAACTCTTCTTAGGGCGTACGCGAATGAAGACCATGTCTCCTTCTTCGAAGACTCTATCTTGACGCTTCAAATCCGCGTATGCCTTTTGTCTATCCTTGGCCGCTTGGATGTCCTGTCTTATTGACTTTATTTGGTCATTCATCTCTTCCAACATCTGCCTTGAAGCTTCAACCCTTAAGGTTGGATCTGAAGATTTTAGGGGACTTCGACAGTCATGACCATACAATGCTTGGAAAGGGGTCATCTGAATGCTTTGTTGGTAAGAAGCATTGTAGGCAAATTCAACCAAAGGCAAGTATTGAATCCACCTCTTCGACTCACGACAGCAATATGCCCTTAGCATATCCTCCATGACTTGATTTACTCGCTCTGTTTGGCCATCTGTTTGGGGATGGTAAACGGTGCTAAAGCAGAGTTGAGTCCCAATAGCTTCAAAGATAGCTCTCCAGAAGTGTGACGTGAAGAGAGAATCACGATCACTAATGATTCTTCTGGGTAAACCATGTAGCTTGAATATCTCCTTGATAAACAATCTTGCAATGTCTGAGGCTTTATAGTTTGTCTTTACTGGAATAAGGTGTGCAATCTTAGTAAGCATGTCAACCACAACCATGATGGAGTTGTATCCTCCCTGGACTTGGGGTAGGCCTACAACAAAATTCATACTGATGAATTCCCATTTCATTTGGGGAATGTCGAGCGGTTGTAGTTTCCCTGGCATCTTGACATGTTTGGCTTTGATACGTTGACAAGACAAACACTCGGTGACATATTTGAGAACGTCACCTTTGAGCCTCTCCCAATGATAGCTCTTCCTAATTGCATTGAGAGTCTTGGCATAGCCAGGATGTCCTGCGAAAGGGGAATCATGAGCTTTCCACAATATCTTCTGCTTAAGTGTCTGACTTGCTGGTATACACAGCCTTGTTCTATAATAGACAAATCCATTATTGATAGAAAATTCATGATACTTAGACTGCAGCTTTTGATTCTGATCTTTGATAGAGATCTCCCTTAGCATTGTTTGGTAGGATGGATCATGGCATGCATCTTCTCTAGCTAACTCAAGTATAGGGTTGTTTGGCATAGATACTTTTGTAGCTAGAGATCTGGCTGTTGATGGATTCTACAAGATTAGGGAATTAAGGAATGCCTTGCGGCTAAGTGCATCGGCAACTACATTCTCTTTCCCTGGTCGGTACTTGATTTCAAAGTCATACTCCTCCAACACTTCAATCCACCGACGTTGCCTCATGTTGAGCTCGTTCTGGGTAAAGATCTATTTGAGACTCTTATGGTTAGTTACTAAAGTAAACTTGTTACCCAATGGGTAGTGTCTCCAAAGCTTTAGAGCATGGATGACAGCTAGCAATTCCAGATCATGTGTAGCATAATTTTTTTCATGACTCTTCAATTTCCTTGAAGAGTATGCTATTGGATGACCTTCCTGCATGAGTACACACCCCAAGGCAAGTATGCTAGCATTAGTTACTACCTCAAACTCTTTATTGAGGTCTAGAAGCTTTAGAATAGGTGCTGATATCAAACTTTGCTTCAATATGTCGAAGTTGTTTTGTTCGGGAGTTGACCATGCAATGGAAGTTTGCTTCTTCAGTAAGTCCATCAGAGGTGCTACAATCAAATCATAGTTTTTGATGAAGACCCTATACCATCCTGTCAATCCAAGAAAGCTGTGTATCTCTTTGACGGATGTTGGCATTGGCCACTCAAGCACATCTCTGACCTTGGCTTGGTCCATAGAGATTCCTTCCGCTGATACTATGAATCCCACGTATTCAATCTGGCGTTTGAAGAATGCACACTTTCATCTTAGCATACAGCTTATGCGACCTCATTGTCTCAAGGACAATCTGAAGTTGGGATTCATGATCTTCTTTCTATTTGGAATAGACTAAAGTGTCGTCGAAGAAGATGAGCACAAAATCATCAAGATATGGCCTAAAGATATCCTGCATTAACCTATTGAAGGTGGCAGGTGCATTCGTAAGCCCGAATGACATAACTAGGAACGCAAAGTGCCCATATCTTATATTGAAGGCAGTCTTGGGGATATCTTCTTCCTTGATCCTTATCTGATAGTAACTTGACCTGAGATCAATCTTGGAGAAGATCTTTGCACCCTGAAGACGATCAAGAAGCTCATCTATTCTAGGAATAGGATACTTGTTCTTGACTGTTGATTGATTCAACCCTCGGTAATCAATACATAATCGAAGTGTCCCATCTTTCTTTTTCTGGAATAGTACTGGAGCTCCCCACAGTGAACTGCTAGGATGGATATAGCCTTGTTCTAGCAATTGCTTGACTTGTTCCTTCAGCTCAATTGCTTCTGGTATGGACATTCTATAAAATCTCTTTGCAATTGGCGCAGCTCCTGGTACTAACTTAATCTCATGATCCACTTCCGTTTGAGGCGGGAGTTCTGTCAACTCTTCAGGGAATATGTCCGCGTATTCCTTTAGCCAAGAAGGTCCTTCATTAGACTCTTGCTTCTGATCTAACTTGTTGAGTTTGATCAAGTAGACATGTAATCCTTTTCTGACTCCTTTTATGATCCGAGATACTTTGGCCAATTGGATTCTTGGCACTCCAGCCTCACCTTGAGTTGCGACTAATTCCCTTTCAGAGTTTCGAAAGGAAACTTGACCCTTTCAACAGTGAATGTGGGTGTCATTAGGCTTAAGACAATCCATTCCGAGTAGACACTCGTGGATACCTAAACTCATGACTCTGAATTTGACCGAAGTCTTATTTTCTCCCAGAAAGAATTCCACTTTAGCAGTTTGCCTGGTACAAGTAACCTCACAACCATTTGCCAATTCCACAAGCAAGGTAGGTGCTTCTACTGTGGCTATTCCTAATCTTTTTGCACATGTTGGTGAGATAAAGGAATGTGTATTGCCACAATCAATCAAGGTCTTGAAACTTTTACCTTGATAGTCCGACGGTGTCTGAATCACCGAGAACTAGCGATTCGGCCCTTTCTTGTGAAGAGCGGCATGGACTGTCGCCCTTTCAAATTCTGCTTCCATGGTCGGGTCTTCTTCTTCTTCTTCTTCGCACATTTGCCTATTGGCAATGCAGGCCGTTTTTTCTCTGCCTCGGGTAGCGGCTCCTTGACCACGGCCCGTTCCTTGGAAAGATGCTTGGCGATGTCCTCCATCGAGCTTGGGACATTGCCTCTTGAAGTGAACGGGCTCGTTGAAGTGGAAACAATGGAGGTTTCGGCCATTACTTTGAGTAGAAACAAAGTTGTTGACGTTGTTCATCCTTGATTTCTTTCTTTGTCCCTGATTATGACCTTGAACTCTCCTCATTTGAGGTCTGAATGCTCCTCTCTTCGGGTCATTGTAAGACCAAGCTTTGTTACCCCTTGGTCTAGACTGCACTTCTTGAATTATAGGTGCCGCTCAAATGAGTGCATCCTGAAGAACTGATGGACGCATAGATTCGAGACGGGTATTTACTGGTGGATTTAAACCAGCACAAAATTTGGACACTTATTGTGTCATGTCCATCTGCGGTGCATACTTAAGAAGGGAGACAAATTTGGAATAGTATGCGTCAAGAGTGAGTCCCAGCTGTTTTAGCTCGTAGAACTCATTCATTTTCTGCGTGCGATATGCAGGTGGCAAGTATCTTCCTTGCACGGCTTTCTTCAGCTTCTCCCAGGTAACGGATCCCTTTGCAATCCCTTGATCCCTGCACCATTGCTTCCACCAAAGCCTGGCTTCGCCGGTGAGCTTTAGCTTGGCGAGCATAGCCTGATTGGCGGGTGCAGTACCGGCTGCTTCGAAGTAATCCTCCATGGATTCAATCCAAATTTCAGCATCAGCTTGAACGGACCTGTCTCTTCCGTCAAACTCGGGCGGCTTAATCTATTTGAGAAGAAACTTCTTCTCCTGGATTACAGCAGTACTTGATGTAGGAGGCGAACTAGGAACCTGTACCTGGGGTTGTGCTTGGATAAAGGTTTCTTAACATTATTATATGATAATCGTTATTGATTTATATTACATCTTCAATTTTGCTATCATGTAAGCAATGTAGCTACTTAATTTTTTATCAATTCTCATGCACAATCAGACATTGATAAAAGGAAATCTTATTCGTATTTAAATGGGTACAGCCCTTTCGGAATACAATATTTCTTGCGATGATAAGCCAACTGTTACATTTAGTTTGGGGAGAATAACGTTGTATTACATTTATCTTCAGAAACTGTATAGTAGTATGGTTTCGGGTCATGGATTTTCAGGAATCGGTAAATCATTGGAAGTTCAGGATATCCTTTCCGTTGGAATCCATTCTTCTCATGGCGGCCCAACACTTTAATCCTGGCGGGGATTACACGGGTTACTTCCTCATATACATATGAGTTCATCTCAACCCTCCGACCTCGAATATGTAAAATTGAGTTTACGTGAGCTTCCACAAAAATGAACAGCTTCACAACTTTTAGATCTTCCAACCACTTGATCCTTTTTAAGTTGGTTTGTAGGTAAGCAAACTGGTGGGCGGCTATATAGTAGATTCCTGAGACACCCGTCTATCTTTGTTCCATGTACAAGGGTGATGGATTATAGATCTACTCTAGGATGTTCATCATCTAAACCCTTTGTCGATAATGCGAAGAATGCATTGCAGTCATAAACATGACTCGAAATACCAAGAACTTGTTCAATGCTTCGTAATTCTGCAAGACAGCATTGAAGGTAAGGAAATGTTTGGAACATCAACATTTGCTTTACTTCTTCTTATTAAGATAAAACAATTCCTTTGTTGGTCGGCTCTGATACCAACTGTAACATGTCCACTTGTATTTTCAGGACACGTCTTAGCAGTCCATCGGAAAGGATGTCTAGAAAGCTTCGCCCGGCACTCCCATGGAATGTTACGGGGTTTGCAATCTAGGGCTTTCCGCGTCTGCCACATAGTGGAAGTATTCCGGCCGTTCCCACTTAGGATCGACTCTTGAATTAGGGTTTTCCTGATTGGTCATTTCCTAACAGCAACTAGCGTCAGATCCAAGCAAACTACTTTACACAGAAATGCCAGATCCAAAGCTGATTCACGCTGCACTTAGTTCAAGGAGAATGGGAAACGAGAGGGATGCAAAGCTCAACCTCTTTGCCATAAGACATAGTCCCATTCCGTTCCCCTAAAACAACGTAAATCGGGTTCAAATATAACCCTAGGTCAACGCTTTTGTTGCTCGTGTTCTTTGATGATTTTTCTGCTCTTCATCGTGATTTGAGAAAATTTCCCGGCCAACCGGGACCACCCATCCGTAGGACGGACCTATGGCCCATCCTCCACACTTTCCTTGGGTTGTTTTAGTTATTTAATTACCTAACACATTAGTTGTATATGTAACAACCAGCTTCTTTAATTAACCCATTAGGCATTAGTTCCTTCACGTAATCTTATCACTTGACATAGAAAAACAATATCAAACAAGTTCCTTATTAACAGGTTGTCATATTTATCTTTGAAATACAAAGAGTCCAGCCCGTAGGCTTATCCACAATCCACCCAAAGGTTATCTAGCAATCCACAGGGATCATTAATCCGAGTTTCCACCCATAGACTAGTATGCGGGCCTCGAGATCCAATCCTGAGTCACGTTAGCCTCTTGTGCAGGGCCCGGAAGGCGAGCGATTTACAGCCAGAGCCCCCTTGGCACCCAAGCATCCTCCTGCTCCAAGTAGTGCTTAACGGAGAGACCTCTCGTGGCGGGTTCGGTCCACTTTCCCGGCGCGGTCAACAACCCCCTTGGTTAGGGTTAGGAAGGCAGTCGGGGGTAACTGAAGCTGCCTCTCCCTTCAGGCCTTCAACCTAAAGTATAGATATCCATTTATCTTTTAATTCATTTATCAAACAAAGCCAAATAGTGCTCTAAAATCTGTAGCAAGCACAAACATTTCCATTGATCGTTTTTGTTGTTGGCAAACTGCTAAAGAATGAATCCTTCCTTTCGAATGCAACCAGCACTTGATCTGGAATGAGTTGCAACTTGGCAAGATCCCCTATATCCTCAGTTAGGGCGTACCCTCCTAACCCAACTTGGTCAAACCTTAAGTTCATTGGGTACTTCAGTTTATCGGCTGGTCTTTAGTTTCCAATCAATCTTCTTTACTCAAGAAAGACCACTAAATTAGGATGATTATTTATCCTCTTGCAAGATAACTTGCGTAAGGACATGCCAACTTCATTGCGAGAACTTGGCCATCCCCTTGTGATCCAATCACAAGATCAAATGACTCCGCACTTGTTGCGCAAGTGCTGCATCGAACTATGAGTCTATGGAGTCACGAAACACTCTGTTTCAGGTTACTAGGCTGACGTCGTTAGACCTAGGGTTTCCAAGTTTCATCTTGTAAGATTCTTAGGGACAAGCCCTAGCTCACTTTACGATTACATTTCACTATCTCTACATTTAGTGAATGTGGGCAAGTATTTAAGGTATAGGCATTTTTGGAATTTAACTTATTCCGAACAAGTACTCCGCGCGTTAGGTGTTTTAGTTTTAAGCCAATTTGGTTAACTCTAGAAGATAATTTCGATATTACTTCCACATGATTCGTTGACTATGCGTAAATTGATTTTTCAATCCTAACTTATCGGTTTGAGGTCAGGCATAGGTTAGGTTAATTTCAACTAATCTTCCCTTTTCTTTGCGAAAAAAATTCATGCTAAATAAGCAACCTTTTTCTTGCTAATTTATGCAGTTGACAACGATAATTTCATAGAGTTTATGCATCGTAAGAATCGTTTCATGCTTTGCACTTTCCATGATGATTCATTGCAATATGGGTTAATAGTGTGAGATGCAGTTTATACTTCTAGGCTTAACCAAACTATACTATTTTAATGGATAATAATCTAGTCTTATAATTCATTTCAATGCATAAGCTATTTTCTAGAAATGTGTTTATACTTTCTTAATTTGCATGTTTCATTTAAAAGTATTGAGACTAAGTTCCTTCGTCGTGAACAACTAGGATGAAAATATATCTTATTTCTAATAATTGACCTTGCATGATTGAATTACAACAATATCAAATAAAAATTAGGAAGGAAAACCTGGGTTTGGGGTGAGATATCCACATGGATGCCGGGAGACGATCCTCCCGCGGTTGCGCTTTGGACTTTCTTAGGAGGCATTTCCGCCGTGGAAGCAGCTTTACAACTCCTTTTTGATATTCCATCGTGGCTCTCTTCCGCAATAACTTGCACCATCCGTCGAAAGCCGTTTTAGAAGGCTTCCTCCTTGGAGTCGGGAATTCGAAAGGGGTGTTTCAGAATCTTTCACGACTAAGACTCATTAAGCCATGGGGAAGGCTTGATGGCCCTATAATGACTCGTTCAAACGAGGAATAAAAAGGGGTGGAATCCCTTACGAGGGTTTTTGTGTGGGAAAGGGAGGTGTTAAAAGATCCTCAACACTCTCTTTCCTTGAGCGAGTGGGGGAAAAACAAAGCCCATGGGTATTTTGCATAGGCCAAGGAAAGGGTTTAAATACGAGGGGGGGTGTGGTTTCAAGATGCCCAAGGGAAGGGCCTTAAGGAAATTTATAAAGAACGGGGTTTTCAAGGCCCACGGGAAGCATGGGAAGGCTAAGGGGAGAAAGGGTTTATGAGCTTTAAACGCAGAGGGGGGAGGGGGGGAAAGGATGATAAACCCAAAAGATAGGTGGCTTATGAAGTTTAAATACGAGGAGGTTTCAAGCGCAAAGGGAAGGGCTTAAGGGTTAAAACACGGACACGAGGGGGGGGGATGATTCCGAAGGCAAAAGTAAGGGCCTAAAGAAGAATTAAAAATACTAAGGGGGGGTTCCAAAATGCCATGGAAAATGGGGTTATAGGGGTTAAAACCGAGGGGAGGGGGGGGAATGGTTCCAAGGGAAAGGGAAAGGAGTTTAAGCACGGGGGGTGAAAGGGGGCTTAAGGGTTAAACACGGGGGTGTGAGAGGGGGGTTTTAACACCAGGGGAAAGGGGGCTAAGAAGGCCCTTTAGAAGCTTCCCCCTAGGAAGCTTCTAAAGCTTCCACATGGGAGGGGGGGTAGCAGGGACGTCTGTCGACGGCGATTGACAGTTGGGGGCATGGCAGGTTCATGTCGGTGACAGGGCGGCAGCCTCTCTTAGTCCTCCTTTAGGCGGCAGTAGGGAAAACTTCCCTCTCACATGGCGGCGGCACTGCACGGCGTTGTGGCGGTAGCGTCATCCTCTCCATCTCTGGCCTTCCGTCCTTTCTCAGCCGTGCGGTCCCCCCTCAGTTAAATAGGGGAGGGGATGAGATCCTCCCCCCCTCTTACGTGTCGACGGGCATGCATCCCCCTTGCTCCAAGCTCCAGCAAGGAGCTTAGTGTCCCATGCTTCCCTCCCTCTCCCCCAGCTGGATAGTAGGCTGGGGGAAGGAGAAATTTTTTTTTGCCTTTATCTAATAAAAATGAATTATCCCAAACTAAGAGGGTATTCATGAAAAATGCGTATTTCTACTACATAGCTGTTACATTATCCTGATTATGCAAGAAACTGTCCTGAATGTATAACAATAGACTTGTAGGTAAAGTTGATCAAAAAATGAGCTTTAATCACACTGCTCAAATGCATTCTAGAATCAAATACAAGCATGTAAGATCAACCATAAGCATGAATACATGGTTTAGAATATCTGAGGCCAAGTCTAGAAGCAAGACATAATGCATACATAGTCAAAATGTCATTAAACCTTGTTATTCTAACATCCAAATCCTTATCAAGATCTCAAAATGGCCTCAAGACAATTCCACATGGTTCCCAAAGCATCTAGCATCAAGATACATCCAAATAGCTATCATATGAGGATCAATATCAAGAGAGCATGTGCTACCCTCTTCATTATAGATCTAAAGCCATAATTGGAGTAAGTGGTTGCTTCCTATTCTCCCTACTGTCATGCCATTGACAAGTGTCGCATCTCTTAACATACTTGAATGCATATTGGAAAATGAACGGCCACCAATATCTAGCTCTTAAAGCTTTTTGGGCCATCAGTCATCTAGCAAAATGCCCTTTGCAAGCAGAGTCATGGCACTCTTCCAAAATGAATGAAACCTCATCAAGCATCACACATCAATGATAGATATCATCAACCCCCTGCCGATATAGTGTTCCTGCAATCAGGGAAAATTTCAAAGCATGCAGTCAAATTTTTCTCTTTTCTAATTTTGATAAACCAGCTCTAGCTTCTCCTATGGATAGGTAATGCATAATAGCAGCATACCAAGATGGAATAGAGACCGTATCAAATTTAAACATTTCCTCGATATCACTTCCTTCAACTAAAATCTCTTTCGGCTCTCCAAAATCCACAAGGCATTCCACAATACCATGTAGCTTCGGTGGCTTACTCTAATCTCATAGTCGAATTCTTGCAAAGTGATTAACCACTTTGCTAAATGATCAGGTGGCTGTAGCTTGTTCATCAGCAATCTAAGACCCTCTGCCTTCGTATAAAAAACTACCTTCTCATAGAGGATGTAGTGCCTAATTTTTTTTGTTGCAAACAACATTGCAAGGCACAACTCCTCCATGTAGGTGTAGTTGATTTTTGATATGCCCAACTTCCGACTAGCAAAAGCGATCAGATGGTACCATTTTTCCTTCCAGATTTAGGATAAGTAGTAGGATGCACTGTGGCTACTAAAAATATACAAAATTATTTGCCCCTTTTAGATACTTTTAAAACCGGTGCTTTTACTAGCTCCTATTTCAATCATCAAAAGCTACCTTACAAGGGTCACTCCATTTGAATATACATCTAAAGGATAATAGATTCATTAGTGGCAATGTTCTTTCTGCCAAGGCATTTATGAACCTCTAGTATTACCCCACAGATGACAGAAAGCTGTGTACTTCTTTCAGAGTGTGTGGTGGACTCATGGTGACTACGACCTTGATCTTTTCAAAGTCAGTCGTGGTCCCTACTAAATAATCAACTACCTTTCTCTTATGGTGGCTACCCCTAGGTCATCGATAAATACTTTCAACTCCTCTAGGGAGATGTCACCAAAGGTCTTGCCTACTGTTTGTTGCCATGAACCAAGTGCATTGCATAAAACAAAGGCCATCACATGGTATGCAAAGGTTCTGAAGACAATAATGAAAGTTTTTTTTAGCTTATCTTTTTCTACAATTGCCATCTAGTTGTATCCTGCAAAAAAATCCATGAACAAATATATATCCCTACCCGCTAACTAATCCAGAATCTGATCAATAAAGGGCAACGAGTAGTAGTCCTTGAGTGTCTTCTTATTCGGCTCTCTAAAGTCTACACAAAGCCGGATTTG
The DNA here is from genome assembly GCF_053477565.2 of Lygodium microphyllum. Lineage (NCBI taxonomy): Eukaryota > Viridiplantae > Streptophyta > Polypodiopsida > Schizaeales > Lygodiaceae > Lygodium > Lygodium microphyllum. The sequence continues at coordinate 114,071,164 of NC_141156.1, read as the reverse complement.
ATTATTTTTCTTCTTCCTGATAACTCCTCAAATAACCTCTCCCTTAGTTTGAAAGGCTTATGCTTTACTTTCTGACACCACACACGACGACTACCTTCCTTTAGAGGAATGGTATGAATAGCCGGCAGGCTAGGAGGAATACCTCTTAGCTCTCATCATAACTCCGTGCAAAGATATTATGGAACTCTTGGATAAGGGACACATAGTCCTCCCTTTTTTCCACACTAAGCATGGACCCTAATTTAATTGGCCGCGGATCATTTGGCATACCAAATCCAGCTTAATCACATCCGCATCTCTTATTCAATCTTGATGTTCTATTGGCTCATTCAAAGTTATTTGATAGATGTCCTCTGTAGTGGACCCTTCTTTTGATTCAACGCTTGATGAAGTCTCACTGGCAGATACATCTTCTAATGTCTCTAATTCTGTAGAGGATAGAGGAGCTCTCTTGCTTTGAGGAGACTTAGGATATGCATCTACTACCACACAATTGGCACCTCTACCAAATATCAATCGACTAGTAGGTATATCCACTTGACAATTAGATTGCAAGATCCATGGCCTTTCTTGCAATACTTGATAGTTTGGCCATCCTGCAAACCTAATAACCCTAAAGTCCACAATCCATTACACACTAGAAATGGTCACAAGGACTTTGGTAATATAACCTTTACGTTGCCTTAAACTGTCATCAACCATTCATAGAATTGTGGAGGCATATTTTTGGATTGGTAAGCCCAGCCTCTCCATCAATTCTAAACTCATGATGTTGACTGATGATCCTGTATCTACGATAGCATGATTGACTAGTATTCCATCAACATAGGCTACAACCCTTGGGCAATGTTTTTCAGCATGCTCCCACCAATCATCTCCTACTCGTGCTATACCCAAAGGTTCCACAATATACCTAGTATGTAGGATCTTTTCAAATTCCTTGCACTTTCTTGGAGACAAATAAATCAACTGTAATAGATTTATGTCTTGTTTAACTTCACAAAGAGAGCTTGCCAAATAGAATTTGTGATAATTCGCTAGAGCTCTCTTCTCTTGCCATAGACCATTCTCTCTTTTGGTCGTTAAACTGGTTTTGGTACTCTCTTCTTAGCTTTTGCCTTCCTCCTTGGTAATTCTTTATCCTTCTTGGTGTTGCTTTACTCTCTACGGGTTTTAAAGGTCCCCCTTCCATGTTGAGGTTAAGGAGTTACGTCCCTTTTGTGAAAGATGCGGGATCTAGGACATGGCAGTGAGTTATGGTGGATGGAAGGAGAAGAGTGGACTCATGATGGAGAAGACAAAGACATTGTTTGTTACACAAGTGAATTAGGTTCCAAGATTGAGACTTGGACTCATAAACACAATCTTGTGTATGTAGACAATGACACTGACACTTTACTGAAAAGAAAAGAGTACTATCATTGCATTAAGAAAAGAAAGCAAGTATAATGCTTTATAGGAAAGTAGGAAACTGCAGTAGGCATCACTGTGCATATGGGATAGGTAAGCCTGCATGTCCTTGGCCCTGAAGCTCCATACAAAGAGGCTGTCAATGAGTAAATCTCAATACCCCTCCTCAATCACAACTAGAAAGGCACAAAGTGTGTAGAGGCTGTAATGAGAACCACCTGCAAAGTGTGGGCATACCACAAACATGGTAGACACCAGAGGCTGTCGCAAAAAAGGCTAAGTGTGGGCACCAAAACATGATGGACATCCAGAGGCTGTAACAGGGGCCTCACAAAGTGTAGAGGGACTGTAATGCCAAGTTACATGAGGATTTTACAAAGCTTATGACAAGAAGCATTAGGGCTAGGAAATACAAGGCTTTTAAAACAGTCTATCAGAGTAATGAGAGTAGAAGGACTGATGAGGCTTGTCCTTCCAATCCTGGTGGTCTTCATCTTCATCTTCATCTTCATCTTTTGGTCCATGGTCTTCTTCTTCTTTCACAACTGCAAGATAGGCCTTTTGGGACCTCTTTCTAGCATGACAGAACTTCTCAGTGTGTCTGGTCCTTTTGCAGAAGTCACAGAAGAGCGGTTCCTTTTTACCTTTGTATCTATTGTTTACATATAACATTTGTTCATCCTTTGAAGTGCTAGGCTCTTCTTTTCTTTTAAGTTTCTTTTATTCCTCTAGCAGAGAGGCTTTAATGTCAACAAGTTGAGGATCAGGCATATTGGTTAGAGTGGTTGATACATTATCATAAGCAGGAGGCAAACTTTTTAACAGGACACCAATACAAACATCTTCATCCATTTTTAGCTTTATCCTTGCAAATTGAGTAAGCAGGCTTTTCATATAGTTCGGATGGGATGCCAGGGATGTATGAGGCTTCATATCAAGTCGAAAAAATTCAATTAATAGACCATACTTAGACAACTTTGACTGTGCACCAAATAAGGTATCCAATTTATCCCAAGTGTCATGGGACGTGTCACAGGCATCCACATGATGGATGTAGCTATCATCCAATTCTAGTTTAATGATAGCTTGTGCCTTGTCATCATTCTTCTGCCAAGTAACTGCAAGGTTCGCATCCCGAGGTTTCTTCTCTTTGCCATTGGTAATGGCCCAAAGACCCTTCTTCATCAGAATGAGCTTGATGCGGGTTTGCCAGGTGTGAAACCCGACTCCCTTGAACCGAGCATTTGGAGAGTTTTTTTCCATGTTGGATAGCAACAGCAAATCAATACCAAGATTTTCAGATGTTACAGGTGAAGGAGCAGATTACAATGTGTTAAGAGACACAAGTAATGGTAGTGTGAAAACACACTATGTAGAGACTCGATTTTTAGCTTGAATCTTCCTTGCTCGGGGTCGTTGATCCTTCTTTAGTCTTCTCAGGTCCTTTCCCTCCTTGATTTGGTGCTGGGACAGTAGATTAGAGTGGGCTTTAGCTTGGTTTAGTGTCAGGAGTGAGAAAATGAGCTTGGGAGATTTTGGCTATGGTGGAATTAGGGTTTCTGAGACAGGGGCCTGGTTTTTTGCAGATTGTAGGAGTTGTAGTTGATCATTTCCCAAAAATTTTACATGTATAGGAAGCTTATGTCATAGCCTTTCAAAACCCCATGGTTGCAGCATGGAATTCGTCACGTGATGGCGGCGCAGATAGTACGATCAGCAACGGCGTAGTTCTGGACAACGACGATGAATTTTTGCAATGCTAGGGCTGTGAGTTGCCAATATGCCTCTATGATGTGCCAGGAGAAGCGCAGGGAGTAGGAGAACAATCTCTTAGAAGGAATCAGGAGCTAAAGTGGCTTGGTTGAGGAGTTATGGAAGCTCCAAGTGAGGTAGGTCTTGTCTGGCTATGGCAGACACAGGGCAGAGATTGAGAATTTTCACAATGCTAGAGCTATGCTTGCCCAAAGTCAGTGATTGATGTGTCAAGAAGAAGCTCTGGAAGCAGGAGAACATTTCCCAGAGGGAAGCTCCAGGAGGCTTGACCTGTGGAGTGAGATATAAGAGCTTGAAGCAGGCAGGGTGCAGGTTTGGCTATGGCTGCCAAACAGGGCAGTGAGAAAAAAAGAGTAGAAGATGAATTCTTGAGCTGGACTGAGCTCAAGCTGAGCTAGATGAAAGTGAAATGGAGATGAAGGAGTAGTGTCATGCCCGTTTGTGCTCTGATACCATGTGAAAGATGCGGGATCTAGGACATGGCAGTGAGTTATGGTGGATGGAAGGAGAAGAGTGGACTCATGATGGAGAAGACAAAGACACTGTTTGTTACACAAGTGAATTAGGTTCCAAGATTGAGATTTGGACTCATAAACACAATCTTGTGTATGTAGACAATGACACTGACACTTTACTGAAAAGAAAAGAGTACTATCATTGCATTAAGAAAAGGAAGCAAGTACAATGCTTTATAGGAAAGTAGGAAACTGCAGTAGGCATCATTGTGCATATGGGATAGGTAAGCCTGCATGTCCTTGGGCCTGAAGCTCCATACAAAGAGGCTGTCAATGCTGAATCTCAACACCTTTGTCACCTTATTTATCTTTTTTTCCTTCTCTACCCTTATGACCTCTTATAATGGCCCACAGGTTAGAAGTTTTGGTGCCATTAACCTGTACAGCCTTGATAAGGCTAACTCCACTGCCACTAGGCAGCTCCTCAATAGTAGCCTTACCTCTTTGAAGTATTTGTTCGAGTCCATCATCTCGCTGAAGATTGTTCCCTTGCACACGATGGTTATTAGGACCTGGCTGTCTACTACCTTGTTGGAGAGAGCTAATCTTACTCCAATAGGTGGTAGCTAAATGGCCACACTTCCCACAAATATCGCATTTAACATTTGGACAATTTCTAGGGTAGTGCTGGCTGCCACACCATTTACAACTAAATCTTGATGGTGCACCCTCTTTAAGGTGTCTACTTCCTATCAAATTTTGTTGTTTTTTAAGGAAATTGACATCAACAACTATTTACCACTATTGTTCCGACAATGTAGTGCTTCATCATATCCTTAACTTTGCCAAGGACATTCGATGCACTTGACTCATAGCCATGATCATCTATCCATCATTCCATTGGCCTAACGATTTGATTGGGCATTGGTTGCTAACTCACGGGAACAATATTAGGGTTTGATGCTTGGCCTACAACATTTGGTGGAGCCATCTGACTAGCCATAGGCATAGTCATAGTGGGAGGAGCTGGCAATAAATGCACATTTTGGACCATGCTTCCTCTCACATTTGGGTTAGTCATAGCTATCCCTTGACTTCCATTGCCATTGGTCAATGCCAGATTATTTCCCAAAACTAGACCCATATTACGATTGGTTCGAGAGGCATAGGCCGCTTGTAGTTGGGATTCTACTTCTTGTGCTCGTCTGATGGCACTGTCTACATTCAGCAAAGTGATACTACTCAACTGCACCTGAATATTGAAATCCAGCCCATGCAAAAAATATTGTAGTTGGGGATAGGGATAGAGGCTTGCAATTTGTGAAAAACCTCTTTAAACTTCTTTTCCATATGCTCGAATATCCTCATGTGGCTCTTGACGCGTCACATTTAGCACACGTAGCCAATATTGACCACCCCTTTCAGGGGCAAAATCCCTTCGAAAGGCTTCAAAAAATAATTCAATAATGGTTATGGTTCCGACCTCTAGGCCATGATATCATATGGCAGCTCTTCCTTTGAGAGTCATGTTAAAGAACATCATTAAATGTCCTTCATCTTGGATGCAACAATTGAACATCAACCTTTGAAACTCCCTAATGTGGATCTCCACATCTTCCTCCACTAACCCATTAAAGATGGGTAGGGGGAAACCTAAAGCTGGCAAATTCACTGTTCCAACATGTATAGCAGTAGGTTGTGCCACCATGGTAACAATTGGATTCGCTCTGGGTTTTGAACCACCAAAACTATTGCTCCACTCAAAGTGGAGTGACTAACTGGAAACGGGGAGAACTAGAGCTTCCTCCCCCTAATGGGATGTGTGCCAAGCTAGGGTTATTAAAACCCTATCCTTGTAAAGTTATCAAGCTACTCCTTTGTGGAGAGTATCTTCTATTTATCTCAGCCCACCGTCTAGCTCATTCAGCCCTTTCTTGCTTTTGGAGCTCCGCTTGACGATCTTGTGAGTCTAGCTCACTAATTTTTGGCATACACTAGAGAATAGGTCCCAATTGACCACCTATCGAGATCTGAAGCGGGCCTGACACTGGCTATAGGTACTAGAGCTGGACCTCATAACTCTCACAAGACAACCCCACATGGCCTTGTAGCTAGGAGCATCTACGGGACACACTGCCCTCGCTACTGTAGATATTGTATTTGTAGTAGAACATAGTCCAATGATTGCCCTTTCTTAATCCTCTGAGGGAGATCCCACACATCTTGGTATAATATACCACATAACATAAACATAAAGGAGGCACCCCTTTAACTAAATGATGTGGCCCCATTGTAGCTCTTCTACACCGAGAGGATTGACCCCTCCATGCGCTGCTCTGACATAAAGAATATACGAACAAACTCCACTCTTATATATTTTGAACAATCCAGGAGATAAAATTTTCTCACTTGACAATTTCCTAAAGATTCAATCATCTAGCCTACAGCTTGGGTTTCCTCACAACTCGGCACAGGTCATGTAATTGGCAATCAATTGCTATGCATCCACAAGTTTCCATGTCATGCTCAATGCAAATGTGGATGATCATTGTGCTCAAGCATTTTATGATAAAAGAAAACCAATCACGTGAGGTGCAAAACCAATCCTTTAATGATTTCCAAGCTACTCATAATTGCGGCATTGCTAGAGACTAGCACAGAGTTTCCTCATGCTACTAGTCTCCTTAATTCAAACGAAAATCCATCCTATATGTTATGCATAGACAAAAAAATCCGAATTGAAATCATTTTCAGCAACTAACCACTTCTACAAATCCTCGATCCTCTACCGTTTAGGTTTTGCTTTCATTGGGTAGGTGTAGGGTTCATTTTCATGTAATTTTCTATATAAAAATCGATAAAAACACACTATAACATAGAAACAAGGATTGACTGAGGCTTAATCCTCATGCTCTAGTCTTGTTATATAGTCACAGACGTAAAATATATTTTTTTCTAATTTTTAGGTATAAAAATTAAATTTTTTCTAATTTTCCTAAATTTTCTCCATTTATTTCTTCATTAAAAATGTGATATTTTAGAATTATGAGTTCTTATTGATCAAGGACACTCAACATCATTTTCATGTTCATTTTCATCCCATATGACCCCAAAACACTCAACAAAAACCCCAAATTATATTATTGTCATAACAATTGCAACTCTTGGGTTTTGTGAAAAATTATTATATCATTGTATTTTCTGATTTTCTTTCATATTTCAGAGAGAATGCAACATGGGAAATCAAGAATACGTAAAATCAAACACTTTCTCCAACCATTTTTTGTAAAATAAAAGAATCGCTCACTTACGCATAGAAACCACGATTCCGAGGCTCATATGTCATAGATAGGAGGCTGCTAACGCTTCTTCTTTGCCGCTGACATGCTCTCTCAACCCGATCTATGTCCTCCATTGCTCCAGCATCATCATTTGCTCCAGATTCGTCATCACAACCCTCCCCCTTCTCTCTTGAATTGATGCATATGAACAGCCGCTAAGAGGAGAGAGGAGAGATTAGAGAGAAAGATAAGAAATCAGATTTTGAAATCCTCCATTAAAACGGGCAAGCTTATAGCCATCTCGTTCTTTTGTGTCCTTTTTATCGAATCTCTCTCTCTCTCCAAACAAGTCAAGATTGGCGGTATCGAGCAGATTTGGAAGGGGCGCAAAAAAAAATGCACCCCCTCCTGTTCGTCAAATATTTGTTAGTTTTAGGCTTTTATTAAGCCTAAGGTTAAATCTTTAAAATAGCTGGTTCGTTTTTTTTGTGTTCACACTGTCCCACAAGTGGATAGTTCGATTTTGGATGGGCAAACGTTGGATTCGAGATCCGCATGGACAAGCAGCTTCATAGCATCAAAACCTATAAACGTGGCCTTTGTCGTGCACTTTTCGGCTCCCAGATCCAATAGTTGCTTTATAATGTGAAACATTGCGTGGATTAAATGGGGGGTCAAAACGACCTCTGATGGATGAACCAAGAGTTGCATTGGATTCCTGACGTCGAAATGCATCTAGGAAAATTCCAGCTTGGCCATCCGCCACTGTTTGATTTTTCATGGAAATTTAGTCTTTGGCGCTTCCCACGCACTTCTTGCTCCAAATATGGCCTTAAATGCTTCAATCCCAACTCACAATCGGCTCTTGAATTCCAGCTCTCAACAACCTGGCCCTTATGAGCAGACACGAGCATTGTCCTTTATCCCAATAGTATAAATTGTCTCTCTAAGCCAATTGTATAGTTACAATCTAGCCTAGTAGTAGTAGTAGTGAATATCAAACTTGTGAGATCCTCTAATATCTCACCAACATCAACACTTAGTTTCACATTTTGATCCAAGGGCACTGATATTGTCTTAGTCATACCATGCTTTGTCAACATATCTAAGATGTACTACCTTTCTAAGAGCCATATCACCTTAGATGTTTGTATCACCTCAATGCCAAGAAAGTACTTTAGCTCTCCCAAATCTTTCACGTTAAATTTCTACTTGAGGAGACTCTTTACATGCTTCACCTGTTGCACATTATCACCTCCAATAATCAAATCATCCATATAAAAGGTAATCACAACAATGCCTCTATTACTCTAATGATTAGAAAGTGAGTGATTTGCATTTCCAATTAAGCAAACCAATAGAGACAATATATTATACTATCTTGTCATGCCATACTCTTGGTGCACATTTTATCCCATACAAGACTTTACAAAGCCTAGATGCATAATTTTGGTGAACCATGCTTTTATTTTCCTATGGCTGCTTCATGTACACTTTTTCATGCAATTCACCATGACAAAATGCATTTTTTGTCAAGATTGTGGGAGAGAAGGAAGGAGTCTCACTTGTAGCTTTCTTGCTTGCACAATGGGGGAATACACACAAGGGTGGAGGCTGAAAATAGTTTTCCTCTTCTTAGTTGTGTAAGCCAAAAGAACTCTAGTACAAAGAAATAGAAGAACCCTATATATGGGTCTCAAACCAAACTCAACTAACTAAGGTGGCATACTAACTGAGCCACGAACTAGAGTAGATAAGGATAGCTATCATGTAGCTATTATTCATGGGCGGTGTACCAACCGCGTCTGCAACTGACAAGTCGGTGACATAAATACACAACGGTCACCCTGGCATATCACGAGTGGAGCTCGATATCTCAACACTCCCCCTCGAGCTCAATCCCAATTCCTGCACACCAAGCAGGTCTCTGAACTTGCGCAGCTTCTTTGCGCCCAATGCCTTCGTAAATATGTCAGCCACCTGATCCTCTGTGCTGACATAAACTAGATCAATAAGACCTAGTAAAACCCTCTCTCGGACATAGTGATAATGCACCTCAATGTGCTTTGTTCTAGCATGATAGATTGGGTTATTTGCCAAGTGTATACTACTCATGTTGTCACAATAAATGACAACTGGCCCATCTGTAGGCTGATGCATATCATAAAGTAGCTTATGCAACCAAGCTACCTCACATGCAGCCATTGCTGCACCCCTGTACTCGGCCTCTGTGCTCGACAAGGCAACTGTAGGCTGTTTCTTGCTGCTCCAAGTGACTGCAGCACTCCCAAAAGAGAACACATACCCACTGGTAGATCGTCTATCAGAAATACTACCAGCCCAATCAGCATCAGTGTATCCATGCAACTGTACCTGAACCCCAGTCTCATAAAATAGTCCATACTGCAATGTGGACTTCACATACCTGAGTATGCGTCTAGCCACATCCAAATGCGGTTTCCTTGGAGCCTGCATAAACTAACTTACCAACCCAACAGCATAGCTCAAATCTGGCCTAGTAATAGTCATATAAATCAAGCTTCCTACTATGCGTCTGTACATAGTAGGGTCTTCCAAAAGCTCACCTGCATCTGCGCTCAGCTTCACATTCTGCTCCAAAGGAACTGAAATAGGCTTACAGCCTGTCATCCCATATTTGGACAGCATGTCCAATCCATACTGCCTCTGCAAGAGCTGTATCCCACTTGGTGATCTTATCACCTCAATGCCCAAGAAATAACGCAGCTCTCCCAAATCCTTCATCTCAAACTTCTGCTTCAATAGCATTTTCACATGAAGGATATCTTCATCACTGTCACCTGTCATAATCAAATCATCAACATAAATGACAAGTAGCATAATACCTTTCTCTGTTTTTCTCACATAAAGTGAGAAATCTGCCTTGGAAATCTGAAAGCCAATAGTGACAAGATACTGTCCTATCTTGTCAGACCATGCTCTAGGTGCTTGCTTCAAGCCATACAAGGCTTTCTTCAACCTGCAAACAAACTCAGGATGAACATCATGCACATAACCTGGTGGCTGCTCCATATAGACCTCTTCCTACAAATCACCATGCAAGAAGGCATTCTTTACATCCATCTGATGTAAAGACCATCCCTTTGATGTAGCCATAGCAATGACTGCTCTTACGGTTGCCATCCTTGCAACCGGACTGAATGTTTCTTCATAGTCAATGCCATATGTTTGTGCATACCCCTTGACTACTGATCTTGCCTTGTATCTGTTCACAGAACCATCTGCATTGTGCTTCACCTTATAAACCCACTTACAGCCAATTGCATTCTTACCTTTAGGCAAAGGTACCAATTTCCATGTAGCATTTGCTTCCAAGGCATCCATTTCTTCATCCATGGCTTTCTCCCATTTTTCTTTTCCCATGGCTTGCTCAAAAGAAGTGGGTTCTGGTTCCTGTATCACTTTGACCATATATGCATAGTGAATGGCTGTAAATCCATCATATTTCAGCCTATCCACAGGATACCTAGCTCTCGTAGACCTGCGCAAAGTAGGTTCACTCCTAGGTGCTCTCAAAACATCCCTAGTCTTCCTTACTCCAGGTGTAACAATAGAAGGAATGCCCAACTCATCATCAATGCTCTGTTCTGAGCCACTGGATTCACCATCCACATAAGAGTGACCTGCATTCACATCAAACATGGGCTAATCAACTTTCTCTTTTCCTTTTCGTGATACCTGCATACCACTATCTGCATTGCTTTGAGAAGATTCTCCTGATCTCAATCTACCTGTCCATGGTGAAGAATGTGAACCACTACTAGAGGATGCTCCAGGTCCACTAATATTCTGTGACTGCTACTGTGAATTCTGTGCAGCATTACCATTTTGTGCATCTACATCATCAATCACATTTACTGGTTTATACCAGCTACTCATCTCATCAAAAACAACATCTCTGCTCACTGTAAACTTACGAGTAGAAGGGTTATAGCATCTATACCCTTTTTGCTGTAGAGAGTAACCAATAAAGATGCACTTCTCAGCTTTTGGATCCAACTTGGATCTCAACTCATCTGGCACATGTACATAGGCAATGCAACCAAAAAATTTTAAATGAGAAATATCTGGTTTCCTACCAGTATACCTCTCCTCTGGAGTCATCCCATGTATTGCTGCAGTGGGAGTCCTGTTCATTATGTAGACTGCTGTAGCAACTGCTTCAGCCCAGTAAAAATCTAGCAAGTCTTTTTCGTTGAGCATGGCACGAGATACCTCTCCAATATGCCTGTTTTTCCTTTCTGCAATTCCATTTTGTTGTGGGGTATGACTACATGAATATTGCTGCTTTATGCCATGCTCCTGCAAGAACCTTGCAAACTCATTTGAGAGGTACTCTCCCCCTCCATCTGACCTTAGGCATTTTATTTGTAGACCTGTTTCTTTTTCAACCATAGCTTTAAGAGTTTTGAAATGCCCAAACACTTCACTTTTCTTCTTCATAAAATACACCAGGGTCTTCAAGTTGATCAATTAATTTCTCCTGAAGAGCAGAATCTGCAGCCTTTAGAAATAATTCAATCTTTTGACTTTCCATACCTTGTTGGTCATCAGGATCTAGTTGGGCAAATTTGCTTTCAAATTCTCGATGAACAGCAGTAGCGGTTAGACCCTTATTGGGCCTTTCGACCCATTCCATGAAGACTTTTTTTGTCATCTAGCATCTTTTTGGAAAAGACCATGAATTCGGTCCTAGAGACCATGCACAACCAGGCCGTGCAAGAGAACATTTCATGGTTAAAATCTTAGTGAAAGAAGCTCCCTATACCTTGACACGTCACAAAGCCATTGTACTTGGCAAAGTAACGGCTCCAGGGGCACTCTGCCATGCTCACCATGGCTCTAATACCATGTTGAAAAGCATAGATCTAGAGCATGGCTATGGAGGATGGAAGATAAAGACAAGAAGACATTGACATGACAATTGACTATTACACAAATTAATTTTAGGTGGAGGAAGCTTGGACTCATAAACACAATCTTGTGTAAGTGGACCATGACACTTGACTGAAAGGACAAAAGTACTATGACATTGCATCCAAATGATACGCGAGTACAATGATTTATAGTCTTTTGGATAGGTAGCACTTTCCACCACTATGCTTATGGGATTTAGCAAACATGCATATCCTTAGCCCAAGTGCTCCATACAAAGAGACTACATTGGATGTGATTGCCTAAATTCTCAACATGGTTTTCCTTACACCAAGCATATGAATGATTGGAATAAAAAACTCCTCATCTATGCTTTGCTCCATGTGAATAATTGGCAGAAACATTTGGTATACCAAGTGACTCAATTACCTTTTTTTTCTCTCGTATGACACATATTTTGCACTTATAGAAGTGCCATTTACACACATCTTGCCACTCCATGGTCTCTCAATAGATCTAGTAGAAGTCTTTTCATCAACTGCCGAGACCAAAAATGGATCTGACACTGACTCTAGGACTCTAGCCGTGGACTTTAGCCAGGCCTCCTATATTCACCTAAGTAATCCCATGGCCTCATAGCCATAGGAGCCTATAGACACTATGAGCTGGTTTATTGAAAGAACACATTTATAGATATAATCTCTAGATTGTAGTTCAATGTGATGCCCTTCCTGACTCCAAGCAGAGGGAGTACCCAAACATATAGGTAGCTAGCATCTCATAACACAAAAAAAGGCACCACTCCCTAGCTTATCACCATGGCCCTACTACGGCTCTCCTACACCCCAAGGATTGGCCCCAGGATGCACCGTCTCAACATATAACACATATGCACAAAGATCAATCTTCACAATATTTGTTCCAAGAGATAGTATATTCCTCATGAAATCAATCCCCAAGGAAATGATTATACTAAACCAATAGTATAGGGAGCCTCACACTCATCGTGGTTCAAAAGTTTGAAACCAAGTGCTATGCATCCAAGAGATAGTTCTCTTTATACCATGACGATCAATGCAATGCAAAGTGGATGACTTTGAGTGCATAAACATTTTACTTAAATGAAATTAGCATTGTGAATGTGCTCAAACATTATTTCCATGATTTTCCTTCACTAATGACTTTGTTGTGATGATAAGGTATGCCAGACTACTCCATACCACTATACTCTTTACAATAAGATCGAAACCTGTATAAAAAATATAGCAAATAAATCAAATTTGGAACCATATTTAGCATATAAAACCCCCTCTCTCTCTCTAATGTTTAGGATTTTTCTTTCAATGGGTAAGTTAAGAGATGTTTCCATGTATATTTCTTCATAACTTAAGCAATAAATAGGCACTAAAACATATAAATGGAGGTAAGTTGAGGCAAACCGTCATGCCCTACCTCTATTATACTTGTACAAACATAGTTCTAATTTTCCATGCGTAATATATAAATTTTTCTCAATTAAAACTCATGTTTTTCTATTTTTTACAACTATTTGTAATTAAAATTATAGTTTTTTACATTTTTTGATGTGAAACACTTAAGAATATTGAGATTCATTATTACTCTCCATTTCTCTCCATGGGAACATAATTTGTCATGATGGAACTTATAAAATTGACATTTTAGCATAAAACCACGCTTTTACTTGTTTTTAATAAAATGTAGAGATAATTAAGACTTGCTATCAATATTGATATTTATGATAGAATGATAGATTTGTAAACACTAGAACCTAATTTTAAGATAGAAAACCAATATGCATCATAAAACCAAGAGGAAGCCCATGTACGCATAAACTAGCATACACATTCATCATATTTCAAGAATGAGAAGCCATTCATGCTTGTTTGCAGCCACTAACGCTTCCTTGGTGCTTTCTTGATCTATCCCTTGCATTCCATCTCGAATGAGCACCCATTCCCCCTTATTCTCTGAGCCTATATGAATCATGCTTATGGCAAGAGAGAAAGAGGCGAGAGAAAGACTGGTTTTTTATCTTGCTAAATACTACATCATTTCTCACATAGATTAGAGCATTGAAGAGCAACAAAATGATGCAACCAATGCCTAAAAGCAAGAAGAGAACCGTGATAGGTCTGAAATTGCTATTTTTTGGGAGATGGAGGAGATGCCAAAAAAATGCACCCCCTCTCCCCCCTTCCCCATGTCGGTTGATTTCTCAAGTTTTAGCCCCTTCTTAATCAAGCTTTACATTAAGCCACTAAATAACTAGTTCATTTTGGTATTTCAGACTTGATTTGAAGTGGTTCTAGCTCTATTGAGGAGGCAAATGGCCTCGAAGTTGTGATTTGACTGGATAGGCGGCTTTGTGGCATCGAAATCTATCACTTGGCCTCTATCACATGCTTTCCAGCTTCTAGATCTAGTAGCTACTTTATAATGCCAAACCTTGTGAGTTACCACTAAATGGAGGGTCAAACAAACTCTGATTGATAAATGGACACTTGTGTTAAATTCTCAGAGTTAAAATGCATCTAGGAAAACTCCAACTCCTTGATTAAAAATTGCTCTTTTATGCTTCTCAGGTCATTTTTGCAGTTTAAAATCAACTCCAAGAATCTGCTCTCGTTGTTGACCATAGGATAGGGCAAACCAACCCATTGAATCTACATATTGATTTGCACATAAATAAACCATAAAGAGCATCAATCTGTTATAAGAAAAATACACAACAAAACACAAACTCAACTCCCACCCTACCCCCTAACAAAATCAAGGCATGAATATCCACAAGGGATATACTGAGCACAATCTGATAGAGATACAGAGCTAGTCGCTAACCAACTACTCCAACATAGACCAACTAAAAGGAATTATCGAAGGAGCTATCCTAAGTGGTGGTTTATCTTGTTGAAAAGTAAGCATGTGAACTCTCCTTATACTGGAGGGGATAAGGGCAGCTAGGTGTAAATGAACTGGAGGATATTGGAGCAAGGGGAAACCCTAACCCTAACTTCTCCAGAGGCTATATAAACTACCTAAAGGTCACTCTCACTGTAGAGGAGAGTGTACCAATTGTACCTTTGAACACCTTACTAAGCAAGATCTTCTTCTTGTACTTGAGCTCTCTCTCTTCCTCTTGTGCACACTCTTATGCTTCCAACTTTGATTTTCCACATGGTATCAGAGCTAACTCTGATCCAATAAGCTTCCTTCAGCCATATCCTAACCTAAGTGCACAAGAAGTTCTTTTGCCCTCTCCGTTACCTTCTTTTCCACCACAACCAGCTTGACCCCCTGACCTTGAAGGAGCTGGTATGTGCAAACGAGGTAGTATTAGCTCTTGATTCCTTCTAGAGACTTCATCCTCAGCTTAGGGCACTCTAGCATGGTGCATCTCATGCTGACATTGGGTGATGTGGAGGGAAGCATGGTAGCAAACACAAAAAACAATCCAAATATGCAAGCGACACATCATGAGCTGATGTGCGCATGCTAACGATGGTGCAATCTTAGTATCTATCATGGGGCTTAGTTAGCCCCCCTAGTGGGCCATCTCCCTCTAAGAGGGTTTGAAGAAATTCCTTCTCTATTGGCTGGTGTAAGAAAAACCCTAACTATGGATTTCTGGTAGCCATAGCCAAGAAGCTTCAAGCTTCTTATTTTTCCACTTTTTTCAATTTGGGAACAATTAATAAGGATTTTAATCACTAAAGCATATGCTATGAATGTGTTCCTGATCTGTGAGTAGCTCCAACACTCGGGGGAATCACAAGTTCACCGAGAAGCGTGATTTCAATACTGGTAATGAGTCAAGTATCTCACCAAGCTTGACAAGGTAAAATACCTGAACATCTCAATCTTGAGATGAGTACTTCTAAGCACTGAAAAGGCATTTACTAACATTAGTGCTATTGCCTTATGTCAAAACATGAATATTGATGTCAAGTGCCGAAGTCATTAATCGACCTTGCTCAACCAAATTCTCGTACACTAAATCACAAGGTGGGGAGAATTTACAAGTCCAGTCAAAGTTTACCTCATTGAAACCTAGGAAAACAATGAAACTTAAATCAAGGGTTGTTTGAAGGACAGGACCGGCAAAATCTTACCTTGAGATATTACATATGTATGATTTCCAACCTTTATCATCCTTACAGCTTTAAAATTGGCTATCATTTGTAGGGCTATCAATTCAGTTATTTGGTTTGTACTTGGCCATCTGTAAAGGACTAGAAACCGGCATTGCCTAAGGAAATAGGTAAGACCTTCTTATAATGGCCATGGCCTATGCAGATGTAAGGCCTCAAATTCGCAAGTTTAATGGAAAAGATTTCCATCCCTGGCAAGTCCTGGTAAAATATTAAATGATGGAACGAGGCTATTGGCCCTTCATAAAAGGGACCAAAGTTATTGACCCATCAAATCCCCTTGATGTTGAAGACCATGAAAGAGTGCCATCATCATGCTTCATTTGGATGAATGTTTAATTCATCATATTGACCAACTCTCCACTACCAAAGGAGAAGTTGGATGAGCTTGAAAGGCTCTATGGCACTATAGGAAAGAACTCCAAGATTTTTCTAAAGATTGAGTTTTTTAGCTTGGAGTATAAATAGGGAGAAGACCTAAGTAAGTTTATTTCTCATATGAAGGGGCTCATGGCATAGCTTTGGCCTCCGTTCAAGCACCAATTCATGATGAAGATACCATTGCCATCCTTTTGAAGTCTGTAAAGCAGGTCTTTCCAACCCTTGTTACTACCCTTACTAATATCCCGAACCCAACTTTGGCAAATGCCATCTAGTCATGCCTGGATGAAGAGAAGAGAAACTACAATGAAGGCACATCAGCATTTACTTCCTGTGAGCAAGTGTTAGTCCATATAACTTCTACAAAGTGCTCCTTCTGTCATAAAAAAGGGCATATTGTAAGTAATGTCTAGAAGAAGTATCCCAAAAAAATGAAGTGCAATAGATGCAAAAAGACTGGGCATATCACCAGTAAGTGTCCCAGAAGTACCTAGGGAATTGGAGGCCGATTTTGCCTCCCAATCCACAAATGATTGACTCTTTTGAGTCTTGTAAACTCTCTACCTATAACCATCTTTTGTAGCCATATTTATAAATGCATCTCATTGTGGATTAAGGGGGGTCATCCTATTATGCATTATCCAATGCCACTTGGCATTGAGGGGAGGTGTTGAGAAAGCAGCATGTGAACTCTCCTTATATTGGAGGGGATAAGGGTAGCTAGGTGTAAATGAATTGGAGGACAAGGGAGAAAGGTGAAACCCTAACCCTAACTTCTCCAAACGCTATATAAATTTCCTAAAGGTCACTCTCATTGTAGAGGAGAATGTACCAGTTGTACCTTTGAACAACTTACTAAGCAAGATCTTCTTCTTGTACTTGAGCTCTCTCTCTCTCTCTCCCCCTTGTGCACACTCTCATGCTTCCAACTCTGATTTTTCACATATCTTGCCTATCTGACCTAGGACAACTAGATCAAGAACTCCTACTAGGTGAGGACTCCTGTTAACCCTCAAATGAACAAGGTGAAAAATCGGGAAACTCTAAAGTAGAGGACAAGGTCAAGGCAAAAGTGAAATGGAAAACAAAGGCATGCCAAGAAAAATATGGAAACACAAGAAGTGCTAAAAATTCCTAAATCAAGGAGAAAGGTGCACAAGAAAAAGTGCAAGTCAATACTTTTGTAAAAGAGTGCAAGGTACACCATGATTTATTTTAAGAGCACTGGGCTCTCACCCGCGCAAATTGTAAAAGTAGATGGTTGTAGAAAGGAAGCTAGGAAGATAGGAGGACAATGGGAAAAAGGGCCTAGGCTAGCCATGTAAAAAAGGGGATAAGGGGATGACCGCCCAAATGGGATTTAGGGCTTTGTATATAAAAGTCAAAAGATGAATGAGAGCTCATTCTTTGGTGTGTGGCAAAGTGTGTGGCAAAGTGTGGCAAAGTGGACAACTCGGGCTACTGAACAAAGTGTAGTAGCACTAGCAACCTCGCTACTCTCATGCCTAGGAATTACTCGGGGGGGGGGGGGGGGGGGGGGAAAGAGCCAATCAAAGATCCATGTGATAGCTAAACAGCTGGACAAGTATCAACCTAGTAGTGACCCATACAGTTTTGTTGAGTAGTTTGAGCAAGTTTGTAAGGCCAACAGTCTCGTGGACCTTGCACAACGCTCCCAAGCTTTCGGAATTTTCTTAGGCGATAAGGGTAGGACATGGTACACTAGCTTAGACACCGAAGAGCCGGAAAACTTTGCTCAACTAAAAGATCTCTTCATTAAGAGATTCTCGGAAAAGTGAGATACTTTGATAACCTCATAGTCCAACTGATGAATGTTAGTCAAAAGGAAAAGGAGGACATAAGAGACTATGTCACTCATGTGTGTGGCCTCTTCAAGAGAATCCCCATGAATGAGTGACCAAATGAAAGAGTAGTTTCCACCATATTCATGAATGGAATTCGTAGTGAGGAGTTGTACAAGGCTTTGGCAGGTAACTCTAGCTTCTGCGATACGTGCTGGCATGGGTCTTTGATGAAGCAACTAGGGATGACCAATTGAGAGAGAGGAACTTTCAAAATTTGAACTTCAATAACTCCAGTTAGAGGACCTCAAAGGGGACCGCCTCCTCCAGCAAGGAATCGACTCCTAGCACGCAGGAGGATAGGGGAAAGAGTGCAAACCAAGGCTAGGAGCTATGTGAGGTAAGGGTGGAGTTAGCACGACTGTAGGAATTGGTGAGAATACCAACACGACCACATGTCCAATGTGTGCATTGTGGAGGCAACCACCTCCCGATCGAGTGCCAGGATCCTGCTCCAACACATAGTGCATCACCTCTCTCAAGGTCAACTATTTATCCTCCCACCTCCAACCCATCTAGTCCTCCGCAATCACCTTCATTTCCCTCGGCATCATCTAGTATAGCACCATCAATTGCACCTATCAATGGTCAAACTTCAACATTGGCCCCATCCTCTTCAAGTCTACAAGCTCCACCAATATCTCCAAGATTATCACTTGCTATCCATATTCAACCTCCAATATTGGCCCCATCATATACCTCAATGTCCCCTACATCACCATCTTTTGTTTCAACTACTTCAATACCACATACTATGGATAATTATACATCAACCATTTCTAAACCATGGGCTCCACCACCATTGGTGAGCTTATCCCCAACTTCTATGGATATTAATCATCCAAGTGTCACACCAACTATATATCGATGGAATCCTAAATGAAAATGTGGTGGTGGACCCCATCTCATCCTAAACATTATGAGCATGGATTTATTGGAAAGTCTGGGTCTACCAATCCAAAAGGATATCACGATGGTTTTAGAAATCATTGATGATAGTCTAAGGCGACCAGAAGGAATGAGCACAAATACATGTGATAGTTACTAATATTGAGTGCATCCTTGACTTCTATGTTATCCGATTTATTGGGAGGCCAAGCTATCAGTTGTTGCTTAAGGCGTCTCTTGACATTATATTCCAATTTTTTGGTGGATATCTCTACTAGTCAACTAATTTTTGGATGTCGGTTAAAGAGAACAATTGTAGATGTATAACCTGAGTGACTGTTGGATGAAAGGGCATTATCTCCCACTATAGAATGGGAGGCACTCAAGGGAACTCAACTGTTGGAACCTCAAGTTCCAATGATTTTGAAGAGGATTCTACTACTAAGGAGGTTTACCAAGTATGTTTAAATGAGCCAATAGAGGCAAAGGAGAGGATTTGTAATGCAGATGTGATAGAGCTAGATCTTGGGACTTTCAATGATCCCTGCCCCATTAAACTCGGCACTATGTTATCTATTGATGAGCATGTAGATTATATATTTGTATGGAGTTATGATAAACTGAAGGGGATTCCCCCCTCTGCTGCCATGTATACGATCCCATTGAATGAAGATAGTAATCCAATGAGACCGCAAGGTTAGACGTATACCTTTTGAGTTGAGAGAGCCTCTTTTTTAGGAATTGATGCATTTAGGGAAGGCTAGTTTGATCTTTCTAGTTGAACATACAAAATGGTATGCACCCAAGGTAATAAGAAAGAAAAAGAATGATCAAATCCACCTAGGTATCGATTTTAAGGAATTTAACAAGTAGACGATGAAGGACTATTATCCTCTGCCCTTTATCAATCAAATTTTAGATTAGCTAGCACATCGAGAGATATCCTCTTTCATGGACTATTTTGCAATTATAGTTAGATGACCATAGCTAAAGAGAATAAGTTAAAGATGGCATTCATTATAGTTTTTTGTACTTTTGTGTACCATGTGATGGCTTTTGGCCAATGTAATGCTCCTAGGACTTGGCAAACAATGGCTGAGAAGATGTTTGCTGATATATTCTCTGAAGAGCTAAAGATTCTTATAGATGATTTGGAGGCACATCTATCATGACCTGTCATAGACAGTTGATTGTTCTACATGCATGCTTTGAGTGATTTTATGAGTATTGCATAGCGTTGAATCCTCAAAAGTGTGTATTCAGGGTGCCTTATGATTTGGTATTGGTCATATTATGAGTGTGGTTGGTATTACCACCAACCCTAAAAAGATGGTTTTTACTGTGGCCTTAAGCCCACCCACTTTCCCTAAGGAAGTTTACAAATTTGTTTCATCCGTGGGGCACTATCGTTGATTCATTAATGCATTGGCTGAACTATTGATACCCTTGACGAATCTTTACTCCAAAAAGAGGTGAGGTTTGCTATATATTTTCAACTGCAACAAGGCATAGTATTAGTTGTTGCCTATCCCAAATTTGGGAGGCGTAACTTTATCATCCTATTGCATTCACAAGCCAGAAGTTGGAAATTTTAGAGCTTCATTACAACTATTTGGAGAAGGTTTTCTTGGCTATAGTGTTTGCCATCAAGAAGTTTAGACACTGTATTCTTTATGGGAAGTGGTGTTCTTCACCAAAGACACAAGTATTGCACTTATTATTGATCAAGCTTCAATCTTCTGATCACCTAGCCAAATGGTTGATCTCTTTATAGAAGTTTGATCATGAGATTAGGAGCAAGCCAGCAAAGATGCAAGGTATCATAGACTGTCTAGTAGATTTTGGCGAGCCTAAGAAAGAGTGGGCTGATATATAAGTGGCTACAAGGATTTATGAAAAATTAATGCAATCTCTATTCTGTTATGGTATGCGTCTACCACACATTATCTATCAAGAGACAACTTAGGGGAAACTCTTTCTAAATTTGAGAAGAGGAAGATTAAGCAGCAAGCACTTTGCTTTTCAATAATAGCAAGTAATAATATATTAGAGAATTTGGGAATCTCCAAAGTTCCACTTTCAAATAAGTAGTAAAGATTTGACCAAGTGGCAAAATTTTAACCCCATATTTGAGAGTGGGATTTGGGGGGATTGATTATATAGTATCTAGGAAATATTTCGCCTTTAAGTAAGGTTTGACCATGTGTCTAAATATTAATCACATTAGGAATTCCCAAAAGTTATGAAAATTTCCAAATTCTTGAATATGTGGTTAAGTGTCTTACATAGGAAAGGTGTGGATAAGTTTTATCATCATTGTGGGTCCCTGATGAGGTATCCTTTATTTTGGAGAAATGTTATGATTTAACATGTGAGGTCATTTTGCCAGATGGATCACCGCCCAGAAAGCTTTACGTGATGGCTATTGGTGGCCGATGATTTTCCAAAATGCTTTTGCATATGTTAAGCGTTGTGATGTCTGTTAGAGACACAATGCTAGGGAAAATCACAAGAGGCCACTTAATCCTATTCTTGTGACTTTTCCCTTTGAGAAGTGGGTTATCAATTTTGTTGGACCTGTGTATCCTTCATCTACTACGTGCACAATGCCAAGAAATAGCTAGTTTTATTATGGAACAAGTTTTCTGCTATTTTGGTCCACCTAAAGAACTCGTGTTTGACTGTGGAACACACTTTCTAAATAAGGTCATAGAAGCCTTGGTTGAAGCTTTGAAAATCAAACATAATAAAACCACTCCATATAATCCCCAAGTTAATGGAAAAGTAGAGAGTACCAACAAGTAGCTGTAGGGATGTTATCCAAGGCTGTATGAGAGGGTAAGTGCGATTGGGATAATAAAATTCATGTGGCTATCTGGGCTTATAATACTACGTCAAGAGAGTAGCATGCCACATGCCATTTAAGTTGGTACATGGGAAAGGGTGTGTCTTTCCCTTGGAAATTGAGTTACCCACTGTGAGGTTTGCATTAAACCATTCTTTGAGTGAAGAGGAAGCATTGCAAGAAAGGTTGACCTCCTTAGCACATCTTGATGAGATTCGATTGTGAGCTTTGTTACATCAAGAGGTAGGGAAGACGAGGATGAACAGGCTTCACAACCTTCATACTAAAAGATGTAAATTTGTGAAGGGTCATTTGGTCCTATACTATGATGCACATCGCAAGTTACTTCTTAGTAAGTTAGAACCCAAATGGGATGGTCCGTATAAAATCGTCCATATAGGAAATAATGGCTCTACATCCCTTTTAGCATATTTAGAGTTTAAAACTAAGGTAAAAGTTAATAAGTTGAAGCCCTATTATGTGTAGGGACTAACATCAAACTTGGTACCTTTGCAGGTATTTTAGGATGCAACTTTATTTGCACTAGGTGCTAAGACAATTGAATGGGCACAATCATTCATTATCTTGAACATCCATGTTTAGAGCAGCATTACCACCAAGGTCAAGTGATCTGGTGGAGTAAGGATTATCATATTACTGAGTGGCAAGATGGATCTTTCACATGGGATATTAAGATCTACTACCACCATTGTCATAGGGTTCTTATTAGCATCCCTATTGAAGGAATGCGAAATTGTAGCTATTACACATCCTCTCTCCTCCTGGCTTGACTTTCACTACCATAAGTACAAGTAGACTAATCGATATGGCGTGGCTTGTCACTATCTATACTTTGTATTTTGACGAAGTCTCATGAGGGAATGCTAAGAATATGAGAGTATGAGTGTGGTTATTAAAAGACCCCTGACATAGAGTCATTATGAAAATGGGAGTCTATTTTTAGGCACCACTTGTACTAATAACATGGTAGAATACAAGCCCTTAATCATGGGGATGAATATAGCCCGACGTGGTGGTATTTGCCATTTATTGGTGAAAGATGATCTGTAGCTAGTAATCAACCAATTGAATGGGACCTATAGTGTGAGGAATCCCATTCTATGGATGCATCATTATGCAGCCTTGGATATACTTTATATTTTTGAGATAGTGACTTGTCACTTGGTTCCTCATCAGTGGAACTGCTTTACGGATTATGTCATTTTTTAGGATATATCTCTCAACTGTGGTCATGAGGTATTATTAGAATTGTTCGATATTATTAGCCCAGGAATACTATTTAGACTGCTTATTGTTTGCATGTCTTATTATGGCCGCCGATGGTTAGTATGGGTGATGAGCTAGGTAGAAATTGACCATCTTCCTATTCTTTCATGGATACACATCATCGTTCAGTGACGTATTTGCCGGACACTCCTTATCATTTATACAGGGGGTTAGCTAATAATTTTATGCATTTAGTGTAGGGATTGAACGGCCTATCCCTTGGTCTAGTTTTATGCTTCTGTAGAGATTATGTGGGGACCAAGGATTTTCTTTCAATAGTAGGTTGCTGAATGGTATGCTGTGTGGTTATATTTCATGAGGTCAAGAGGGCCATTTCTTTTGTAATTAAATGTTTTATTTCATTAGGCCAAGAGGGCCATGTGTTTGTTTGGTGCGAGTGCATTTGATGGTTTTCTGTTTTAGTGTTGTACTAGATAGGTATCTGAAGAAGTGCATGGAGGAAGTCTCTTGCCATGCAAAAGCTTCTTGTGGCCAAGTTCAAGTGTTATTCTTCTTTTCTGAGCTCTCTATCCCTTGATCTAAATGTATATGTATTTGTGAAAAATTTTCTTCTTTTGGGGATTGACAAAATCAAGGCATGAAGGCCTAGGGTTTGGTTTGGTATATTTTGGGGAGGTCTGAATAGTTGTCCGCCTCCTATAAAGGCATTGTTAGGCATATAAAGATTTTTTTTGAGGCAATCCTTAGTGACCTGTCTTGCTAGTCTACTATGCAACTATTTCTAGGAGTTTCTATTAGTTGTGAGGCAGCTAGGGAAGTTGGTTGTTGAAGATAAAGACAAAAAATGATAAATATATCTAGAAATTCTAAAGTACGAAGGTGTGTAAAAAGGGTTTCTAACCCCTAAAATAAGAAAGGCAAGAAAGAAAAATTCTTGTCTTCCTAGAGGTAACATTTAGCCGAAAAAAAATAAGGGTGGTTGGAGTGAACATAAAAGTGAGTGAAGGAAAAAAGGATTTAGTGTCACCTTGTGAGAGCTTGGTAAATTCTTGGGTGTCAAGACAGGACTTGAGATCGATTCTCTCTTCTCCTCCTTGGGTCACAATATGCTCAACTCCCTCCTTTTTACAGACTCAAGTATCACATCTCGAAATATAAAAAGGTGATAAATGGAACATATATGAAATTAAAAACCAAGCTATAGGAGTTGTAGTGGCGAGGGCAAGCTCTACTACCAAGACCCACGGACCGCTTATTATTCAAGCATTTCAAGTGAGCACTAATGGCTACATCTCACATAGCTGACACGCTATCCCTCTCTACGAGTGTAGTGAGCTTACATTGATGCCTGATTGAGTTGCTTCCTCTCTCAAGCACTCCAATAGCTCCATGATTCTTGATGCAAGCTCAAGCATCCTCAAACCTCCACCTCCAAGAACCATCCTCCATAGCCACATGTGAGACAAGAGAAGAGAAGAAGAAGAGAGGAGATGGTGGAGAGCTTCACCTCCTTGATCCCTCACCCTCACACACTCACTCCCTCACACTCTAAAACTCCCTCCCTCAAGCACACACAAGCAAGCAAAGAGAAGAGAAGGAGAGAAGAAGAAGAGTCTACTTTGCCACACACCAAAGAATGAGCTCTCATTCATCTTTTGAACTTTATATAAAAAGCCCTATATCCCATATGGGAAATCATCCCCTTATCCCCTTTTTTACATGGCCGGCCATTTTTCCCATTGTCCTCCTATCTTCCTAGCTTTCTTCCTACCACCATCTACTTTTGCAATTTGCATGGGTGAGAGCCCGACACTCTTAAAACAAATCATGGTGCACCTTGCACTCTTTTACAAAAGTATTGACTTGCACTTTTTCTTGTGCACCTTTCTCCTTGATTTAGGATTTTTTATTACTTCTTGTGTTTCCATATTTCCTTTTGCCTTGGCCTTGTCCTCTGCTTTAGAGTTTCCCAATTTTCCACCTTGTTTGTTTGAGGGTTAACATTACCCTCCTCCTAGACAAGTGCGAGTCCCATGGTAGTTGAAGGTGGTGAGAGGGATGGTGGTGCTGGGTGGCTAGGGGCACCTTGAGGTTGTGGACATATT
This sequence comes from Lygodium microphyllum, assembly GCF_053477565.2. Lineage (NCBI taxonomy): Eukaryota > Viridiplantae > Streptophyta > Polypodiopsida > Schizaeales > Lygodiaceae > Lygodium > Lygodium microphyllum. The sequence continues at coordinate 114,045,833 of NC_141156.1, read as the reverse complement.
GTGTTGAGGGTGTGTTGGAGGGATTTCTAGAACTGGAAGGCTCTTGATGTTTGAATAAGCCTTGGTATTGGAGGGATTTATGGACTTGTTGGAGGGATTTATGGAACTAAAAGGCCCTAACATTGGGTGTATGATCCCTGGTGTTGGAGGGAATTTGAGTGGTGGGTCCATCTTTGAAATTCAAAATGGTGTTAGATGGATTTGTGCTTGGAGGATGGCATGTGGATAGATCCTTGTTTGAAATTTAAGATAGTGTTAGACCGATCCGCCATTTAACTCTCCAACTGAGTTTGCCTGTGCTATTCCAAATGAGCTTCTTCATTCACTTTTGAATCAAGGTTGTTGCATCCTCCCCTTGCTTGTGTACGCTTTGCCGGATGGCATGGGGCGTGGGATGGGGAGTGCATTGCATGTATGATGGGTTCTTTGAAGCTGGTGGTGGGGCCTTTGCGTGTACCTAGAAAGAGAAGAAGATGCACCACTTGGGGTATGTATGCCTGACCATGGAGTGCGTGGTGCCGATGCTTGTAGAATTGGGAGATGGGTCTACCTCTAGCAAGCCCTTGGTGGTGTCCCACACTTGAGGACCCAGTTGGTGTAGATGGAGGGTGCGGTGTGTGTATCTTAGGGTGACACGTCTGAATGGTACCTCCCTAGGTGTGTTCTACTCTTGTGCCCTAAGCATGTGTCGTTGGGGGTGGGGCTAGGTATGAAAATGCTAGATGTAGTGATTTGTGGCATGCAAAGTGCTTTTTTTTTTTTTTAATACTCGGGGTGCTCTCAGACTCTACCTTGATCTTCCTCAGATGAGTCGCGATGTGGCCTTAAGGATTTAGTCAAGAAGGCACAGCTCTACAAGTATCTCTTGATGTTAGCTCTCAGATTGAGAGGTGTGGTTGACAAAAAAGGGTGGTTGCACCTTGTAAACTGGCTATCATTCATGTCTTCAAGGATCCTCATGCAAAATGAGAGAAAAGCAGGGTTGCCCTCATCATGACCCTAGCCATAGCACAGCTATCTATTTCTAGGTTAATCTCAAAAAAGAGTGGAGGGAGGTGGGCTTCCTTAGCCTACTAGCTTTTGTTTAAGCAGAAACCTAATGATCCTAAGGTAATTACAAGTGGTTATGAAGGCTTGGTCTGGGCAGGAAGAGAAATCCTCAAGGAAGCAGCTAATAGAAGGGCGCAAGTCCCCTACTCTAAAGGTCATGCATTCCTCGGGAGTTGCTACATTGACATTGTAGATCTTTAGAAAGTCATACTTGCCATGCACCCCCTATCATAATCCACTCCATGTATGTGAGGGTAGGGCATATAGGTGGGGTCATTCTGATCTTCCTATAGCAAGCCGCAGAAGGCCATCCATGCATCAAAATTGGTGTCCCAAATCCTCCTCCACCAGTTTGGCTGCACCTCATAGCCTTGGACAATTTTTGGAACCTGATAGACCTTGTCCTGCCAGTAGTCTGTGGGCTCTCACCTCCATTGTGTGATGATTATGCTCCGCTCCTCGACCCATTGGTTTGCTAGAGTATTGCCCAAACGAATGATTCCTTCCACCACTTCCAAGGGTAAGACTCGGTTTAAGGCCCGTGGGTAGAGAAAGGAGAACTCGAAGGGTCAGGATTGGATTTTTTGTTGTTTTTAGATAGTCAGCTCCCTCCTACGGCCACTTAACGGGATGGTGATCCTCACATGGCAGTATTATGTGCTCATTAGGAAGTTTCTGTGGCCATGCCTGTGCCCTCTGCTGGGCTTGCTCCACAAGTTCATCTTCTTCTTCTTGCAACAATAATGCGCTCGAGAACCTGGATATCCTCTAGCTTTTCTGGGGGTAGATTAGGTAAGGGTGGACTGGCCTCCCTGATTCGTGGTTCTTCTTTGAATGCTTGCTTGAGGTCAGTTCTCAGTGTCTTGTTCCATAGAGAGTTGGATTGGGGTTGGGTGGGGCTGCTCTTGTTCCTCGAATCCAAGTTCTCTGAGCTCATTAGTAGAGAGGCTGGCTTGTTGCAAGTAGCTACGTTGCTGCTCCTTGGTTATGCCCGTGCCCATTGAAAGCGTGCGCTCTTGCAAGCCATATCTTAAAGCTCTCGTTGTCAGTTCTAGCTTCCTCCTCATTCTCTCCACCGATTCCTTGCCTTCAACTTCTGTGATATAATGCACAATGCTCAAAAAGGCTTGCCTCTACGTGTTGGATCATGCTTCAACGGCCTCAGCTCTAGACTCAACAAGCACCCTCTCACATTTTGATACTGCCAGGGGCTCTGTCAGTCCCTGCAGTCTTTCAAGGTTGCATTCCTTCCACTGTTGTACCTTTTATTCCATGTTTTCCTTACCCCTCTCCATCTCCTGAGACAAAATCATTACCACATGTTGTTGCTCGCTCTAGATTTCCATCATCTGGGTCTTCTCTTTATCCCAGTGGTTCAACTACTCCTCGACTATCTGCCTACCTTGCTCTGCCCATAGTACTGTTGGTAGGCTTCTCCGATCCCTTCTAATAGATCTTAAGTGGTTTGCACACAACTTTCAAGCTCTGCCCGGTGCATCTTCCTTTTCTTGAGCCATCTTTTCTTGGGCACTGAGCTGCTCTTTCAAGCTTCGAATTTCTTTCTGATGCTCAGAGGCTTACCATGTCATCTCTAGTTGTAGGGCCGCGAAAACCTCTCTTTCGGACTCTAACTCCATAGCAACTGCTTTCTTCTCTTCCTTGGCCCTCTCTAGTTGGGCTAGCATGCTTCCAACTTTTGCCGCTTGGGGTCCTACCTGGACTCGACGTCCGCCGTAGATAACCTTTTGGCTCCTACCCCTGGTGCCATCTTTCGTAATTTTGTGACCAAGAACTGCATCGTGGACATTAGCTAAGTGATGTCCATGGAAGACATTGGCTCTTGTGTGGTGGAGGTGGTTGTGGTGGTTTGAGATGTGAGGGTTGAAGGGAGGGGGTGCAACGGGGCCTTTCCCTTTCCCACGATGACTCAGGCTACTTTAGCATTTCCGCTTGGTTTGCCTTCATGCCATGGGCTCAAGGTGGCCATTATTTTGGAACCGTAGGCCTCCTCTACACACTTGTGCATGGCCTCCGCCATGTCTTCATCTTCCTTTCTTTTAGCTCTTCTACCTCTCTCTTGGCTTTTCTCTTTCTCTCATCTTCGGCCCTCTTGGACTCTTTTTGGGCCTTCCTCAACTTGGCCCATTCCTCCCTTGCCATAATTTCTTTTTTCTCCTTGTGTAGCTTTGATGAGGTTCCCTTCGTCTGTGCCTTTGGCTCTCCTTGTCCAGACTATGTCTCCTGCTCTTCCTTATCACTTATAGTTCTTTCACTTGACTACACATGTTCACGATGAGGCAGCGGTCAAGGGTTTCCCCTACTCCCTCTCCATCTTCTTTCGTGTCCTTCAAGGCCTCCTGGATGATGCCTGTTAGGATCCCACTGAACCTAATGGTGGATGCTTTGGAGGAGGAATTCTTTCAAGCTAATCTTGCTATGGAGGTCGGGGATTCTCCTCCTGCTACCGTTCTACCAGTGGTCAAAGCTTTTGCTGAGCTTTCAATAGTTTTGTGCATGAAGGCATTCCAATCTATTTTGTCTGGCGATCCTGCTGTGATGCTCTCCAACAATAGCACCTCAATTCTGTTCATAAAGGCATTGTACCTTGGACTGGAGAAGAGAGTATGGACCATCTTTGCATGTAGCTTGATCTCAGGATTTGGAATATCTGCCAAACTTATTCCATCAACTGTGCATACAACAACCTTGTTCATCCCTAGCATGCTGTACACATCCCTCTTTGGGCATCGCTCGGTCCTACTAGTTAAGCCTAGGGCCTTCTCCACCACCTTAGGGATCAATTCCACCTCTACTTGGTGGGCTTCTTCCCCTTTCTTGATTGTCACCATTCCACATTTACTTTCGCATTGAAGCTCATCACAAACTTTGCACATTTTTCATTGTTGACCGCCTGCTCAACCTTTTCTACGTACTTCTATAGATTGCACTGGTCCATGAGTCATTTTATGGGTGGCTCTTCCATGATGATGTCCTCTAGGTTCACGGCATGCTTGAATGAAACCTGGCTATAGCCCCTCATTTCTATCGTCAAGCCATAATTAGCTTGCTCTTCCTCTGTGAACGGAAGCTTGCTGCCTTTATCTTGTCTTGCCATTTTATGTTCGTGCCATATATCATGGTTCACCATTAGGATTCCTAAGACATTTTCTTGTTGGAAAATAAACAACAATTAATCATGCTTTTATGGAAAAAAGAACATGCTTTAAGCAACAAAAAGAGTTTCCCCTGAGCAGTTCTATTCATTTACAAGGTCTTATGACACTTTTCCTTGATTTCACCTTTCTTCACCTTTATCCCCCTCCCCCCTTGGGAATGAGAAGAATCCTTCCTAGGATTGGACAGGAGAGAGGCAAGGCAGTTGAGCACTGTAGGGTGCTATTTACTTGGGCATCAACCAAGTATAGAAGTCAAGGTTGTATTCCAATTGGGCATGAAGCTCGAGATTACGAGGGCTAATGCATACTTGGGTAATGTAAGTCATCGATTAGAAGGTCACCCGAGTTGATGTGGCTAGCCACATGTAGCTCTTCCTCCGTAAGGATATGATCAATGTAAGGATGGGCCAAGACCTAGTCATCTAGGTGTTTTGATTGAGTGGTTGCCAAGACCCTAAATGAGGTTGGTGCTACGTAAGTTGGGTCATACTCAGTTGTTTTGATGGCGAGTCACTGCTTAGCATTAGTCATTATTTGGCAACCTCGTTTCTCCCATTGGAGATGTGGGTTACCCCATTTTTGTAGGAATGAGGAGTGAGAGTCAGCGAGGCGAGTAAGTTCCTCAATCTCCATGGTTGACACATGGCTTTGGGGCTTGCAATAGGATGTTATTTATCGTCTGATAAACGCGTGCTCTTTTGAGATTTCACCATTATCGATCAACTCCTTTGAGACTTTGGGGGATGTTATGGTTATAAACTCGTATTCTTCCCAAGTGCAGGATAAGGAATGAACCTCGACGGCAAGGGGTTCATCAAGCAAGCTGAGGTCAAGACTTTCATAGTTCCTAGTGCCTGTGGTGAAGGTGGTATCCAAGAGCTTGATGCAAGTTACCAAGTCATCTCATGTATTCTCAGCAATGTCCTTGGCGATTGATAGAAATGAACGTCGCTCATAAGAGGGCCTAAGGCCTGCTAGTGGTTGAGGTGGAAGGGAGGGAGCTAGACACTAATGGTTCAAGGCGGGATAACGTGACAGAGGTGTGTCTACAGGTAGTTGTTCTTTAGCCTTGTTGGTGGAACTGGTGCAAATTTGGGGTATTGAGGGTGGCGTGCATCAGGGGCACATATGGTGCTTTGCTTGCCTTATGTGTAGCCAGTGGGGTGCCAAGCTCTCCAGCCTTAGATGATTTCGGGGTGTCATGCGTTTGTGTGGTTCAATAGATTGATTGGTTTTTTACCACAGCCATCGCGGGTTCTGTAGTCTTGGCCGCTCGGGTTTTTTGGGTGTTCACTGCATCAGCAAGAGCGTAGCTTCCTGGAGATGGGGGGCATGTGATGGGTGTGGTTGGACCGTGCTTCTAGCATGTTTCTTCTTGGGCACACATATCTAGGTGTTGCCTTCATGGTATCCTTGATCTTGCAACAAATCTTTGGGGATCCACAACCGCTTGACTCTACGCATTGTCGATAGCATCGCGTCGGTTGTTTAGGGTTTGAATGACGGTTGTGAGTTGTACGGGGCTGTGTTTACTGGCTATGGGGAGGTCGTTTTTGGTGCTTTGGCACCCATTTAAGCACGGGCTCTGGGACTTTGGGGATGGCCTTAGTTGGTGGCAATTTTGTAGTCTGGGTGGGTTGTGGTGGCTCAAGACCTCCTCCCTAGGCTTGATCCTAGGTAGTTCTATCAGCGGCATGGTGGGATTGGGTGGAGCCTTGCTACCCTTGTTGAAAGCTATCATGATTCAAACATTGCCAATGGCTAGGTGAATACGCTTAGATCATAATCTACGGTGCACTGCACCTGTTTCTTAAAGGTGAGTCCTAATAACAAATCTTGGCCTGCACCCTTTGTGTTTGGAAATATGTAGAAGATGACGGACAGGGTCTAAGACTCGATAGAGATTGCGATCCTACATTTCCCTAGGAGTGCATATGACCTGCCTCCAAATGGGCTAGGTTTAGAGTTGGTGGGTTGTAACTGTGGCTAACCAATGAGGGTCCAATGTGCGTGAGTGAAGACATTACAATCAGCTCCCTCATCAATCAAGACATCAAAAGTATGCGTGCAGCGAGTAGTGGCCATGATGTGTAGGTATGCTGGTGCTACTACCTCTTCCTCCTCGTCTTCTAGTTCGGTGATGGTGGCTACACGGACATTGAGAGGGGCTTCTAGCATGGGGGGCTCATGCAGTTCCAACTTGTTGCTAGGAACACGGGGAGGGATAGGTCTAGGTTGGTTACTTGAGCTCCTGACCATCATATAAAGTGGCACTACAGGCTCCCTCCTTGAGACACTTACGGTTTTTGCATCCTGTTTGTACGTCTCCTCCTTGTCTGAGAATGGGAGATCGATGGTTGCTAGTACGTGCATCCAATCTTGCAATTCGTCGCAAGACAAGGGATGTATTTGGTCAGGGGTCGGTGAGACTTTCTTATTGGTGTGTCACCCCTGAACATGGCAGAGACGACATCCATGTTGCTAGGGGTTGTCTTCCAAGTGCCCATCTCAACCTTTACCGCTTTTGTTCGATTCCCTAGAAACATCAGATCATTGCCCCAATCTTCAATGACTAGAGCGTTCCTCATCCAAGGCCATAGCAGAATGTCGTAGTCCACTCCCTGCATGACAATGAAGTTCACATAGAACTGGACACCCAGGATCTTCACTGGACAAATTTTTAAGACTCCAAATGGCCTTACTTTCATTCCATTAGCTAGAGTGACATTGAACCTAGCGGTTTCAATGGGCGTGGGTTTCCCCAAGCCTGGAGCACAGTATGGCCTAACACACTCACTCCTGCCCCGGTATCTATGATTCCTTTCTGTATGACGTCTCCTAGGGCTACGATAGGCAAGACTACATGCGTTTCACTACCTTCCCAAAAGGCATTAACATGTAGTGACTTCGGCACTGAGTGCAGTGTCAAGTTGGGCATCTATGTGACTGCATCATGATCCTGCAAGTTAGTGGCAGCATGCTCCATCAGTTCTTCCACCCAGTGTTTTACTTCTTGCCATAGCATTGGGTGCTATCTGAGGAGGTCTCCTAAACTCAGGGTCACTGGGGTGGTCACTAATGTCATGAGGAGGTTGCTGGTTGCTTGTCTCTCTCCTAGGTTTGTGCTCCTTGGCCACGGGTCTTGACTAACGGCCTGTGGCATCTAAACTTGGCTGAGAGGTGGCACCGCCTATGGCATGGGTGCGTCTCTCGACCTTGGTCGTGTAGGTGAGACTGGCATCCTTACACTAGAGAGGTCCTCGATCTCGTCCTCTAAGATAGGTTCAACATCCTTAAGGTGCTCCTGGGCTTCTTTTACCCACTCCTCTGACTTTAGCTATTGCCTCGAGTTGGTGCCTAGGATGGGGACACTCCCCTACCTTGGTGCCTAGGATGGGGACACTCCCCTACCTTGGCACTCCCTTTCTCTGCCATCTTTGGAGTGGTAGTTTCTACCTTTGTATCCGTGACTATCTTGCCAGTCACTAGTGTTGTTGCACCCTCAATTTTGAGAGTGACTTTTGCTTTAGTATTTTTCCTCCTTATTTGTCGGCACTTTTTTCCTATTGAGGCTGCATCTACATTGCTGGGCCCTGGCAATGATATTTTAGCTTGCTTTGTATATGCTTTGGTCATGACATGTAGCGAGATGGGTGTGTCCTCGCTGTCAAATGTCTCGACTCGGAATAGCCCCAAGGGCACTAAGGGCACATTTTTCGGGTTAGCGAATGGCTTTTGTCTAGGGCAATCAGCAACAAAGAGGTGAGTGATGCCACAGTATTTGACACATCTGAGGTTGGCTTTTTTCTTATTCAGTTGTTCCCTCTTTGGACATGTGATGATAAGTGGCCCGAGTGATCGCAAGTCCAACATGAGATTGGATCTTGGGTCAACGCTGTGAATGCCCTTCCTCTGCCTCTACCTAATGCCATGAAAACTAGGTTGACCCTCTTCGTCATACGAGACGTAAGGGCTTACGTAGGCTTCATCTTCGTTAGCTCCTCCACGTAATGGACTGGAGCCAGTGGATCGGTCACATAGGGTCCTGGTGGCCAAGACATGCTTGTCGGGTTGATCTCTACACCCTAGGGCAATGCTTCTCTACATGATCGCACCATTCACTTACCCCACTTGATGGATACCAAAAGATTCTACGACATAATCCGTAGGATTTTCTTGAACTCTTTAACAAATGTTCGGTGACTTGGATTAGTTGAAGCAGATTCACATTCAATTTGACTTCACATAGCATGTTTGCTACATTAAACTCACAGAAGTTTTCCACTACTCTCTTCTCTTTCCACACCACCTACTTTTTTGGCTTCTTGATAATCTTAGTACCCTCCTTTTCTTTCGATTTTTGTTTTCTTTTAACCTCAAGGTCCTCTAAAACACCATCATTTTTAAGAGGATCCACATGGGAATCCCAACACCTTCTTATCATCCTTCCTAGATTTTGGGTTAGCTTTACTTGTACTAGGGTCATCTTTCTAATTTTCATTTAGTTTCTCAACCCTAGCTAATACCCAAACATTGTTAGGAGATAAACTCTCACTGATTGGAAAAGTTTCAACGAGACTTAACCCAATGTGCATTTCCCTGAGTGTGGCTTTATCCATTTGGAAATTTTTCTTAGAGCCCTCTCTTTTAGTATTCTTCTTATTCATATGATGGTTCACAGGCCAAGGTTGCAAACTACCTTGCTAGAGAGAACTAAACCTACTCCAACGAGTAGTGGCTAGGTAATCAGACAACCTGCATACATCACATTTGGCATTAGGATAATTATGAGGCAAATGCTCCCCACCACACCACTTATAGTTGAATCATGATGGGCCCACATCATTGAGATTTCTAGTATCCATTGGATTTTGTTGGCGCTTTAAAAAATTAACATCTACAATGATCTGGAGGTATTACTTAGTGATCATAAATAATGCTTCATCATATCTTTTACTTCCTCTATAATGTTTAATGTAAAGGACTCATAACTAACAATGGCTTTAGAAACTATCCCCCCACTAGGCTTTATAACTTGCAAAGTGGGTGCTACTTGTATTGACCCTTGGTTTACAAAATGAGCTCTTTGGCTAGCTATTGGCTTAACGACATTTGGAGGAGCTGACAACAAAGGCACATTCTACATCATGCTTCCTCTACCATTTGGGTTGGTCACAAGGTACTAATTGCACCTTGATCTTTGCTATAGGAGTTTTCAATGTGACTGTAACCCCACTTAAATTGGGTTGACTTACCAAGAGAAGGGGAGCACTAGAGCTTCCTTTTCCTCCTAATGGAATGTTTGTGGTACTAAGGTCACTAAGGTCTCTCCCTCATAGGGGTATCGGGCTAGTACATTGAGGGGAATACCTCTTAAGGATTTTAGCCTTTTCCATCTAGCCCTTTCGGCTCTTTTTTGTTTTCAATCTCGACTTGATGGTGTTTATCGAAAAATAATGGGTCTATCTTGATGCTCTTTGGCATAAACTGATTGATTAGTCCCTAATTAACCAAGGTTCAAGAACTACTACTTATTAGTGATTCTCGGCAATACATTACTTATCCGGACCAAAAATGGGGGCTCTAGTCGGGTCTCTATACTCACCCAAACAACCCCACGACCTTGCAGTAAAGAGCATATAGACACTATGAGCTGATTTATCAAAAGAACATGTTTGTAGATAGAATTTCTAGACTTTAGTATAATGTGATGCCCTTCCTAACTCCAATTAGAGGGAGTACCCAAACATATAGGTGGCTAGCACCTCATAACACAAATAAAGGTAGCACCCCTCAACTTATCATTGTGGATCCACTATAACTCTCCTTCACCCTAGGGATTGGCCCCAATATGCATGTCTCAACATATAACACATATGCACTAAGTCCACTTTTCACAATATTCATTCCAGGAGATAGTATATTCCTCATCAAATCAGTCCCCAAGGAAACGATTATACTAAATGTATAGCATATGGAGCCTCACACTCATCGTGGATCAAAATTTTGAGACCAAGTGCTATGCATTCAAGAGATAGTTCTCTTTATACAATGCAGATGCGATGTAATGCAAAGTCAATGACTTTGATACACACATTTTATTGCAATAGAATCAACATTGTGAATTTGCTTAAACATTCTTTCCATGATTTTCTTTCACTAGACTTTGCTGCGATGATAAGGCAGTGTCGGACTACTCAATGCCACTGTTATTAATACTTAAAATAATATCGAAACCTATATGAAAGGTGTAGCAAAAAAATCAGATTTTGAACCATATTCATCACATTAAACCCCCTCTCTCCCTCTTGTTTAGGATTTTGCTTTGTGATGAGTAAGTTAAGAGGTGTTTTCATCATTATGTTTCTTCATAATGTAAGCAATAAATACGTACTGAAACATAAAAGTGGGATAAGATAAGGCAAATCCTCATGCCCTACCTCCATTATGCTTGCACAAACATAGCCCTTTTTTATAAATTTTCATGCATGATATCTAATTTTTTCTCAATTAAAACTCATTTTTCTCTATTTTTCATAATTATTTGTAATTAAAATTGTAATTTCTCTATTTTTTTATGTGAAACACTTAAGAATACTGAGATTCATTTTCACTTTTTAATTTCTTCCATGGAAACACAATTTTCCATTATGGAAATAATAAAATTAATGTTTTAGCATAAGACATCACTTATGCGTATTTTGTGCGTTTTGAATAAAATGTATAAATGATTAAGACCAACTTTTCATGTTGACATTTTTGATAGAATGAATCATTTTCAAATACTAGAAACTAATTTCAACCATATAAACCAATGTGCATCATAAAATTAAGATGAAGCCCACTTATGCATTAAATCGCATATGCAATTGTTGTATTTCAAGAATGAGAAGCTGCTAGTGGTCATTTATAGTCGTTGATGCTTGTTTGGTGCTTTCTTGATATGTCCCTCTAACTGGTACCCATTCCCCCTCATTCTCTCAGCCCATATGAACCATGTTTATAGTGAGAGAGAAAGAGGAGATAGAAAGATTGATTTTTTATCTTGCTTAATACTACATCATTTCTTGCACAGAGCAGAGCATCGAAGAGAGAAAAATTGATATAGCCAATGCCCAAGAGGGAGAAGAGAACCATGACATGTCCGAAATGGCAATTTTTGGGGGGATGGAGGAGGCACCAAAAAAATGTGCCCCTATCCCCTCCCAAGTCATTTAATTTCTCAAGTTTTAGCCTCTTTTTAGTCAAGCTTTTTATTAAACCACCAAATAACTAGTTCATTTTGGCAATTTCACACTTGCCCCAAAGTGATTCCGGCTTGGTTAAGGGGGAAAATGGCCTCAAAATTATTATCCGACTGGATGAGTGACTTTCTCGCATCGAAATCTATCACCTTGACCTGTGTCACATGTTTTTTGACTTTTGAATCTAGTAGTTGCTTCATAGCACCAAATATTGTGGCCATTAAATGGGGGTCAAATGGACTCCAATTGACAAATTAACACTTGCATTGGATTCTCGATGTCAAAATGCATCTAGAAAAACTCTAACTTCTTGATCCGCAATTGTCTTGTTTTCCGTGAAATTTTGCTCTTTTACACCCCTCCAGCCACTATTGTGCTTTAAAATTGGATCCAAAATCTGCTCTACCCACTCAATGTCTATGATCATGGATCTAATTTAGCCATCAAGGCTCGTATCATTTCAACAATATGTATGTTTTTTAAAAAAGCAGCACCATTCTATTGCGAAGTGTACCCACATATAAAGTGCCTCTAAATTCCATGCTACTTTTAAAAATTATTGAATTCATTGGAGAGGTATTCTCCTCCTCCATCTGACCTCAAGTACTTCATATGTGCACTTGTTTGTTTCTCAATCAAACTTTTAAAATATTGAAAGTGAGAGAACACCTCACTTTTCTCCTTCATGAAGTACACTCACACCTTGTATGTTAATCAATAAAGGTTACATAATATTTACATCCAACCATCAATGCAGTATTTGTAGGACCCTATACATCTAAATGTACAACATTAAGTAAATGCATGCTTGCATGTTTATCATGAGAAAATGCATGCCTTGCCTATTTTCCAAATTGGCATGCTTCTCATACTATATATAAGCCATTTTAAGCTTAGGTAAGCCTATCAAAATTTCATGTGACTACATATTTTTTAACTATTATACTTTAATATGGCCAATATGTTTATATAAAATATCAATATAAGCCATAACTCATGTATCTTATCCAAACATAATAGCTGTTAACTCAAGTACATTTATATCCAAGGTAAACATCCTTTCCACACACTTGCCTTTTGCAACCAATTTACATTCATTTTTGAAACCTTCTATAAAGTAGCTATTTAGATTGAACTTTTACTTGCAATCCATGCTACCATTTTCCTAACAAAAAGTAAGTTCTTTGTGATGTTAGGCCCATGTAGCACATCAACCAAACAATTAGCTTTTCCATCCTGTATAGACAATGGGGCACTCCCAACATGAACAATAGGATGCATTGTATTTTTATTTGTTTTAACAAAACCTAGAATTTGAGATTTTTCATTTCTCTAAACCATTCTCTATGAGACATCATATGGTTAGAGGCACTTGAGTCCACTTACTATACATTATCAATAATTATTTTTTATGCATTTTCATTTGTTTCATTCATCATAGGTTGCATAATAAACTTCTCATTATCAACTTGATTTGTTGATAGATACATAATTATTATGGTGTCTTCTCCCAATTATGTTTATTTCACCTCTTCTCTTTTTCGGACACTCATATGAAGGATGAGCTTTCTAATCAAAATTATAGCATTTTTTGTTATCATAACTTGCATTCTCTCTACCATATCTTTCCCTATGTCGAGATTTGCCTCTACCACCTATACGTGACTACTCTTGTGAGTCATGAGATTGTCTTTGATTTTTCCCATAATAGCCACTAAAGTAGCCTCTACAACCACGACCTCTACCTCTACTTGTGTTAGAATAGAGCATCTATTCTGAACTATTTTTGGTTTGTGACAAAGATGCAACAAGACCTAACTTTTTTGCTTCTAATATCAACATAGATATTAGATTTGCAAAACCAAGAATGGTATCTCTTCTATTGATAGAGTTTTGAAACTACTTGTACTCCTTGCCCCAAGCTATCTAGACATGCAGCCACTATGTTGTCATCATCAACTTGCACTTTAATAGATCCAAGAGCTCTAGCAATGCTCTTAAACTTTAATGCATACTTGTTAATAGATAGATTGCCATACTTGACATTATTTAACTCAAATTTTAACTACAACTTCTTTGCTTTGGTATTTGTACCAAAGAGTTTGACCAGGTTATTGCATGCTTTGATAGGACCATCTATATCTTTTAAATACCCAATCATATTATCTCAAACACTAATGGAAAGCCGGTATATAACTTTTTGAGCACCCTAGTTCCATTCCTTAAATGCCTTGGCCTACTCATCGCATTTTCCTCTAGTAACTTTAGAGCCTTAGTATTATCTCCTTCAATGTAGTCACAATAACCTTTTTCATGAGGAATTTGGTCAATCTAAACTTCCGAGAATGGAAGTTGTTCTTGTCAAACTTGTTGGCTAAAATTTTGATTGAATCCCTCAAACATTGTGTAGTAGAATCCACAAATCTACTTTCATGAACAACCTGCTAATTCAAGTAAACATTGTGGTAGACAATACCCTCAACAATACTTGTAATGTCTCACAATATCCAAATATTGTCTATCACACCCAATACCTACTACAAACTATTTGCAAAATGACACATTTTTATAATTTGTGAATCTTATTAGACTTGTATACCAATAGACTCAAACTCTTGAATGGAGACCAAAAAATGCTTGAAATGTGAATCTGACCATATAGGTTAGACCTTCAATGTATAACACTATGTGGATCACTTCAAGCTTGTCAAGACATGTCATTGATTAGAGATCATATGATAGAGATCCCCATAGGTATACTCCATATTAGGATTTCCTTATAAACTCTTGTGCTTCTAGCTAACAACTCCTTGCTTGATCATCGCTTTCATAGCATAAAAGGATGGAGAGAGAGAGAGAGAGAGAGAGAGAGAGCGATATATATATATATATCAGTACCTAAGCATACCCTCAACAAAACTTTTAATGTCTCACAATATCCAAATATTGTCTACCACACCCAATACCTACTACAAACTATTTGCAAAATGACAAGTTTTTAGAATTTGTAAATCTTACCAAACTTGTACACCAATAGACTCAAACTCTTGAATGGAGGCTGAAAAATGCTTGAAATGAAAATCTAACCATATAGGGTTAGACCTTTGGTATAACACTCTATGGAGCACTTCAAGCTTGTGAAGACAAGTCGCTAATCACAGATCGTATGATATAGATTATTAGGGTTTCCTTATAGACTCTTATGCTTGTAGCTAAGAGCTCCTTGCTTGATCATCACTTTTTTATGAAAAGATGGAGAGAGAGAGAGAGAGAGAGAGAGAGAGAGAGAGAGAGAGCTCTTGCAAGGATATAAAACACATAGAGAGAATGCATACAAGATGGTAGTAGAAACCCTAGTCTTTCTTCTACTTCTTCCTTTTCACTATATGAGTCTACATCTAATAAGAGAGAGTACAACATACATAATATACAAGTGGTCCATGGTGTAAATACGCTAAGTAGAAAGATGACTAGATAGATATCCTATAGCATGAGTAGGTGGACTATTGAGCTATAAAGTATCACCAGAATGATATGTCGATACAGGTAGCAACCACATAAGTGATATGAATTTGGAAAAGGTCATCGAGGTACATGAGTGCCAACTCATGTTGATCTTGACATCTCAACAATTACAACTTGTAAGACTACTTGCAGGTGTAGAGTTGCTAATGCCTATCTTGAAAGTGTCCCAATTCTTAGAGAATGTAATAAACAAGAGCATAGCCTTAACTAAGTCATGAAAACTAATATTTTAAGATGTCAACTAGCTAAAAATACTATTGAACCCATTAAGATAGTTAGACATAGAAGTATTCTCCTCTATGTAGAGATCAATGAGTTTCTTCAACTAGTATACTTGTGAAGCAATACTTTTTTTATCATATAAATCACATAGCTTCTTCCGTATAGCAAATGCATCACTTACTAGTTTTTATATCAAAGAAAATGAAATTTAAGAGTATTAACATGATACTACTCATCTATTTATTCCCATATATCAAGATATATACTCTTGTGCTTCACACCATTGCATTTGATTGGCTTTATTTGCTTCTTTTGATAAAATAAATTATAGATTTACTATTTTCAATAAGAAGATTTAGTACCATATAATTTTTTTAATACAAATTAATGAATTTTTAGAAGTAGATGAAAATGTCATAATAGTTGCAATATGTCCTATATACCAAAATACCAAGATATGCCCAACTACAAGTTCAAAGGAGACCATTGGTTGCAATTTGATTGTCCTGTGAAATCAAACGATAACAAATAAAAGTATATCAAAACCGTGCTAGATTCATATCAACTAACCAAGGTACGATCAACTACAATACCAAAAATTGTAAAATCAAGTGCTTACTACAAAAGTAAGGATAGTATCAAGATAGCCCAAGGATATTTAATGCATACAATATTTTTCCAATTCTTTTTTGAGACTTTGTAGCTATTAATCACAAGCAAAAAAACCTTCAAAAACAAATGTATATAATTTTCTAGAGTAAAACCAATTCTAGATTAATTAATCTAAATACTAAGATTTAATATTTGTGATAAAATAGATGCCTTGTAGCTTTAAAAAGACCAAAATGTTAGATATGCTCAATGTCACGTACTCATAAGGAACCACTAATGATCCATAATGGCTTAAAGTTCTAAAGCCCCCATTGTGAGAAGGAGCCATTGCTATGACACTGCATATCCACTTGTGAAAAACCTTGTAAGATGACTATATGATAGTCATTTAATGGTCTCAAAGATAATGTCATTATAAGTATGTTTTGGGTTGCTTAGTGTGGTAGATTGCACAACTATAACATGATTATATTAGTTTTCGTTAATTAAGGTGAATAAAGACTTGAGCTAAGGGTCTTATAATGCTAAGACAAGGAGTTTGGATGGATTATGAAGAGTCCAATCCTTTTATTAGTAAATCATGTGACATTATGTGACTGTGGTTAACTCAAGTCTATGTTCAAGTGCTGCAAGGCATTCAGAGCCAAAAATATATAATAAAAGTAGCGTGTTTGATGAAAAGTGGTTTTTTGACTATTTTGGAATGATTTTTGTATTTTGCATGCACTAGCCTACATATTGAACCTATTTTGATCAATTTGAGTACCATGATGACTATATTCTGAGTCGGTATGTAAAACTTGGAGCAGAATCAAGTTGCAAGAAATTCAAGACATGATGACACTCCTCAAGGCTTTGAGATACGACTTTTTTCTTCTAGCAAATGGGTTTGTTTGTAATTCAAGAGGGTGTCTATAGTGTTTAAAGTCTATAAACATAATTTTATTTTGGTTGTCTTGAATCTTCTTCTATCTTGTCTATTCTTTTATATCCCCAGTGAATTGTGGCATATCATAAAATCCCTTTGACATTTCTAGTGGATCCTTGAGGGATGCACCTTATAGAACATGTAAGATACAATGTGAGTTCAAATGAAAAGATTTTTTATTCAGTAAAATTTATAGGATCATATTTATAGATAGGGTTTTTTTAATTACAATTTGAAAAAAAAATGTAGGTTTAGAGAAGCAAAAGCTATTATTTTATGGCCTTATAGCATGTAAAGTAAGGATTTTCTTAATACCCTTTGAATACACGTTATATAGATGATTTCTTATAGGTGCACCCCCCGAGGATAAACTCGACGTAGTTATTGAAAAACTATAAGCACATAGTTGGGTGTGAAGACTTGGATATGGATTCCAAGATACAAGCAACTCAAATATTTATGAAGATTGTACAAATGCTTTTACCACGTCAAGCCATGGATATGAAAAAATAAGAAGATAATTAATAAGAATCTAAGTAGATACAGGATTTGGCACTGGAAGCACTTCAGCTAATTGCGGAGGGAGTGGAACTTTTATTGAAAATGATATATCAAGAAACCTTAGAGTTTTTTACGAGAGAATGTAACAATCCGATATCCGAGAGGATTATAGGATTGGATGTTTTAAATACATTGATATAACTGGGTTTAAAGAGCATGTTTAAGAGATACATTGTACAACCTGGGCTAAATATAAACAAGCTCTTAAAGTTTGGGAAGAATGTATGCGTGCTCAAAAAGCTAAGGTTTGTATACAAGATTGTGACTTGGCTATTAGATTATCTGAGCTTTCACCCTAGATACCAAAGAGTTAGAGGATATTGTTGATGCAAACATAGAGCCTAGGAAAACTAATGATGTGTAGGTTTTGCCTCAGGATGCTTTTATACTATCTAACATGCAAATTGATGTTCTAAATACGGATGTATTACTTTTTATTGTAAAATCAGATACAATATCCCGACTTTGATTTAAAATATTCCTGACTTCTTGCAAAATGGACTTGAAGAATTCTAAAATCATTAAATATAGATCTCGAGCAAAAAAAATGAGGATCGTAACCCGGCATTTTTTCTGGATTGACAAGGACTATAGCCACCAGTCACGAAAGTTACCACGTGAAGGAGAGTTATGAGCCATATTAGTCAATAGTGTCAGTGTTTATAATATGGATGGTTTAGAAATACTAGATTTTTGGACAAAACTAGCATATTTTTTATATTTTTGATCTTATTGATTGCAAATATCCTAAAAAGCTATGGAAACTTCTAGAACACGATGTCATGTAAAAAAGCAAGTGGCTTTTTCAGCCAAATTTGGAGATTTAATGCAAAAAGAAGGATTAGCAAAATCGTGTGCATCTCGATCACAGTCTACTTGCAGCAAATAGCACTCCGAACAGGGAGAAGAAGGAGTAATCTGAAAGATTTCTGAGCAAGTCTCCTGGGGGTTTCACTCCCTTTTCGGAGTCAACGGAACCATCAAATTTGCGATTTGAGCATCAAATTGCATCATGGAAGCTTCAAATTGATGATTTTGCTAAGATCCCCTCCATAAAGAGCTCTTCTTCCTAGCCACAATCTTTCTTCTCTAATTTAGCTATAAATAAGAGGCATGGGGAGCAGTTGAGAAGGTCCGAGCAAGAGCGGAGAGGCCCTTCTCAGGAGTATAGAGCAAGAGGGAGGAAAATAGAGGGAGGTAGAAGGATACCCCCTTCCCCTCACTGAGAGGATGCAAGAGGGAGCTAGAGAGGGGGAGAATTAGAAAGAGAGAGAGAGAGGGAAGAAGATCTCGAGAGGCTGCGAGAGAGGGAATTAGAGAGGGGGTTAGAGAGGAAAAAAATTAACTCAACCTCCCATGTCTCGGTCTTCAACTCAGCAAGCTGCTCTCATGCTCTCCCATCCCAAATTCATACCACCTTCTTTATCTCTCGAACCCACTTCCGAACAATGGCTCCAAATCAGTGAGGTGGAAAGACCATGAAATCCACTGCAACCGGCCAAAGAATAGATATTGCCAAAGATACGGGAATGCCTAAGGTTGTAAGAATGGCCACTACCACAACGGAACATCGGGTGTGGCGAACACAAGTGCAAGCAAAGACAAAATTCTCAATGATGTCATGCCAAACCAAGTTGTTCATAGCTTAGAAATAGGCTATTATTTTCATATCGTCACATAAAATAAGAAGGTTGTTTTTGAAATTAAGTACATAACATATTAGCTTTTACATTTACACTCACATGAGATGTCACTTTCATCTAGAGAGCATAACATATTAGCTTTTACATTTACACTCACATGAGATGTCACTTTCATCTAGAGAGCATATTAATACATGCACAAACGGTTAACTGCTACTTATGATTTATAGATAGATTAATTGATATTATAATTCGTAGAACCATGATGAAAATAGTTCTAGGAGGTTATTGCACAAAATGAGTAAAGGACGTTATGTGCACTCAAGATAAGTAAAATAACTCGATATATTTATTGCCAAACATGACAATGGTTAGGAGTTGATTAATGCTTAGAAAGTGAAAGTCTATTAAAAGAATCTTGTTGTTATATAATCTGAGATACATGCTTGAATTTCTTATATACTTAAAATATATATGGCAAATATTATGTTGGCACAAAGGGAGAATAGATGAGAGAAAAGAAATATGTAGAGAGAGAGGTAGAGAAATTGGCAACACCCTAGGGACTAGAAGATGGGTCAGTCCCTCCCCTTGTGGAGTTATATTATTGACAAGGAGCAAGCTCCTCCATTACACATAAGCCAGTTCTTACTTGTAGATCTTGGAAACAAGATCACGGTTCCTTGCACGGTATACAACCAACTAACACTTGCACAACTTGGAAGTTGGCACCTTTTGATCCTTCTTGAGTCTCCTTCTCTCCTACACAATATGTGTAGGGCTCTCCTCTTGGCGCTTGATTTCAGCAGAGCTTCTGTAGCATTTGCACCTTCTCTTCTCCTCTTGGAACTTGATTTCAGTAGAGCTTCTGTAGCACTTGCACCTTCTCTTCTCCTCTTGGAACTTGATTTCAGCAAAGCTTCCGCAGCACTTGATTTCAGTAGGGCTTCCGCAACACTTGCACCTTCTCTTCTCCTCTTGGATACATGCAAAATGATGCTTCCTTCACCTCTTCCTTACACCCAAGGAGAACCTCCTCTTTTATAGGCTTTCAAGAGCTTCTCTTCTTAGAGAGAGAGTTGAGTTGATCTTCATGCAAGATGTGGTTGTTCCACTCTATAGCACTAATTTCGAGATATCTCTTTGTGCGTTGTTTGGATGAAAAAACGTCCAACACAAAAGTTGTAGATCTTGTTGTTTTCGATAACTTGCGTGGCCCATTTTTAGAGATTGTTTTTCTATTGCAAGATATTTTAAAAATGGATTTTCCAAAAAATAGCTTTTTAAACTGTACTCTTAACTTGTGGTCCATGCAACCACCTTGAGTCATAGATAAAAAGAGTTCATTAGATTTCCTTGGGTCTCAACCTTAAGATTGAATTCCACGCAAAAGCTTGTGTTATTTTAGACCTTAGAAAGAGAAAATCACTTCTCTCCTCACTTCCAAAGGATCACGTCTCTCATCTTTCTTAGTGAGAGAATTTCCTCTCTCGTCTTTCTTAATGAAAGAAAAACCTTAAACCTTGACTTGTAGGGGAGAGGATGACCCTAAATGAATGTAATGCTCATTACACACAAGTAAACATTCCCATGCGTCTCTGGATGCACACATAAATAAATATACACAATGCTAATGCACTTCCTCTTCTTAGAACTCAATCCATCTTCATTTATGTGTAGATATTTGGTTCTTGTGTACACTCTTACACTTGGCAGACACTTCTTGTACTGTATGTACCAAATATCCCCATCACAGTGCTCTGATCACCCCATTAAGTGATGCACTAGGAATACTGGTCTCAAAATGGTCTCATGGCCATGCTAGATCATCATCAACACTTTAAAAAAAGTGAGTTATTAATTCATTGACATGAATTTATTAAATAGAGAATGTGTAATAAGCAATCAATTTAGTGACACTTGTAAGTCATCTTGTTAAATTATTATCGCAATATTTTTCAAAGTACGGACTAAAGAAAATTTGCTTATGTTGGATAAGTTAGCTCTAAATGGGAAATTTGTGTCTTGCTTAACAATGTTGAAAGATTTGTACTCAACACTTCTTTATGGGAAGAAGAATCCTCGTTAGAAAATGTAAGGTTGCCTTGGGTTAAGGATCTACCTTGGCTATGTGAAGTTGTGAGCTACACGATGGTGGATTGTGAAAGGATTGTTTGTGTTTGCTAGAATCTAGATCTCTGATTAAAAACTTTAATAAATAGGATAAAAGGAAAGACTGCGCTAGGCTACCCCCAAGCTAGCTGCAAGACCCTACTCCAAGGGGGTCATGATTATCGCTTCGAGAGGCTTAGACCAGCTCCGTAGTGGAAAGGTTTGTCCCTAGGGATAGTCTCGAGTAGTAGGAAATGTGGATGCCAAGGGGAGCTTTGGCCATAAATTCCGCATTACTCCTAGAATTTGACAAGCCCCTTCGCGATCCAGGATGGGATCCTAGAACCCTAATACTAGTTATAAGGGAGGAATCTTGGTGGATACAATACTCTCGTGGAATTTTGTATATCTTTCGCAGGATCGAAAAGATGGAAATTGTAATAAACTTTCAATATAATAAAGGAATTTGTTTTTTACTCAAGGGTTGTTTGAATTGTATGCATATCCATGAAATAAATTATGTGAAGAAACCTATGATTTTATGGACTAATTAAGGAAGCTCATTGTACATGTTACAATAAATGTGCTATAGGTAATTAAAAAAGTAAAGATGATACCATCATCAAAGGAAATAGGGGGGCGTGACCCCCGACAGGTTTGTCCAATGGTAGGGTGGTCTTGGTTAGCTCCCTCGGAGCTTTTCTAAATCAGCGATAGAAATAGGAAGACGATAAATTGACCAACAAGTCATTAGATAGAACTAACTTGCATTGTTAGAGGGGGCCAGAATGGGATTTTGCCTTATGGATAGGAGGGTTCACATACCGCACTTCCCTTCGATGTCAGAGCATTTGCGATCGAAAGTGTACTGCAGAGGTAAGAGACAGCAAGGTGAAGGGAGATTCAAGGAGTGGAATAGACGAAAGAGAAGGGGTTGAAAGAAAGAGAAGATATGAAAGAATACTCGCATAAATAAATGGAAGACGTAGAATAATACTCACAAAATTGAAGCATGTCAGTTTATTTCTCCATTATGAGAAGACAAATCTCTTGTACACAAAAACGTACACAAAATAATACATTCCTATATGCTACTCAGACCGCCAATCTGATGCTTCCATTGGCTCTGAAAGGGGGGGTAAAATACTAGCACACCTGCCCAGAATTCTGCCAAATCACTCCTTCTTCATCTCCCACTTCGGAGTGTTGTTCACTGCCTAAAAACAGTGATTGCGATGCACGTGATTTCGTCCATCTCTCTTTTTACATAAAATCCTCACAGATGGCTGAAAGCTACATGCTTTTTTTTGCATGACTTCTTAATTTAGAAGTTGTCTACAGTTTTTGGATTTTTTTTTACAAGAGATAATATCTAAAATATCATAAATTGGCTACACTTGTCCAAAAAACTAGTATGTTTGAACCATGGACACTAACACTAATGTTTAAAATGGCATTGGCTCTCTAGATCAATAAGAAAGCCACACTTTAGAGTTTTTCACATGGTGTGCACGTAGCAACAGGACATCCACCCCCTCCTAACTTGCACATCCTCTGGCATGTGCCAAAGTCTTATGGATCCACAGTGTTAGAAAAACTATCCTTTGCCACATCAGTGTCTTCATCTTCTACCTCTTCTTCTTCCATATTCTCATGTTCATGCTAAGTATCGAGCTCCTTTAACTCATATGCCAAAGACTCCCTATGTTTAAAGAGTTTGATACATTTTCCAGCCACACTGGAATCCTTAGAGTTGTCCCATCCATCTCATTTAATGCATAGGTAGCATCGTCAAAAACAAACCTTACCACATATGGACCAAACCACCGCTTTGTCATCTTCTAACTAGCACTATGCTAATTTTCTAAGCTATTGTCATAAACTAGCACCCAGTCTCCTACTTGTATAGCTCATGGTCAAAGTCTGTGTCGCTTATCAAACCTCTTCTTGTTCTTGATCCTTGCAGTCTTCAGCTTTTTCATGGCTGTCTTAATGTCTTCAGGCCTTCTTTCTAACTGTCTAATTCGTAGGACCAGCAACTCTTCTCTATTCAAACCCTCTTCCCATGGTAGAACACTCCAAGTAGCAATAGTTTCCTCAATAGGCATGATTGGCTCTTGTCCATACATTAATTCAGCAGGCATATACCCTGTAACTGCACTATGAGTGGTCCTATCAGCCCACAAAGCAAAGGGTAACATTCTTTGCCATTCTTTCATCCTGCCCTTGCATGACTTTGCTAATGCCTTAATGATAGGCTAATGACCTCTTTCACTTTTGCCATTTTCTTCAGGATTGTAGGCTGAAGTTAAAGCCAACTTGATACCCAATCGTATAAAGAAGTCACGAGCCTCATCCACATCCAATTCTCCTCTATCAACAACCACTTTACCAACACAACCATACCTGCAAAAGACTTCTTCCAATAAGAACCTGCAAACTGCTTGAGTAGTCTTTGTACTAAAAGCCCAAACTTCCACTTGATTTGTCAAGTCTTCTTGTGCAAGCACAAGATATCTCATATTCCATAAACCTATAGGCATGGTAACCAAATCAACTACCCATTTGTAATGCATAGACAATGTATAGGTCGGTTGCAACCCATCTCTATGCTTTACCATGGAATACATCTGACAGACATTGCATGATTCCACATAATGTTCCACATATTTATACATGTTTTGCCACCAATACTTCTCTTTGATATTGGAAAATGTGCCCCAAACTCCTCTATGTCTAGCCCATAAGCTTTCATGAAACTTATGCATCACCTGTTGTTGAGAAGCCCTATCTCCCAAAACACGTACTATAGCTCCTCTCTTTTTCTTTGCATGCTTCCATAAACATACATCTTTTAAGAAAAACCCATAAGCTTTTCTTTTAATCCTTTTGAATTCAGCTTCAGACCATTCAGCCTTCTTTGTCATGAGGCTAAGATATTGACCTATTTTCAGCCAATCATCCTCATACAACTCTTCCAAAAATTGTGTTCTCACTGAAGCATAACACTGATGATGCTTTCTCTCTACTACCCATTTCTTCTCCATGGCTGTAAGCTCTTTTCTTACTACTGAAATCCTTGTTACAACAGTTGCTCCTACAGTAACAGCATCAGCTGCATACTCATTCCCTATTGTCATTAAGTCATTTTCAGCACCTATCACATCATCCTCTTCATCTTCAAACCTCGATTGTGAAAGCATGTCAGCCAGGGGTTTTCTCTACTTGCAATATGCTAAAAATTAGGGTTAAGTGACTTTATATATGCAACCCATCGTAACATGGCAATATCAGGAGTTGAGCAATTTGCTATCATGCCCAATAGAGGTAGACAATCAGTCTCTACCACTACATGAGCTCCCATAAAATATTCCCTATCACACTTAAGGGCTGTTACTACACCCCAAAGCTCTCTTTTGACTTGAGAATACCGTCATTGGAGTTCATTGAGCACCTTTGCTACAAATTGAATGGCATATCTATTCCCATCAGCATCATCCTGACCCACTGCCCAACCAATGCCAATTGGGCTTGTATCCACAGTGAGAATAATAGGTTTCCCATTCTCATAATTTGCTCTCTTTAGTGTTGGGGCTGAAATCAATAAGCTCTTTAACTTCTGAAATGCCTTCGTATGCTATTTTTCCCACCAAAACTTTTGCCCTTTTCTCAAGAGTTGATATAGACTTTCAGCCACATGAGCAAAATGCGGAATCCATATCAAGTAAAAGACACATGCACCCAAAAATCTTCTTACCTCAGATACATTTGAACATGTCTCTTGCATCTTGCTTATGGCATCAATCTTTACTGGTGAGGGCTTTCTTCCATATGGTCCACACATGTGCCCAACAACCAATACTTCCTCTACTCTAAAAATTGATTTTCTCCTAACAGAGTCAAATGCACTTCTTCAAGATGGCTCAAAATCCTATCACAATCAGCAATATGATTAGCCACAAATCCTCTACATCCCTGATCATTCAGTTCTTCATTATTCTCATGGATATTGCATCCTTTTATCGGCACATCATCAAGAAAGAGTAAGGTCAACTGAGGAATATACTCCCTCAAAACTTTATGCATACCATTCATCATATGCACCACTGAATTGGTTGCCCCCTGTGGAAGCCTACACATCCTAACCAATCCAAGTGGTGTCTTCATGATAGTGATATCCTGGCTTTCTAATGCAAGTTGAAATTGATCATATCCTGAATATAAATCTTCCAAAGAGTAAATTTCGTTGCCTGCAAATGCTTCCACAAATTCATCCACTATCAGGCCTGATCCAACATTCCTTATGGTGACTTTATTAACTGGTTGCAAATCTTGTATAAACCTCAAAGAACCTTTCTTCTTTGGAACAGTAAACCAGCGATTCGAATATGGAGCTGAAGAGGGCTCCAAAATCCGCATCCTGATCTTCTCGTTCAAAAGCTTCACATGCAAAGGCTTTCCCATGCCTTGCCAACATTTGCAAGAAATAAGCTCTTTTTGTAGGTAAAAGAAAGCTTGTATCACCAATTTTCAGCTTTTGTAAAGTTTCAGCTGTAAATTTATGTCCCACTCCATGTGGATCCCATAAACTAGGCTGTTAAGTCACTTTTTCAGCCAACCATCACTTTCAGGTGGTAAAGGCAAAGCCACAAGCTTAACCTTCTTTGCAACTATTTTGTACTTTGTATCCACCCTTGCTTCAGCCCTGTTTTGCAGCCCATAACATTCATGCTTAGCAAACTCTTGAATGACTTCATACATTTCTAAAGTGTCAACATAAATAACCTCTTTTTCTGCCATGCTTTCACAATTAATTCCTGCATAAATTTCAGCCACTGTATCAACATCAATTAGCCCCAAAAAGCAACCCTAAAATACCTTCATTTGTAGCCATCAAACCATATGTCTTGAGCTCTTTTTCAGCCCATCCTACATATTTCTTTTCAGCCCTGCACATGGCTAAAACATTCTTAAAACTGCCAAGACTACATGCTGTCCATTCCTGCAATCTAGACACAAGCACAATTTTCCCCTTTCTTGGAGGCATAATTATCTTCCTAGAGGCACTGCCATAGCCTCCCCTTACAGCAGTGCTATCTAAAAACCCTTAAACTCTCGTGCATTAGGTGGCATGGGATTATCCCGCAGCTTATCTCGATCGCGGGGATGATTCACACAAACAGTGAGAAATTGTACTACCTTTGTATTTTCTTTACTCTGAACCTGAGCATATGAAGAACCATCATCCAAGGCTTTTGTTTCCAGGCTTAATTCTAAAATATAGGACTGCCCCAAAATTACTAGATAACTACATGAATCTTGCACACAAAAATGATATTCATCCCTAACATCTCCAATAGTCATAGGTACATTCGGACAAGCTGCATAAAGATCCCCTGATGAATTGTTTGCTGCACGCATGCACCATCGTGGATCTACATCAATTGGCCAACCTCCATTCTCATACAAACTGTGTGCCATAACATTGATTTCAGAACCATGATCCAAGAGAGCTATGCAAGGCGTCTCTCTTTCTCCCACTTTAACAATTGTCTCTGTTGTACCATGAGCCCAATGCATTCGTGAACAATGAGACTGCTTGGAATAAAATGAGCATCTTCTTCTTCATGTGCTTGTTGATGGACATCCCTATTAGATAGAGCCTTTTCTCTATGCTTAGTGCTGCCCATAATACCATTTTCAACCACAAGCTTGATGTCTATACTTCCATCTAACCCATTTTCAGCATCGGCCTATTCCAAAACAACATTACATACATCATCATATTCCCTCTGAAGATGTTTCTCTATGTCTTTGTCAACCTGCATCAATGCTTGCAAAACTTCACCATCAAACTGTCTTTTTCATTTCAGCATATCAATGATTGCATCATGAAATTCACGCTTTGTGATTCCAAGAACTTTGCAAAGTGTGAGTTCCACTCTACTGCCAAATATGCGATCTTCCAAGACCTTTTTAAGATTTGTGGCAGTCTCAATATCTAATTGTAACATATAACCGGGCTGCTTGCTCCTTTTCTTCCCTTCTAGTTTCTTCTCTTGAGATGTATCATCCATAACATGCTCAGGTATGGCTTTTTTAGTCTCTTTTTGTTGCTCCATTTTTACTTCATGTTATGCATTTAGATGGGCCTGAAGAGGAAAGACCAATAGTTTCCTCATCTATTCTTCTCTTTTCTTCCACAAGAGCTTCTTGATTATGAACCTCTGTCAAATAAGCATAGGCTGAAAATGAGTCCACTGGTGCACTCTATCATGTTCTCCCTCATATACTCTGACTTGCATCAGCCAATTCAAACTTTGATGTTTTGCCCTTTTCCATGCAATCTAATGCTTGCATCCAAACATGAGATTTTGCTTCAGCCATGCTTCCTTTATGAGCTTCATCAGTCCTTTCAATTCTCAGCCCATATGTGGTTGCATCTATGGCAGCAAATGATGTCCTTGCAGCCATATCTTCCAACTTCTTCTACATGCCACCGTTTTCAAAATTTGGCTCTATTGGAAGACCAGTTTCTGTCGCATATATTTTTTCAACTTTCCAAAACATTAACATTTTTTCTTCCGCTTCACAGTAAGTTGTACAATCTTGCTTTTCATGTTGTAAATTGTCACACCAAATGCATCTCCTTTTGTATCCTTCTTTGTACGGTCTTTGGGCTGTTGTCTGGGCCTTCTCTTCTACCTTAACATCCAATTTTTCGTCCTTTGCATAGATCTCTGTCAAATTCAGCCTCAAATCACGCATGCCTTTGATTAATTCATCCATAATATCACCTTTAAGAGCTGGACCAATAGGTATAGCTGGTTGTTCCGCCATACCTATAGGTGCCTTGGCTACAATTTCAGCCCCCCTTCTGAGCATTGGCAGTTGTGGTGCCTGTACCCCATCTTAATTTCATCCGTTGTCAAAGAGTTTATTGTTCATAATATAAATCATGGGATTATTATGAACACAGAAGAGCTTCACTGGAAGTTATATGAGAAATTTGCATACAAAATTCAGACATTGTTATCCAATAACCACCTTAGTTACACAAGTTCTTTTATAATTTTCAGTCATACCATGTATACTTATGAAAAATAAGTCTATGGGAACCTACAACTTGGTCATCTGGAAGTAATTGACAGTCTGCAAGATAAATCACATTAATTTAGGTACAAAAATATGGTCAAAACCCAAGAAAGTTGCCAAAAGTCCACTAGGTCCACATGGGACCTGGAGTAATAGACTTAAGTGACCAGCAAGTAACTTGGGTAGGTCAAAAAGTGACCAGGGACTTAGCAGGGAGCAGCCCGCATTTTTTGACACAAAATGCGGGTTGCACAGTCTGAGGCAAACTGGAGAGAGCTGGAGCTATGGTGCATGAAATGGAGCATGCAAACTGAAGATCAACAGGCCTAACTATTGAAGATGTAAACATGGTGAGAGCTCCACTTCTCTGCCTCTTTGGTCTGACAAAAATGCATGCTGAAACAGTCTATAAAAGAGGAAAATCTGAGAGAAGAGGATTCAGCCTGCTCTTATGCACGACTTCTCTCATTTTGTCCACCATATTCTTGGTCCAATGAAGCCCGACTTGTACCCAAGTACTTGAGTGACTTTGGGGCAAGTAAAGGGTGAGGATACTATTATGGGCTGAAATAACCAGTCAAAAATAGGGCAACCCACTGTTATGGTCCATTTTTATGAGCAAACATGGGATTTTTATGGTTGTAATGGAAGGAAATGACCTCTTTTCTTCAGGACATAGTTCATAAATGATCAGAAGTGCTTCTTCTTGAGTTTATGCACTCATTTTGAACTTGATTATGGGCTGGAATTTTCTATTTTAAAATAGGGCTGAAGCTAAAATTATACTTTTTCAATTCATTTCATGTATCTTTGGCCCATATCTTGGATGCATTTGAATCTATCATCAATATACTTGATCCAAAGGGTTGAAATCCATCTATGTACTTGAAATAATTGCCATTAGAACTTGCATTTGACATTCATAAATAAATTGAGAATCTGAAAATATCCTTTATGATATGATGTATGTATCCAGAGGCATTTGATGTAATCAGGATAGACTTATTCCTTCTGTTCATGTATGCTAAGTACATAGTGAAAAGGCTTGAACTCTTCTTCTGTATCTAAATCATTTCTAAATCCCGGATCTTATTAAACCCCATTCTATTTTCCCTTCCCGAATCTTGAATCCTAAACTCTTCTTCTGCACTAAAAGCCCCCGGTGGTAGACCTTCAACTCTTAACGCGACGACAGTGGTGAACCCGACGTGAAGGTCTGCTGCGGAAGAAGAAGTCCAATGGGAGAATCATCAAGTTCAGGAGGAGATGCTTTGCAACAGTTGGTTCATCTAATGCAAGAGAGCCAACAACAACAGCTGCAATTTCAGCAGCAATTGCAATTGCAACAACAACGGAGACAAGAAGAAGAGCGGATTGATGCTGCTGCCATTAAGGCCTTAGAAGCAGTTGGGCATGAGCTCAAGCAATTTAATGGGCAAAATGTATCCTCTTTTATCCGCCTCTACACTGACAAGATGGTCTTCTTTGGAGTTCCTCAACATGCAACAAGAACGGCCTATGCAGATGTTGATGCTGCAACTTATGGGTTGCAAATTGAGCCAACTAATGAAATTGTTAAAACATGTAAAACTAATGCAAAATCTAAAGTGTGGACGTAGGCCTTGGAACGCATGGAGCAAGGCAAGGCAACTAAGGATGATTTAACCACTGCCAGTCAATGTATTTGAGGGAGAACCGGATGGTCCGAGCCTGTGGATTCATTTTCAGCCTTTGCCCGGTTAGCTGAAATTAATAATCAAGAAGCCATGATAGAAGAAAAGAGAAGAAAAGAAGAAGATGTTTCCGGTCCTTCTTCTTCAGGACCGACTAAACGCATAACAAGAAGTAAACCAGACCAACAGAAGGCTGCTGAAAATCCGCCGCCACCAGAATTTGACATGGGAGATGCCCCTCAAGCAAAGAAGACAGAAGGAAAAAGAAAAAGCAAACATCCCAGTTACAAGTTGCAGTCTGACATAGAGACCACAACGGATCCTAGAAGAAAGGATTCTTGGAAGTAGAATTGAATTTACATTAGGTGAAATTCTCGGTATTGCAAAACGAGGATTTCATGATGTAATAATTGATGTAATTAAACGAAAAAGACAATATGTTGGTGAAGAAACTGAAGAATATGTACATGCTTTTTTGCAAGTACTTCATGTGTATTTACAGGATGAAGAGAAGCTAAAAACTCAAGGAATTCGATTGGAGGCAATCAAAGAATTGATTGCATCCATTGAAGCCAAAGATGAAGACATTTATGAAGCAGAAGCTGAAGAAGCCATAATGATGGGAACTTCTCAATCTAAAGTGCAGCCCATGCATAAGAAAGAGACTCTTCTTCACAACATGCAAGAAGAAAGTGAAACTCACTTTATTCCTAGTAGTCACTATTCCTGTACCCATTGGGCAAGGGCGACTACTAAAACTGTTGTTAAAATCGATGAAAAAGAAATTCCATGCATTGCCCTTATAGACCATGGTTCGGAAATTAATGTTATGTCAAGAAGTCTCTATGAGAATGGTGGATGGCCCATTGATGTGGACCCAGGATGGCGCATGAAGGCATCCAATAACTCTTCTGGCGATCTTTATGCAGCATGTCCTTATGTACAAGTTACTATTGGTAATGTAAAAGATGAATTTCATTTCTTTGTTCAAGATTCCTGCAGTTATCCTATCATTCTTGGACAACCATTTATTTCCGAGTCTCGTTTAGAGACAAAGGCTCTTGATGATGGTTCATCATATGCTCGGATAAGAAGCAAGGATAATGATAAAGCTGTTCAATTCCTAACTATCTGTGTTAATCACCATCGGAATAGGGATCGATTGAGAGATCATCCTGTTCCTCCTAATGCCCGAGAATTTAAGGGTTTTCGGGTAGCGCTGCTATAAGTGGAGGCTATGGTAGTGCATCATGTCACAAAAAATTGCCTCCACATATGAAGGAGGCAAGGCCAAAAGCTGATTTGCAGGTTTTTTAGCCAATGGTGTGGGTTGTTATAAACAGTTTTCAGCCATGAACATGGCTGAAAGAAAGTATTTAAGTCATATGGAGCAAGAGCTGAAGCAAATTGATGTTTTACCTAAAAATGAAGAAATTATAATGATACAATGGCTGATATTTTATGGGCTGAATTATAATGATACAATGGCTGAATTTTATACAGCCATTCATGCAGAAAATCAAGCTGAAAATCAGTCCATACAGGTATGTACATTGGATATGTATAACATAATTCAAGAATTTGCAGATTATGAAGCTTTTGGACAGCCAAACAAGGATGAAGCAAGAGTAGAAACAAAGTATAAAACAGTTAATAAGAAGGTCAAGCTGGTAGCTACTCCTCTACCTCCTGAAAGCGAAAGACTGGCAGAAAGGGTATCCAAACAACCAAGCCTTCGTGATCCGAAAGATATTGGTCACCAATTTACAGCAGAAAGTCTACAAAAGATGAAAATTGGTGAAGACTCTTTTCTCTTGCTGGCTAAAAAGCAAATCTTCATGCAGATGTTAAAGAACCATGGTAAAGCCTTTTCATTTCAGCCACATGAAATTGGCTGTGTGGATCCAAGCATTGTGGCACCAATGGTAATTTTTACGGTCCCACATGTTTCTTGGAATCTTAAACCAATTCCGGTTCCAAGGGCTCATTTGCCTAAGTTATTGGAACTTTTAAATGAAAAGATAAAAATGCGAATATTGGAGCCATCCTCAGCTCCATATTCCAACTTGGCCTAGTCCGCATGTGTACTCTACCTCAAGGGGCTACGAATTCACTAGCTCACATGATGAATGCTATGCATAAAGTATTGAGGGATTATATTCCTCAATTGACTTTTCCTTTTCTTGATGATGTTCCAATCAAAGGATGTGAAGTTCATGAGAAAAATGAAGAACTCAATGAACTTGGATGTCGAAAGTTTGTCTCTGATCATATTAATGATTGTGCTCAAATCTTGTCTAAATTAGAAGAAGTCCATCTTACTCTTTCAGGAGCTAAATCTGTTTTTGGAGTCGAAGAAGTCCTTGTAGTCAGACATATGTGTGGTCCATATGGCCGAAAGCCTTCTCCATCCAAAATAGATTTTCCCATGTTGTTGAAAGTCTTTATCAACTTCTAAGAAAGGGCCAAAGGTTTCTATGGACAAAAGAACACACTCGGGCTATTCGGAAACTCAAGAAAATGCTGATTTCAGCCCCCACTTTAAAGAGGGCTAACTACTCTAATGGACAGCCCATTATACTCACAGTGGACACAAGTCCTATCGGAATAGGATGGGTAGTTTGTAAAGACGACCTTGAAGGCAACAGATATGTAATCCGCTTTGAAGCAAAGGTTCTTAATGAACAACAAAGAAGGTATGCTCAAATTAAAAGAGAACTTTGGGGAGTAGTAACTACATTAAAATGTGACAGGGAATACTTCATGGGTGCACATGTTATAGTTGAGACAGATTGCCTTCCACTCTTGGGCATGATCACCAACTGTTCCACTCCCGACATAGCCATGCTAAGATGGATAGCCTATATTAAATCTTTAAATCCTGACTTGAAACATATTGCAGGTACAAATCTGAAAACAGCAAGTATAGCTGAATCTAATATTGATTCAGCAGTCAAAAATGCAGGTACAACAAAAATTACAGCAAGTACAACAGGTTCAATTGCTAAAACAAATTTTTCATCAGCAAGGAAGGATGAAACAACCAAAAAAGGACAATGGATAGCTAGTAAACAGCATATTCAATGTTTTATCATGGTTTGTTCACACTTCAAAGAAGAATATTATGCAGATGATTGGCTAAAAATTGGCCAATTTTTGAGCACTATGACAAAGAAGGAAGATTGGACTAATGAAGAGTTCAAGAGAATTAAGAGAAAAGCTTATGGTTTTTTTCTTAAAGATGGTTACCTTTGGAGGCATGCGAAAAAGAAAGGAAGGGCGCCTGTTCGTGTCTTAGGAGATAAAAAGACACAAAGACAGGTCATGCAAGAATTCCATGAAAGCCTATTGGCTGGTCATAGAGGCATATGGGGCACTTTTGCCAAAATAAAAGAGAAATTTTGGTGGCAAAACATATATAAAGACATTGAGCATTTTGTTGAGTCTTATCATGTTTGTCAAATGTATTCTATGGTAAAGCATAGAGATGGGCTTCAGCCTACCTATCCTTTATCCATTCACTATAGATGGGTTATTGATTTAGTAACCATGCCTACAGGAATTTGGAACATGAGATATCTAGTACTTGCTAGAGAAGATCTCACAAATCAAGTGGAAGGAAAGGCCTTGACAACAAAGTCCACTCATGCTGTTTGTAGATTTTTACTTGAAGAAGTATTTTGCAGGTATGGATGTGTTGCTAAAGTAACTGCTGATAGAGGAGAATTGGATGCTGATGAGGCTCGCCATTTCGTTGCTCAATTGGGAATTAAGCTATCTCTTACTTCAACCTACAATCCTGAAGGCAATGGTAAGAGTGAAAGAGGCCATCAACCAATTCTTAAAGCTTTAGCAAAATCATGCAAAGGAAAGTTGAGGGAATGGCCTAAAATGCTACCATTCGCATTATGGGCTGATAGAACTACCCATAGTGCAGTAACAGGATATATGCCAGTTGAACTCATGTATGGACAGCCACCCGTTATGCCTATTGAGGAATCCATTGACACATGGAGTATCTTGCCTTGGGATGAAGGAATGAATAGAGAAGAATTGTTGTCTTTACGCATAAGGCAACTTGAAAGAAGGCCAGAAGATGTCAAAACAGCCATTGAAAGGCTAAAAACAGCAAGATTAAAGAATAAGAAGAGGTTTGACAAGCATCATCGACTCCGTCCAAGAGCTATTCAAGAGAATGACTGGGTTCTTGTCTATGATAGCAGCCTGGACAATCAATATAGTACTCATAGGAAGTTAGCCAAGCGATGGTTTGGACCAAATGTTGTAAAAGTAGTACATAATAATGCTACTTTCTCTTTGGCTGAAATGGATGGGACCATGCTAAAGATTCCAATAGCTGGGAAACGAATCAAACTCTTCAAACGAAGAGAATCTTCAACTTATGAACTTGATGACTTAGATATAAGCCCTCTACTTGAAGACATACAGGAATAAAAAGACTTAAAGAATGAAGATGAAGAAGAAGACCCTCCTTGAAATGGCACATGCCGGAGGATGTGCAAGTTAGGAGGGAGTGAATGTCAAAGAGTTTACTGTTCATAATATAAATCATGGGATTCTTATGAACACAGAAGAGCTTCACTGGAAGTTATATGAGAAATTTGCATACAAAATTCAGATATTGTTATCCAATAACCACCTTAGTTACAAAGTTCTTTTATAATTTTCAGTTATACCATGTATACTTATGAAAAATAAGTCTATGGAAACCTACAACTTGGTCATCTGGAAGTAATTGACAGTCTGCAAGATAAATCACATTAATTCAAGTACAAAAGTATGGTCAGAACCCAAGAAAGATGCCAAAAGTTGCCAAAAGTCCACTAGGTCCACATGGGACCTGGAGTAACAGACTTAAGTGACCAGCAAGTAACCTGGGTAGGTCAAAAAGTGACCAGGGACTGAGCAGGGAGCAGCCCACATTTTTCGACGTAAAATGCAAACTGCACAGTCTGAGGCAAACTGGAGAGAGCTGGAGCTATGATGCATGAAATGGAGCATGCAAACTGAAGATCAACAGGCCCAACTACTGAAGATGTAAACATGGTGAGAGCTCCACTTCTCTGCCTCTTTGGTCTGACGAAAATGCATGCTGAAACAGTCTATAAAAGAGGAAAATCTGAGAGAAGAGGATTCAGCCTGCTCTTATGCACGACGTCTCTCATTTTGTCTACCATATTCTTGGTCCAATGAAGCCCGACTTGTACCCAAGTACTTGAGTGACTTTGGGGCAAGTAAAGGGTGAGGATATTGAAGACATACGGGCTGTTATGGGCTGAAATAACCAGTCAAAAACAGGGCAGCCCACTGTTATGGTCCATTTTTATGAGTAAACATGGGATTTTTATGGTTGTAATGGAAGGAAATGACCTCTTTTCTTCAGGACATTGTTCATGAATGATCAGAAGTGCTTCTTCTTGAGTTTATGCACTCATTTTGAACTTGATTATGGGCTGGAATTTTCTGTTTTAAAACAGGGCTGAAGCTAAAATTATACTTCTTCAATTCATTTCATGTATATTTTGCCCATATCTTGGATGCATTTGAATCTATCATCAATATACTTGATCCAAAGGGTTGAAATCCATCTATGTACTTGAAATAATTGCCATTAGAACTTGCATTTGACATTCATAAATAAATTGAGAATATGAAAATATCCTTTATGATATGATGTATGCATCCAGAGGCATTTGATGTAATCAGAATAGACTTATTCCTTCTATTCATGTATGCTAAATACATAGTGAAAAGGCTTGAACTCTTCTTCTGTATCTAAATCATTTCTAAATCTTGGATCTTATTAAACCCCATTCTATTTTCAATTCCCGAATCTTGAATCCTAAACTCTTCTTTTCCACTAAAAGCTCTCGGTGGTAGACCTTCAACTCTTAACGCGACGACACCGCTCTCTCTTTACCAACATATGCACTGCTTCAGTTACATTAGCCCAATCTGATTTCAGCCCTGTTTCAGAAGAGGCATCTTCTAAACGATCAGTCAGCTTCTCCTGCAAGACAGGATCTGCAGCCTTCAAAAGCAAATCAATTTTCTGACTCTCCAATGATTGCTGTGATGGGACCTGAAATGGGCCGGCACTGGCTATGGCACTAGCTGGACCTCATGCTCATGACACACAAACACCCTCACGGCCTCGCGGACCAGGAGCGTCAATCTAATGCTAAAGGACAAACTGCCCTAAAGCTTAATTCATGCGTCTATAGTTTATAATCCAACGTTTCCCTAAAACTCCTCAAAGGGAGAACCCTTACACATTGGCAATGCCACGATCACACACACATAGGGGGCACTCCACTGACTAATAATCGGAGCCCCACTGCAGCTCTCCTATATCGTAGGGATTGGCCCCTTGATGCGCTGCTCAACATATAACACAGTTGAACACAAACTCCTCTCTTTTATATTTCTCATATTTCCATGAGATATACCATGCTTCCTCACCAAACAGTCCCTTAGGAAACCAACCCTCTATCCTACAGCAAGGGATAACCTCACACTCTCAATCATGAGTCAAAGTCCTAAGAAAACAATTGCTATGCAGTCCAAGAGCTTTTCCTTTGATACCATGAACCATGCATAGTGCATAATGTGAATGATTTAGTGCACAAACAAAAGAAAATCAGCATTGTGTATCATGCAAAACCAATCTTTCCATGATTTCCATACTAACTTTTATGTATTGAAATGAGGAGAGACACCGAGCCTTATGCTCATGCTGCCTTTTCCTTTATTTTAAAACAACATCCTATAGCCATGATGCAACACATAAATCATATTTAAGATTATACTTTGACGCTCAAACTCCTCTCTCACCCTATCATTTAATGTTTTGCATTCGTTGATAGGTGTAAGAGTCATTTTATGTGTATTTCTTTATAGAGAAAGCTTTGGAATTTTCCTTTTACCATTTCCTAATTTTCTCCCATTTAAAACCCATTTTTCACCATTTTTTGGTATTTTTCCTCTATTTTCTTCAGTAAAAAATGACTAAAAACTAAGACTGATTGTGGGCTGTGGCCCTTAGGTTCCTTGACAACAAAATTCCAGGTTTTGTTGATGTTATGTCTCATATTTCCCCTTTATTTTGTAAAAAACCCCATTTTTACCCCTTAAATGCGTGTTTTACGGGTTTTATGACATTAATTTTAGCCATATCACTTATGATTTTCTGATTTTCAGAGCATAAACTGATCAAATTTATAGCAAAAAACATCATGATGCATAATCAGCCCATGGGAACAATATTTCATCAACCAAATAGCATAAAAACTCATTTTTTCTTCATAAAAATTGAATTACTGCTTAGGCTTTGCATCTCGGGATCTCAGTTTTGCTACGGGACTGCGTGTCAGCCCTCATTCAATGTCCAATCTTCATGTCTTCATTGATCCGGAAGCAATCCGGTCTCATCCGGACAAGCTTTCCTTCACCATTCTTCATTTTCCTCTTGCACACAAGAACAATCCCTTAAGGGAGAGAGAGGGAGGAGAGAGAAATACTAGAATTAGAGTTCTTCATCTAGGCCATCATTGCTCAAGCGAAGGGCGGCGAAATGATCAGCATACAGAAGGGAATCAAGGCCCATGATCTGTTGGGTGGGTTGTATGCAACCCCCAATCATGAGAGAGAGGAGAGAGGGCGCAATTCTCTCTCCACATTTTTTCATCTTGTATCCTTAAAATTTTGAAGGGGGGGTCCAAACTCAAAAGGCATGCCCAATTTTGGCCTCCCAAGTGTCCACCTTTTCATATCTTGACCATTTTGTGGCCATTTTCCCGTCCTGGCTCCGATTCGAGCTTTGAAAAATCCTGGGCGTCCGGCTTGACATCCCGCATTGACTGGCAACTCCTGACAACCCGCAAGGCAGTCTGAAAAATTATCAAAAATCCACAAGTGTCGCTTGGGTGCCTTTTAAAAGTCGTATTTCACTTGGTGCTTAAAATCGTCCTAGCTGGAGCCGCCACCTTCGATGTTAAATATTTTTTCCCTAAATTTCGGATTTTTTGGCAAATTTTAGGCACATCCCGGGCTCAAAACTCCGCTCTCATGCTGCTCATCGGCATCCAATTGCGCATACCGACTTTCAAATTCACAAAGCAAAGCTGTAGCAGCCAACCCTTTATTGGGCTTTTCAATCCAATCTATAATTGTATTTTTAGTTACCAACCTGCATCTTTCAAGAAAAACTCTTCTCTCAAAGCTTTCTTAAAAGCTGCCTAATCAGCATCTCTTCTACGTAACTCATCAATTCGATCATGCAAAGCATGCATGGCCAAACGGGAGAAATACTAACTCCCTGCATACTGCGGTACCCCATGAAACAATATATTTTCTTCATACGGTCAGATGATGACCGAAACATTTTGACCTTTAAACTGCTTCAATTCTTGTCCCACTGCCTGCAATGCATTCACGGCTAAGGAATCAATTCATTCTGCTTCCTACCGAGTTTGCATCTGTTGTTGTAACAACAATTACTATTATTGTTGTTGCTGTAACAAAGAAATCATTTGTTGTAAAGCATCACCACCACTTGAAGCTGTAGAATCTCCCATCTTTACACACCTCTGTTGTTGCCGAATTTCACATTGGATTCACCACTATCAGAGCGTTTACAGTCGAAAGTCTACCGCGGGGGTAAGAGACAGCAGGGTGAAGGGAGATTCAAGGAGTGGAGTAGAGGGAA
The DNA here is from genome assembly GCF_053477565.2 of Lygodium microphyllum. NCBI lineage: Eukaryota > Viridiplantae > Streptophyta > Polypodiopsida > Schizaeales > Lygodiaceae > Lygodium > Lygodium microphyllum. The sequence goes on along the minus strand of NC_141156.1, from coordinate 114,007,264 downwards.
GAGAAGGGGTTGAAAGAAAGAGAAGATATGAAAGAATAATTGCAGAAAGAAATAGAAGACGTAGAATAATACTCACATAATTGAAGCCTGTCTCAATTTATTTCTCCATTATGAGAAGACAAATCTCTTGTATACAAAAACGTACACAAAATAATACCTTTCTCTATGCTGATCAGACCACCAATCTGATGCTTCCGTTGGCTCTGAAAGGAGGGTAAAATACCAACACACCTGGCCCGAATTCTGCTAGATCACTCCTTCTTCATCTCCCACTTCGGAGTGTTGTTCACTGCCTGAAAACAGCAATCGCAACGCGCACGATTTTGTCCATCTCTCTTTTTACATAAAATCCTCACAGATGGCTAAAAGCTACATGCTTTCTTTTGCATGTCATCCTAATCTAGAAGTTGTCTACAATTTTTGGATTTTTTTTTTTACAAGAGATAATATCTAAATATCATAAATTGGCTACACTTGTCCATAAAACTAATATGTTTGAACCATGGACACTAACACTAATGTCTAAAATGGCATTGGCTCTCTAGATCAATAAGAAAGCTGCACTTTAGAGTTTTTCACATGATGTCCGCGTAGCGGCACGACACCGTCTCCCATTCTCTTTGAACCAAGTGCAATGGCAAGTCCACTTAAATTCAAGTAATCCTATAGGAAGTGGAAACTTGAAATTACTGACGCTAACTGGCTATTAGGAGACCCATCTGATTTTAGAAACTTGAAAATTCAGGTCGATCCTAGTGGGTTCAACCAGAACTCTTCCGTTGCAATGTACACTCAGTAGGGCCTAAGTGACAAACCTCATGTTACTCCAAGGGAGCATCGGGCGGTGTCATTTTGGAAAACCTACTGATGGACTACCAAAAGGTGTGCCCTAGATTGAGACTAGCGGACACCTCACAGTTAGTGTCAAAGCACTTGTTAGAATATATAGCCTAGGACATGTTTTCTTCTCTTTCTTAAGGTATGTTTTTGGATTATGGTAGAATAACGAATCTTGGAAACGATTCTTGATCTTTCAAGTAATGTTTACGTCAGCTATGCATTCATCCAGTCTTGCCTGGAGGAATTAGATGATGCTAATACTAGATCAGTTGTACAACACCTTGTCTCTATATCATAAAAGATGATGGATGATTAGTGAAGGATATTGTTATATTGATAGAAGCCGTCTAGCTTATCTTTAGAATAATCTGAAAAGGGTAAAATGGACGGAAGATCTTAAAGTTGTCAAGATCTATCTATTTTGTACAGCCAGTGTAAACTCAACCCTGTATACTAGGGACAAGGAGATCAAACTAAACTTGTATATCTATGAGAAAGTTACAAAGATCCTTCCCGCCACTGACAGAATAAAAGTCGTAGGTCGCTCTAGCTGGTACAACTACAAAAAGGACAGATTTCCTGAACTCCCTCAAAAATATAAATTCCTAGATATCTACTCTCAGAATCCAAGTTACTTCATAAAGGATGTATTAGAGTGTCATGCTTAGATTGTAGTAGGAAATCCTTTTCTATAAAAAAAAAAGATGAGCCTATGAGCTATCTGAATAATGTATTTCTTCCCAATTGATTACCTTGTACATTTGTTGTAATAAAGATTGATTGATACTTTATCAATCAGAGAAATAATGGAACCTTAATTTTCCCTTGGAACCTCTGAATTGCACTTTAACTTTAGCAATGGGAAAAGAGTTTTATTTGAAATTGTTTCAATAAATTAAGCAAGAAATAATTGGAGTATCAAACTCTAATATTAATGCTATATAAATTTCGTAAAGTTGAACTTGAAAATTGTTAAAACTTTTCCAAAATTTCACATCCACAATAATTTCCAACAAAGCCCAAGAGAAAATGAATCTTTTGAAGCAAGTCAAACCTCCAGAATTTGATGGGAAAGGAGAGAATATGGAAGCCAATACAAAAATTTGGATCTAATCCATGGAAGATTATTTTACTGCTACTAGAACTGTCCCAGCCAATGAAGCCATGATAGCTATGCTAAAATTAATTAGTGAAGCTCGACTCTAGTGGAAGTAGTGGTGCTGAGATCAAGGTGTCCCTAAAAGTACCATTACTTGGGATTTGTTGAAAGAAGCTATAAGAGGAAGATATTTACCTCTAGCTTATCGCACCTAGAAGATGAATGAGTTCTTTAATTTGAAGAAAATGGGACTAACCTTGGAGATGTATTACTCCAAGTTTATTTCACTTCTTAAATATGCACCCCCATGGATACTACTTAACAAGTGTCCAAGTTCTGCAATGGGCTAAATTCTCCTCTGAACACTCGTTTGGAATCAATGCAGCCAATAGACCTCCAATAATTTGATTCGAGTTGCTCCTATTGTGCGAGAAGTACAATCAAATCCAAATACTAAGTTCTGGAGCTACAATAACCAAAACAATGGAGGATTCAAAGGTCAAGCAAAAAGAACCCAAGGCCAATTTCACGAGGGTCAAAAGAAAAAGAAAAAATCCAATGTAGTCAGACATTTTGTTCATACCCAAGGTAATAAGGATGGTCTTAGGTGCTTTCACTGTAATGAGCCAAGACATTTCAAGAGAGATTGTCCAAAGCTTGGTGGAAACCATCACCAAGGCCAATTTCGAGGTCAAGGCAAAGTTTCCCATGGTCATGGTCAAGTAGCTATGGCAAGAGGAACAATGTCAACTATTACTCTTAAAGAGATTAATAAGGAAGAAGACCCTATTATGGAAGAAGATATTGAGAAAGCAACTGTTTATGATGCTTTCCACAAGAAGGGCCCAAATTGGAAATATTTTGTAATACAAACACCAGCTAGTCACAGAGGTAAATCATTTAAAGTTTTAATTGACTGTGGAAGTACACACTCATTTATTTCTCCCAAGTGTGCTAAGAAGTTAGGAATAGATACAATAAATGCATAAAATCTGCTTGTGGAATTAGCAAATGGAAAGGAAGTACTTTCTACATAGCAAACTGCCAAGGTAGAGTTTAACCTAGGAGGAAACCTTTCAAGTATGAGATTTAGAGTAATGAACATAGGAGCTTTTGAATGTTTACTAGGAATGGATTTGGCTGATTCCCAATTATGCTCATATCCATTATGGAAAAGGTCAAGTCACATTTTAGGATTTGAACAGTGAAATAGCAACTACACAAGGTGAAATAGGGAAACCTAAAGTTCAATTAGAAAAAGCTTCTCGAATTGTGAAAGGCCTGAAGAAAAGATTACCAGTTTACTTAATCAAGCTTAACAAGGTAAATCAAGATGGTCAGATAGAAGAAGAACCATCCTCGTTAAAAGAATACATTGGCGTATTTCTTGAAGAGTTAACTGAGTTGCCTTTGGGAAAGAGAAGTCGAAACTTAGGAGCCACTTAAGTGGAAAAAATTACAAAATGTATATTCCTGAAGCCATTGAACTAAAAGAGCAACTCAAATAACTACTAGAACAAGGGTATATTCTACCAAGTAGTTCACTATGGGGAGCCCCAGTATTATCCCAAAAGAAGAAAGATGGAACTCTCTATCTTTATACCAACTACTGAGGGCTAAACTAGGTAACAATGAAGAATAAGCACCTGATCCCGAGGATAGATGAGCTTCTTGATCGTCTACAAGTGTCAAAAGACGCGAGATTTAGAGCATGGAATATGCTATGATGGATGGAAGATAAAGACCAAACTCATGATGACATAGACAAGTGGAGACAAACTATTACACAAGTGAATTAGGTTCCAAGATGGCAACTTGGACTCATAAACACAATCTTGTGTAGGACTGACAAAGAAAAGGCACTTAACTAAAAGTACAAAGCATCATGACATTGTATTCATTCCATATGAAAATTGGTAGTCAAGTACAGTGCTTTATAGTTGTTGGATGGTAGTAGTTTTCCCTTTCTGTGCATATGGGATTCAGTTTGTCTACATGTCCTAAGCCTAGAACTGGCTCATACAAAGAGGCTACAATAGGTGTGATTGGAAATATCTCAACACTCCTCCTCAATCACAACCAGAAAGTACAAAGTGTGTAGAGGCTTTAGTGAAAGCAACACTTGCAAAGTGTGGGCACACCATAAACATGGCAAAACATTAGGGACTATCGCAGAAAAGACTAAGTGTGGGTACCACAAACATGATGGTCATCTAGAGGCTATAACAGGGCCTCTCAAAGTGTACATAGGCTATAGTACATGGCTACATGAGGAGTTTACAAGCTTATGATAAGAAGCATTAGGGTGAGGCATTACAAGGCTAAAAGGTCTAGTAAAAATTTGGGTCAAGGACCGGTAGGCCCTTGCGGTTTTCATCATTTCTGTTGATATAGATCTTCAATTCATTGTAGGTCTTCTTGTCAATGTAGTCTAGCTTGCTCTTTTTTATCTTGTACTTGTTCTTCACTTTGCTCTTTTGGTCTTCAGAGTCTTCATGATTTTTATGCTTCTTCTTCTTATTCTTTTTCTCTTTGATCTTTTGGTCCTCTTCTTCTAGATACTTTGAGGCAGCAGAATTGACTTCAAACTCTTGCACTTTCTCCAAGGTAGCAGGAATTTCTTCAAATAGTGATAACACTTGAATGCTCACAACTCCATTCCCCTGCAGGTAAGACAAACACATCTTCTTTGTGGTTGAAATGAGCAACAAGAGTAATGTTACTCTTCATGGGAAGTAGCCAAATAAAAATCTTCTTATTTGACATTCCCATGATAGGGTATTAGCTCCAAATGACTAGCAAAGAGCAACTGATAACAGATTTCTCCTGATTTTGAGAACATACAACACATTTGAAAGCTTTTTGACTTCACCATTTGCAACAACAAAAGAAATAGTACCTATGCCCGCAGCAGGGCATTTAGCATCATTTCCAACCGTCATAGTGATGGATTCTTATAGAGGCTGCATAGAACTGTATAGACCTTTCTTGTTGGTCATGTGACAGGCGGCCCCACTATCCAACACTCATGAGTCAGTGGTAGATTCTTCTTGCGCTGAGGAGCACACTTCCTCAATGATTGCCATGAATAATTCCAACTCTGCTTCAGCCGTATTGGCTGTCTCTTTCCCTTTACTTTTAAGGGTACCATTCTTTTCATCTGCCTTCTTGACAGGAAAATCTGCAATTGCATGTCCTTTCTTCTTGCAGTAGAAGCACTCTCCTTGAAACTTCTTCTTGCCGCCCTTCTTCTTTTTGTCACCATCATTTTTGGTGGAGGAACCACCTTTGCCTTTTGCATTGGTAGAGAATGCAGCATCTCCATTGTTGCTTCCTTCTCGAGCTTTCAGCCTTAACTCCTCCTCCATCAATAATGCACAAAACTCCTCAAAAGTCAAAGCTTGAGGTCTCACCTGAGTATTAAGAGCGGTTACTATTCCATCAAACTTTTGTGGACAAATCCGAAGACACCTCCGAGCTAGCTCTTTGCTACTCTTTTGTATCCCAGTGTCAGCCATCTGGTCGTGCAGATTCTTAATCCGAGTGATGAATGCTTCAACCGTCTCTCCTTCAGCAAACTTCTCTGCTGCTAGTTGATTCTCCAAGTTTTGAATCCTTGTTTGGTTTTGTGTTTCATACTGACTCCTTAGTACATTCTAAGCCTCTAACGCTTTGGTTTTATGCTGAATCAAAGTCAGAACACTATCAGAACAGCTTGTAACTAAGGCACACAATGCATCTACATTCCTTCGTTTCCAAGCTCGTAGAAGATCTGCATTCGGAGGAATCATCACACTAGAATTTGATGGGTCAGGGGTAGGCTGTGGTTCTGCGTCAATCCCCAGCAGCACAGTCTCCAGAAGCTAATAAGAATCAAGGATAGTTGTAATTTTGAACTTCCACAAGGTGTAGTTTGTACCATCTAACTTGCCTTCGCTGAAGGTTGGTGGACGAATCCTCGGTGTTTGAATAGTCGGTACAATAGCACCACCTCCTGCACTGCTTCCTGATGCGCCAGAACCGCTTCTGGAAGTTGACATAGTTTCTCTTTACTGTTGAAGCATTTGCCTCTTGCACATTCTCCGATCTCTAGAGCCCCCTGGGCTCTAATACCATGTAAAAAATTACACGGCGCACTGAACAGAATCTGAGAAAGAGATAGAGAGTACACAACAGATAAGAGGAGAATCAATAAATTCTTTAGCTCTAAACAACTGATACAAAGATGGCTCTGTCCACTCATGCGCTTCCACTGTGTGAAGCTTAGATGGCGATCTAGACAGAAGATAGATGAAGAGCTTAAGGCTAGCTAGAACAAAAACTTTGACTGGGTGAAAGATGAATGATGGATGGCTGTGAAGGGGTTTAGCTTTTATAGCCCGCGAAGGCCGTTAGGTTGGCCTAACCGACCTACCATATGAGCCTCCACTAGTCGGCCAACAAATATTCCAGGGAATATTTCCTTTACCATCGGCCTCGAACCCCAAAATAGGGGTCCCTTTTAACTCCCTTACCCCGCAACTCGATGCAATGGCCTCGAGTTGCTACCAGCTTAACCACTCCATCTAACCCAAAGATTAGATTCACAATGGTCACCTTTTTGCCATCCGGTCACATAAACTTCATCTGATATACAAGTCAAGACTTAACCAATGTCCGGGCTCACATCTGATATACAAGTCAAGACTTAACCAATGTCCGGGCTCACATATGATATACAAGTCAAGACTTAACCAATGTCCGGGCTCACATTTGGCTTCTCCTCATAATGGGGGCCTTACAACTTTGAGCACCATGGATCATTGGTGGCACCTAATGAGGGTGGGGCATTGATCATATCTAACAAGATCCAGCTCCTCAAAGCTGGCAGGGTCTAGCTATGGAAGACACACACATGGCAGAAGTTGTAAGAGTTGACAATGCGGAGCTCTGTGATGAGCAACGACTTGCTATAACATAACAAAGAAAGGTGCCTTGAGTCACAAAAGATATGCCTAGAAGAAGGTATCAAAAAATATTGACTGTGGAGAGAGATATGAAAGCTCCAAGCTACTTGGCTATGGCTATAAAGTGAGGAGAAGAAGTGGGAGATGAGGTCCTAAGCTGGGGATTGAGCTCAAGCCAAGCTACATGACAGTGAAAGAGACCTGAAGAAGTAGTGCCATGCTCGATTAGGTCTAATACCATGTCAAAAGATGCGGGATCTAGAGCATGGCATATGCTATGGCAGATGGAAGATGACGACCAAACTCATGATGACATAGACAAGTAGAGACAAACTGTTACACAAGTGAATTAGGTTCCAAGATGGCAGCTTGGACTCATAAACACAATCTTGTGTAGGACTGACAAAGACAAGACACTTAACTGAAAGTACAAAGCATCATGACATTGTATTCATTCCATATGAAAAGTGGTAGTCAAGTACAATGCTTTATAGTTGTTGGATGGTAGTAGTATTCCCTTTCTGTGCATATGGGATTCAGTCTGCCTACATGTCCTAAGCCCAGAACTACCTCATACAAAGAGGCTACAATAGGTGTGATTGCAAATATCTCAACAACAAGGAGCAAGGATCTTTTCTAATATTGATCTTTGATTAGAATATTATCATATCAAAATCAAGGATGAAGATATTCATAAAAATTTCTTCAACACAAGATACGGTCATTTCAAATTCATTGTGATGTCATTTGGGTTGACAAATGCCCCAGCTACCCTTCAACAAATTAATGCAAGACATTTTCAGGCCTCATCTCAATGATTTTGTTCTTGTATTCTTTGATGACATCATAACTTTTTCTAAGGAGGAAGAAGAACATGAACCACATCTTTCCATTGTCTGGAGACGATGAGAACACACAAATTTTATGCCAAGAAGAAAAAGTGTGCCTTCTTCAAAAGGAAGATTGAGTAATTAGGATTCATAGTGTTTGGTGAAGGTATATTAATAGATCCTTCCAAGGTCAAAGATGTTCAAGATTGGCCATCCCCAACCACTATCAAGGAAGTGAGAATTTTTCTAGGTCTAATAGGATGGTATAGGATATTCATCAGAAACTATGCCCAAATTGCAGCACCTCTTACAAACCTACTCAAAAAGTAAGCTGCCATTATCTAGATGCCAATTGAACAATCTAGCTTTGAGCAACTAAAGCATAGTTTGATAATTGCTTCTATCTTAAGGCTACCTGACTTAAGAAAGGAATTTGAAGTTTTCACAAGTTCCAGCTCTCTTGCATTGGGATGTGTACTAATGCAAGAAGGTCATCATGTAGCTTACTCTTCAAGAAAATTGAAAGTCCATAAAAAGAGATATGCTACTCGCGAGACCTAGAGTTGTTAGCTGTGATTCATGCTCTCAAACTATGGAGACATTACTTACTTGGAAATAAGTTTTCCTTAGTCGCAGATCATAAAAGTCTTAAGTGGATTTTTACTTAGCCCAATCTTAATATGAGGTAATGATGGTGGATCAAAATTCTGTAGGAGTATGACTTTGAAATTAAGTTCAAACGTGGTAAAGAAAATGTAGTAGTAGATACCCTTAGTTGTAAAGCCTTCCTTAATGCTCTTATCACTGAGGAACCATCTAGGGTAGAAACTCTGTCTACAATGGTATCAATGCCAACTAATCCTATCATCAAGTTGACTAAGGATGAAGCAAACAAGGACCTAGACTATCAATAAATTTTTTGGGAAATCCAGAATAAGAAACAAGATCCCAAATTCAAGACTAAGTATCAAGAATTCTCTATAGATGAAGACAAAGGACTTGTTTATTTCAGAATGAGACTATGTATTCCTTCAAGTCACACTCTCAAGAGAAGGATACTTTGGGAAGCACATGACTCCCCTTTTTCAGGAGACCCAGGTATGCCAAAACTCTTAATGCTGTTAGGAAAAGCTATTACTAGCAGACTCAAGGGCGATGTACTTATGTCATTGAATGTCTAAATTGCCAAAGGGTAAAATTTGAACGTGTCAAGTTACCATGAAAACTCCAACCACTTGACATTCCCCAGATGAAATGGGAGTTTATTAGCATGGACTTTGTAGTTGGGTTACCTTATGTGCAAGGAGGATATAACTTGATAATGGTAATAGTAGACATGCTAACAAACGTCGCTCATCTTATTCCAACAAAACCAATTACAAAGCTTCAGATATTGCAAGAATTTTTGTAAAAGAGATGTCTAGGTTACATGGGTTACCTACTAAAAGTATCATCAGTGATTGTGGTTCTATTTTCACAACACATTTCCAAAAGAGTTTATTTGAAGCCATTGGAACCCAACTTTGTTTCAGCACTGCTTATCATCCACAAACTGATGGGCAGACAGAATGAGTTAATCAAGTGATTGAGGATATTCTGCGCGCATATTACAGCAAGGAACCTAAAAGGTGGATTCAGTATCTACCCTTAGTGGAATTTTCTTATAATGCCTCCTATAATCGAAGTATTCAAATGACTCCATTTTAGGCACTATATGGTCAATCTTTTCGTATGCCACTTAATTTTTCCGATCCTACTCTAAGGGTAGAAGCTTCAAGAAAAATGTTAGAAGAAATGGGTGACCAAATCAAAATTATTAGACAAGATATTCAAGCTTCCAAGGACATGACAAAGGCGTATGCTGATCTAAAAAGGCATGAATGAATCTTCAAAGAAGGAGAAACGGTCTTCTTCCTTGTCCATCCAAAGAAGAGTTCTTTGTCTTTAGAAGAATTTAAGAAGATAAGTCCAAGATATTGTGGAACCTATAAGGTTCTCAAGTGCTTAGGACCAAGCACTTACAAGATATAACTCCCTGAGAATATAAAAACCCACAATGTATTTCATGTTAGCTTATTGAAAGCATACGTAGCTAAGCCTAACCATATCCTTGATTATCAATAAGTTGTAATGCCTAACCAAGGATTCTTGGAGCTACAACCTGACAAAGTAATTGATGAAAGGGAGAGAAATTTGAGAAGTAGAACCCTTAGTGGATATCTCGTCTAGTGGAAAGACTACCCTGAAGAGGATGCCACTAGAATTGACCATGAGTCACTATGTAACCAATATCCCGAGTTTCATTCGAGATAAGGACATCTCAATTCCTCTAAGGGGGAGAGGATGTGATATCCTGACTTTGATTTAAAATCTTTTCGACTTCTCATAAAATGGACTTAAAGAACTCTAAAATCATTAAATAGAAAATATCTCAAGAAAAAAAATAGAGGATCATAACCCGATATTTTTTCTAGATTCACAAGGGTTGTAGCCACCCATCACAGAAGTTACCATGTGAACAAGATTTATGAGCCATATTAGTCATTAGTGTCAGTGTCTATAATATGGATGGTCCAAAAATACTAGATTTTTGGACAAAACTAGCATATTTTTAATATTTTGAATATTATTTATTATAAATATCCTTAAAAACTATGGAAACTTCTAGAATAGGGCGTCATGTAAAAAAAAGTGGCTTTTTCAATCAATTTTTGAGATTTAATGCAAAAAGAAAGATTGGCAAAATTGCACTCATTGTGATCGCAGTTTACAGGTAGCAAACAACACTCTGAACGGGAAGAAGAAGAAGGAGTGATCAGATTGTATCAAATTTGCGATTTAAGCACCAGATTGCATCTTCAAAGCTTCAGATTGCTACAAAACTGACTAAGGATAAGGCCTCTTAGGCCCTACACTAAGTGCATAATGTTATTAGCTAGCCCCTTGCATAAATTGCAAGGGGTGTCCGATGATTATTGAAAGGTGAGAAGGATCGAAGCTTGCATGCGAGAGCTATGGCGGGAGAGCAAGAGCAAAAAAGAGAGAGACAAGAAATGGGAACTCCAACTATCACAATGTGTGACCGGGCCTTCCTTTATTCAAACTATCACTAAAAGAATAAATAATAAAGTGATGGTGACGGGCGCCCGCCACGTGCAGTGTGCAGTGGTGGTAACTGTCAGTGTAGTAATATATGGGCAGCTAGGTGGAGGCGCCTTTACCCCCAACAACCTCCCACTTAAAGGCGAATTTGCCCTAGTGAGGAGTGAAAAGAAAAAGAAAAAGACAGTACAACATGTACACATGTACTACAAGATGAGGAAAGACGTCATCTCATCCCATGCCCATCAACCTCCTGAGGAAGGCAAAGTGCTCTGTAGAGAGGCTTTTCGTGAGCAGATCTACAGGATTCTGGTCAGTCGAGATCTTGACAAGAGCAATAAACTTGTCCTCAACGACCCCACGTATGAAGTGATACCTTACCTCAATGTGTTTTGTCTTCGCATGGAAGACCGGATTCTTGGCTAACTGAATAGCACTCATAGAATCCGAATGCAATGTAGGGATAACATCAATACCAAGATCAACAACCAAATGACCCAACCAAATGGCCTCCTTGCAAGCCTCAATGGCTACAACATACTTGACCTCTGTAGTAGAAAGGGCCGTGCATTTCTACACCCTGGACATCCAAGAAACAGCACCTCCAGCATATGTGAATACATAGTCGGAAGTGGACTTCCTACTATCTGCATGTCCTGCATAATCAAAGTCAGTGTACCCCATGACTCCTGTATCCTGGCTTCCATAGCATATGCACATATCTGCAGTGCCCTTCAAGTACCTCATGATACCCTTTACGGCATCCCAATGCTCCTTGTCAGGTGTAGCCATATAGTGTGCCACAACACCAACTGCAAAGGCAATATCTGGACGAGTGGCTATCATGGCATACATAAGACTGCCCACTGCGGATGCATAGGGAATCTTGGCCATCTTGGCCCTCTGCTTATCTGTCTGTGGACAATCATCCTGTGATACCTTCACATAAGAAGGCAATGGATAGCTAATAGGCTTTACGTCCTGCATGCGAAAGTGCTCAAGGACTTTATGAATGTACTCCCTCTGTGACAAGTAGAGGAGTCCGTAACGCCTGTCGCGTCTAATGCGCATACCAAGTATGTGAGTGGCCTGTCCCAGATCTTTCATCTCAAAGCTCTTCTTGAGCTGAGCCTTAAGAGCATCTAGCTCATCATGAGCTTTCCCTGCAATCAGTATATCATCCACATAGAGGACCAAAATCAATAAAGAACCATCACGGGCTTTCTTCGTGTAAAGACACAGATCCATAGCACTCATGCTGTAGCCCTGTGACTGCATAAAGGCATCAAACTTATGATACCACTCCCTAGGTGCATGTTTCAAGCCATAAAGACTTTTCTTCAATTTGCACACTAGGTGCTCCCTGCCACGTTTTGCAAAGCCCTTAGGTTGCTCCATATAAATCTCATCATGCAAGTCTCCATGTAAGAAAGTCGTCTTGACATCCATTTGGTATAAATCCAAGTCAAGCTGAGCAACCAAAGCCAAGACTAAGTGCAGAGTGGTCATCTTAACCACATGAGAAAAGACCTCATCAAAGTCCACACCATGCTTCTGCTTAAAACCCTTTTCTACCAATCTAGCCTTGTATGCCGGCTTGGGGTGTCCAGGGGTACTTTTCAGCTTGTACACCCACTTGCATGGGAAAGCCTTCTTGCCCTTAGGCAATGAAACCAAATCCCAAGCCTCATTCTCATGAAAGGAGTCTATCTCAGACTGCATAGCCCTCTCCCAAGAGTGACTGTCACCCCTGCGCATAGCCTCATCATAAGTGAAAGGCTCTCCTGCATCTGTAACCAAGACATAATGCATTGAGGGTTGAAATCTATCAGGTGGACATCTGTCTCTAGTAGACCGTCTCATGGTAGGCTCTACTACTACCGAGCTGCCTGTCCAACACCCTAATCATGAGCATCTACTGTAGCTGTAGGCTGTCCAACTGGCTGTGCAGGATCTCTCAGGTCCTCCTGAAATATGACACTATGGATCTCAACAACTCTCTCAGGCTGCCTATGCATCTTGTCTTCATGGAAGACTACATCATGACTACGGATGACTTTCCGCACCTGCGGATCCCAGAGATGGTAACCCATCTCGCATGCATCCCCATAACCAAGGAAAATGCATTTGACACTCTTAGGATCCAACTTACTTCTCTTGTCCCTAGAACACCATATTGGGGAATATGGGAATTTCCCATAAGTTTGGGACATGTGGTCAAATCTTTGGATTTGTTATAACTTGAACACTATAACTCCAAATCCAGCACTCTATAACTCAATAGATTCAATTTTTCAAGCACTTTCTAGTGATAGGTCACATGATATGGTTTTGAGAAACTTATGGGCATGTTATCCGAGTGCCACCTTTTTAGTATTTAGAAAATGGGAATTGGGAGATTCCCAAACTCACTAATATTGTGTTCTAGGCACATGGCAAAATGCCACACATCCAAAGACACAGAGATGCGCATAAGAGGGAGGTTTTCCAGTCCATACCTCCTCAGCAACCTGGAAATCCAAACCACTAGAAGGTGATCTGTTTATGATATACACAACTGTACTAACTGCCTCAGTCCAAAAGCTCTGTGGTAGGCCTGCATGGCTAAGCATACTACGTACACGTTCCTGGATGATTCTATTCATCCGCTCAGCCAAACCATTCTGGGGGGGTATAGGGGGCGGTCAACTAACGCTTAATATCCCTCGCATCACATAACTTCTCAAAAGCATGTGAGACATACTCACCCCTATTATTTGTCCTTAGGCATTTTAACCTATACCCAGACTGGTTCTCAACCAATGCAAGCCATCTCTGAAACATAGCCAAGACATTGAATTTTAGCTTAATGGGATAAGCCCAAACTTTTCGTGAAAAATCATCTATGAAAGTAACAAAATACTTGGCACCACCCATAGATTGACAAGGCATGGGCCCACGAACATCCAAATGTACCAATGCCAAGGGCTCACTCATGCGTGGCCTACCAAACTTTTTATGCGTAGACCTAGTCTGCCTGCCATAAAGACAATGCTCATATGAATCAAAACATGCATAATCAAGGGACGGTAAGTACTGCAAACCGGAAAGCATTTTCATTCCCTTCAAAGACATATGGCCCAAACGGGCATGCCAAAGAGATACATGTGGGATAGAACCCACCGACAAAACATGATCAAGGGAAGAAGCTGATACAATCAAGGGATAGAGGCTGCCAGCCTTGGCACCTCTCGCAATCACAAGTCTACCAAGAGTGATCTTCCATGCAGAGTCTTCAAAAGATACATGATAACCTATGTCATCAAGTTGTCTAGTTGACATGAGACTGCGTGTCAAAGCAAGTACATGACGTACATCTTGCGTAACAAAACTACTGCCAGAAGGAAACTACAGCCTAACATCACCAATGTCCACAATATCAAGAGAGATGTCATCACCCAAGTGTACAGAACCCGAAATAGTACGGTATGAATGAAACCACTCTCGGCAAGGTGTCACATGAAAGGACGCACCTAAGTCCAAGAGCCAACACTGTGCATACATAGAGTGTATCTCTATCATCTGCGAAGCACTAGAAGAAGCTCCAAGAATATAATCATCATCATCAACATCCTCAAGCTGCATAACATTGATCTCTTCAATTTTAACACTGGACTTTGTAGGCACTATGCTGTGATCGGAAGACTTATCCTGCACTTTGTCTTTCCCCTTATCTTTGCACCTTTCATTGCGCAGTTCATGGCATTGTGGCCTAATATGGTCCTTTTTCCCACAATGGTGACAAGTAACATCTGCATTCCTGCCACAGGATTTGCTATCTGACTTCCCACGAGACTTGGACCGAGATTTCTGAGAATCCCGTCCACGGCCACTACCAATACCACTGCCATGCTTTCCATATCCATCATTCCTGCCTCTAACTGTCATAGCATGCGAGACATGAGAGGCATCCAAATTATTACGGTTAACCTCTTCCTGCAGAAGAGCATTCTCAACATCAGAAAATTTCAAGGTAGCAGTAGAGGCACATAATGCAATGCGGAATACATTCCATGACTCATTAAGAGTACCAAGCAAGAAAAGAGGAGTGACATCCTCTACAAAAGTGATGTGGTGTGAAGTCAAATTCTTGAGTATAGCATGGAACTGGCTCAAATGAGCAAACATGGTCAGATTCTCCTTCATGCGCAGATCCATACGTTGCTTCAGCCAATACATCTGACTCGCTGGACCTTTCTTGTCATAGAGATTCTTGATTTAATCCCACAACTGTCATGCACTCTGTTCTTCCTCAAATACATTGTAATGAACCTGTTCTGTGAGAGATAATACAATAGTGGACTTGCATAACTCATCAAGCTCAAGCCATTCCTCATCTGGCATAGTTGCAGGCGGATGCCCGCTCAACCTCAAAGGTTTGATCTGCAATTTTTGCACCAACACCTGCCAAATCTGGCTCTTCCAATAAGAGTAATTCATACCATCAAGCTTAGTGATGTTGAAAATAGCATGTTTAGTGGATGAACTCGCCATAATGCAAGTTGGAAGACTGTAGACAGTTCAAAACTGGTTGCTTTTTACTACAGAAAATGATTAAAAAATCACCAAAATCGAGAGAAAATGGCGAGAAAAGTGTAACCAAAGCTGCTACCCACCAAGTACTAGTGAAAGTACATCATTTCAGAATATTTCAGCATGAAAAATCCATGTCAGTCCATATATAGATGCTTGCTGTAATAAATTACAGATTTCAGTAAATGAGAGCTAACAATGCCAAAATCGGATCCCAAGTCAATCAGATACTGCCAATACCAAAGCCGGCATCATGCGGGCATAACATAGGCATATGACAGTCGATAAGCATGAATCCAACACCCAAACATGTCATACAAACATCTGCCAGTGAGTAGGCACACCTCCCAGTCAATGGGGCAAAGTGTTCCTGCCACTACCAAGACTTGACACAAGTAGGTGTCAGCTCACAAAGAAAGAGGAACCCAAAGCAAAGAGTCAGCTCATAAGCATTAGAGGAACCAAGACATATGAACCATGCATCATCCTGAAGGATAAAAGATCCCAAATAGTCTCAAAAGCTCAAAGAGCATAGACCGCTTGCTCAATGGCTGTCAAACATCCAAAGATGCTCCCACTGGCACAAAAGCCGTAAATATCAAGCAACAAAGCTCGAACAAAGCATGTACAAGCACGAGTGACAAGTGTCCAAGATCAAGCATCAATGGTACATCTCGGACATGTAGGCAATAGAGTATCCGTATGTAGCATCCATAGGCATATAAGACATCAAGTGCATCCCAAGATACAACTCTCGTAAGCCAATAAATAGCTCAAGTAAGCTCCGGGAATCCAAGTTCAAGCCAAGATCGAGCTCCAGTAGCAAACTCCAAATAATCTAACTAGCATGTAGTAATAGCATAGGCTAAGCATGACCAGTCAAACATAAGCAACATACATGCCATAAGTACACCCAAGACGGAGCATCCAAATGCTTTGCAAAGTGAGCTCAAGCTCAACCAATGATCCCTAATCAAAACAAAGCTCTATGTCGAGCCCCATATATGCCCGAAACATAGCCCGAAAAGCATAGGCATAAGCATACATGAGTAAAATGACTTCAGCCCAACTATGTACAGCAGTGATTTACTGTTCAAAACTGAGAATTTCAGCACCAAAATCAGCTCCAAATGGTTTCCAAACAATAGACATACATTCCCCTAACATTCGGGCATCAAACGGGACAAATGTCAGTGTAACACTGTCATAAACTGCCTGTGGACTGTTATGACAGTCCCAAAATAGTGTTAAATTGGTCCAAATGCTATGCCAACACATCAACCATCAAAAGCAAGCATCAAAGCATGTTCATATGCCTGAAATGGAGCCTTTCCAAGTGTCAATGGAGGGGGAGAGCTACTGTTGTGATTGTCAATGCTGAAGACACATATGGGAGGGTTGCGTGATTGCGCCAACTGTAAATGTTGGTCCTGGGGCTGCAAAAAATGGTGGCCAAGCTTCGGAGGGGTCCGATTAAAGCCAAGGAAGGCCTCAAACAAGCTCCAGCAAAGGGGAGAGCAGCCCACATATGAAATGAGAGCTGGGAGTGTAATGGCTGCCCTATTTCAAGAGGGCTGAAAACTGAGGTAAACCCTGTAAAGAGTGAAGCAATACCTCTGTGTGAATGCCTTGAGGGTGCCCAAAGGGGCCCGGAAGGTGCTCGAGAAGCCGGGGAGTGACGGGAGCTCGAAGGAGTCGGATATGGCTGCCGGGAAGGAGACCCAATGCGAGCAGGGAGTCTATGGGAAGCTGAGAATGCCACGAACCAAGTTCAAGAGTCAGGAAGCTGAGCTCTGATACTAGTTGAAAGGTGAGAAGGATCGAAGCTTGCACGCAAGAGCTATGGCGGGAGAGCAAGAGCAAGAAAGAGAGAGACAAGAAATGGGAACTCCAACAGTCACAATGTGTGACCGGGCCTTCCTTTATTCAAACTGTCACTAAAAGAACAAAGAATTAAGTGACTGTGATGGGCACCCGCCACCTGCAGTGTGCAGTGGTGGTGACTGTCAGTGTAGTAATACACGGGCGGCTAGGCAGAGGCGCCTTTACCCCCAACAGTTATGATGATACAGAATCCTATGTGTCCATGACAGAATAGGAAGGTGCTCTCTTGCTACCTGACTCATAATCCAAACTAACCATCGACAGCCAAAATATGATGTGTTAGCAATAAGAAGACCCCCAAAGTAGTCTAGGGCTAATGTTAGGAGGTAATTGTAAGGGCTCCCCTAGACCACAATTTAAAAAAACATCTTCTACAATAGCATAGTTAGCCAAGGAATCCGTGAAAGAGATTCCATTGTTGAGAAACTAACTAACAAGTCACCATCTCAAAGACATACAACATATCCAAGACTACATGATGGTACATCTGTAAGATGGGATCCCACACACTATATGTCCCATTTAGCTAATTGATTACTAACTACAAGTCACCTTTAACCAATAACCTGTGGATACCACCATATCTGGCTACATTTAGCCCCATGATCAAGGCCTTGTATCCTACCATATTATTAGTAAAAGAGGGTCCTAAATAGACTCCCATCGTCATGACAACCCTACATCGGGGATCTTTAATGACCACACCAATGCTCACGTGTTTAGCAGGCCCTCTGGAAGCTCTGTTAAAATACAGATGTGTCCCTCGATCAAACACAATCTCCTTCGATGGACGGAAGTGGTAAACAATTTGCTCCATAATGAAATTAGCCATCTCCTTATCATTATCCTTCATCATTGCTTGAGCTTCAGACCACTTTGTAAAGTAATCCATTGCTACAATGATATAGTGCTTTCACGTAGTTGATGAAGGGTATATTGGTCCCACAAAATCAATACCCCATTTTTTCAAAGGGTAACATAACCAAAATGGGATTTAGAGGTTGCCTACGATTTTCCCTCGCATTGTGTCTTTGACAAACATCACAGTGCTTAGTATAACTAAAAGCATCTTGGAAAATCGATGGCCACCAATATCCACCATGGAGAGCTTTTTTGGTGGTAAGCTGGCCAGCAAAATGTCCCCCACATGCTGAATCATGGCACTCCTCAAGAATAAATGGTACCTCATCGGGTACTACATAATGATGATAGATATCATCTACTCCTCTCCGATACAAGACACCCGCTATAATCGAAAAACATAATGCTTGTTGCTTGATCTTTCTCTTTTCAGCCTTCAATAAAGCAGCCCCAAATCCTCATGTAGATAAATAATGTGTTATAGCCACATACCAAGAAGGAATGGAAGATGTATTGATTTTAAATAGACCTTCAATATCACTTCCGTTAGCCAGAATTTCCTTTGGCTCCCCGAAATCCACAAGAGATTCTACAATACCCTGCAACTTTGGTGGCTTGCTCCTAATCTCATAATTGAACTCTTGCAAATTGATTAACCACTTTGCTAAACAGTCAGGCAACCAGAACTTGTTCAGCAACAATCTGAGTTTTTCCACCTTCGTAAAAACTACTACCTTCTCATAGAGAATATAATGCCTAAATTTCTTTGTCACAAAAACCATTCCAAGACACAATTTCTCCATGTATGTATAATTAGCTTCAAATATCCCCAATTTCCTACTAGCAAAGGCAATTGGATGATACCATTTCTCCTCCCAAAATTGACCTAAACAGCAGAGCTGATACTATGCATTGTGGCTGCTGAAAATATATAGAAAACTTCACCTCTTTGGGGTGCTTTTAGAATTGGTGCTTTTAGAAAGAGCGTTGCCATTGACAGGCTTCATTCCACTGTGTATAAGAGACACTACACTAACTCCTATCGTGAATCTTGCATTTGTTTTAAATTGTAGTCCAACAGTTAACTCTTTCCCTACTCCATAGAGGGAGTCCCTATACATAGATCGGTGTACAAACACCTCGTAAGCACAAACAGAAGGAGGCACCCCCCGGCTGAATGTCGTGGCCCCACTGCAGCTCTCCTACACCTCGAGGATTGGCCCCTCGATGCGATGCTAACACAAATAACACAAGCATCACAAAATCCTCTCTTATTTCAAAACTTTCCAGGAGATGGATATTTCCTCACTTAACAATTTCCCAAGGAACTCGAACGCCTAAACCTACAACTTAGGTATCTCACAACTGAGCATGGGTTATATGTATAAGAAACCAATTGCAATGCATCTAGGAATTATACTATATGGTATGTACAATGCAACTATAAATGCCATAGTACTCAAACATTTTATGTTTTATAAATCAACATTGCAAAGTGCAACAAACATGTCTTTCAATGATTTCAGCCTATACGTCATGCTGCGTTGCTAAGGGTTAACATCGAGCATCGTCATGCTCCTTGACCCCTTTTAACTTAATTTATAAACGTCCTATATGATATGCACAAATAAATAGATCAAAATTTCACACGTTATTAGCAACAAATTAGCATCAAAACCCCCCTTACCGTTTAGGTTGTGCATCGTTGATAAGTGTAAAGAGCGGTTTTTTCATGTGTTTTTCTTGTAAAAAATGGTAAAAACGGACTTTAACATGAAGAAAAGGTAGAATGGAGGCTTATCTCTCATGCAACAGCCATGCCATACATTCACGGACATAAAGCATATTTTTTCTTAATTTTCTAGTGTAAAAAACTAAAAAATTTTATTTTATTACTATTTTTCTTTATTTATTTAAATAAAAACTCTGATATCTCTAAATTATGGGTTGGGAATGATCACAATCACTGAGAATTGATTTTATATTCATTTCTACTCCATATGAACCCCAAAATCACAACAAAACCCCTAAAATTTATCATTTTCATAAAAATCGCATAATTTTGGGTTTTGCATGTTTTAATGTAAATTGTTAAATGACTAAATTTCCTGGTTTTTTTCAAATTTTTTAATAAATTTCAGCATTATCAATCAAAGGTATCCATTTACAAATAATTCCATCAAACATCTATCGTGAAACAAATGAAATGATTGCTTACGCATAGAAACCCACTTTTGGAGAAGCGTATTTAATGGTTGGGAGACCGCAGATGCTCTCTTCAACTTTGATCTACGATCTCCTTCGCTCTGATTTCATTATTCCATCAACAACTTGCATCCAACTCCTTCCCCTTCTTCCATAGAATGAGTGGAAACAACCATCAAGAGAAGAGAGGAGGAAGGAAAGAGAAAGACTAGTTTTCTAGCTTCTTCATCGAGCAGCCATTTCCTGATCTGAGATTGACAATGAGGAGCGATAAATTGGAGAAGAAGACTGACATTGTCTGTTGCATTCCTTCTTTTCAGGCTTCCAATCCCCCCTTCACAAATTGATGTCAGGGGGGCGTCGTTTTTTCTACCGCCGTTTGAAAATGTCCCCCCATCCATCACAAACCTTTTTTGGGGGCCAATTGCCCCCCTAAAGTGCCATTCCCAATCTTTTCCAAGTTTGGTCCATTTTAACCTTTAAATTGCCCGACTTCCCATATCTCTTCCGACCGACGCCTAATTTCAGATCTAAAAAATTCGGCATGTCCGCCTCGATATCTCGAATAGCCAGGAAGCTATGAACATCGAAAAATTTACTAAAAATCCACAACCACCGCAATGGCCAAGGTTTTCATTTCCACCTTCCTTGGTCTCAAAAAATTGTCAAATCTTCATGTTTCACTTGAGTCGGCTTTAAATTCCCGCATAAAATTTGCATTAATCCACTCCATTTCGGCACTTCACGGTTTGGAACTCTCGAAGATACTCCAAAGACATATTTGTCGGGGTTGAGAGAAATCCCATATTCTCGATATCATTCAAAGCACTACTCTAGGTGTCCCCAATGTTCACGGATTAGGCTATAGACACAAAAGTCATCTAGGTACACCTAAATGAAATAATGCAGATGATTTTGGAATGCAACCATCATCACTCATTCGAAGGTAGCAGGAGCATTACAGAGCCCAAACAATATCAGTATGTAAGCATAGGTTCCCCATTTTGTTGTGAAAGTTGTTTTGGTTTGATCTTCTTCTGCAATCTGGACTTGGTGTTGTATCCATTAAATCCATCCAAGAGGGGATAGAGCCCATGGCATGTCATTGTGTCTAACAATTGGTCTGTGAAAGGAATAGGAAAATGATCCTTCTTAGTCTTGGAGTTCAGCTTTCAGAAGTCCACACATATTCATGGCTTTCCATTCGTCTTGGGTACTACCACGATGGGTGAAACTTATTCACTATTGGCCACTAGATAGATAAACTTGGCTTCAAGGAGCTTGAATAATTTGGCTTTCACGAGGGTAGAGTAATTTGGATTCATACGTCTCTATCTTTGCCTCACAGGGTTGGCATCAAGCTCCAAGTCGACATGATGTTGACACACCGTGGGATCCCCTTCAGATCTTTATAGGATCATGCAAACATGTCCAAGTTCTCTTTCAAAAGGTCATGCAAGACCAACATTTTCTCTTCTAGAAGACTGATACTCAGCTTCAGATGGCGTTCCATACCATCAACATCCATAAACGTTAATTGCTTTTCACCTTCCACGTGGTGGATGAAGGTCCCATGCATTACTTCTGGGTATAGATCTGACTCCTTTAAGGGAGTGTTCTCCTCCTTTGATGCTCCACTGGAACCGACATCCTCTTTCAATAAGGATTCGACTTGCTCCTCCGAATGTTTAAAGGGTATCATTGCCATTTAAGATTTTATGGGAGGGTTATTTATCTCTTGACTCGAGGATTCATCTTCCGAGAATGCCTCTAGGAACATCACACAACAGGAACTGCTTGGGCTACCGAATTGGTGGTTCTTGGCACGATGCATCATCATCATCCTCTCTTGAGAAGGGTAACTTTAGGTGACAAGAGCCACTGTTGAAGGAAGGCTTATTCTACTTAATCCATTTGTGATTGATATATTTCATATGTTGTGACTCATTAGCTAAAGGGTACCGAAGTCATTCTGTCTTATAGCATGGGATCTTCTGCTTTTGTAGCCTCTGGAACTCCTTCCTCATCTGTGCCTTCTACGAGTAGGATAAGTTCTTCCAGCTTGCTTTCATAGTCTTCTTCTTCACTGTCCTCTTTAGAATCTGTTTCTGCCTCTATGGGGGCTCTGTAAGAGAATAATAGATTCTCTATTGTGTCCTCTGCCTCTACTTCTGCATCTATCTCTACTTCTATTTGTGTCTCTACTACAGTCTCTGTCACCTCTATCTCAGTCTCTGCTACATCCATGTAATAGGGAGAACAATACATCCATGCTTCTATTTTACTGTCAAAGGTGATTTCAGAAGTCATTTTGAGTTCAGGTGGAGGTATTCACCCATTGACAAAACTTTGCTTCTTTCAAGAGTTGGCTTACACAGTGCCCACTATCAAGGACTGCATCTCTATTCAACCATCAATGTCTTCGCAACTTTTGCAGTATGCCCTTTTTTTCTTTCTATGATCCATTTTGTTGTGGGTTATACTTGCAAGTAGACTATCTATTTATCCCATGAGACCTCAAGAAACCACTAAAATCATTAGAGAAGTACTCTCTCTCTCTCTCTCTCTCTCTCTCTCTCTCTCTCTCTCTCTCTCTCTCTCTCTCTCTCTCTCTCTCTCATCTCAAGCACTTAACTTTTAAGCATGTTTCTATTTCAATAATATCCTTGAAAGATTTGAAGTGCTCAAATACATCACTCTTTTCCTTCATGAAATATATCCATAACTTGAATAATCATCAATAAACGTGACAAACTATTTGTTTCCACCAAGAGATATATTCTGTGTAGGCCTCCAAACGTCAGTATGCACAACATCAAGTATATTTCTGCTCACATCTCTGTCATGCAAAAAAAGATTGTCTTGCCTGCTTACCCTAAGATTCAAATAAGAAAAGAGATGAACAATATGAAGGAAGATGAAGGTGTGGATTCACAGGATAGCGCTGTTGAATAGGCACATGAGTCAAAACTCGTGTCTTCTTTTCCATGCTTTCCCCTTTTTCTTCTTTCCCTGCTTCACAATGAGTCAATCTCCTAGAAAAGAGAGAGTGTAGTATAACATACTAATGACAGCATGTACTCACTATGAGTTTGACATTTGTCTTATGTCTCTTCAAATAAGACTCACGCAATTGAAACTTGATGTCCTCACACAGTTCCAGTACTAAAAGAACTGCAATTGAAGTTAGTTTCCCTTCTAGAGTGTGTGTGAGAAGTGAGCTTTTGGAGCAAGCTTTTTTTTTGCAACCTCAAGTTTTATTCCACATAGTCCACTTAGTCCTTTTTTTCTCTTGGACATATATCAAGCACCAATGATGCTCCTCCATTGCCGCTATTACCACCACCACCACATCTTACTCTCCTGCTCCTCATTAGAGCCACAACCCATTCTCCTCTCTCTCTCCTCATATGTTGGGGACCACCATCGACATCTCACTCCCCTTCAATAATATTACCACCACTAGCACTGCCACTACACCACCACATCTTACTCTCCTCCTCCTCATCAAAACCACAATTGATTCTCTCTCTCTCTCTCTCTCTCTCTCTCTCTCATATCTTGGAGACCCACAACATGCATTTCCCTCTCCTCCTCCCCCTCAATGACCCCCTCTCTCTCTCTCTCTCTCTCTCTCTCTCTCTCTCTCTCTCTCTCTCTCTCTCTCTCTCTCTCTCTCTCTCTCTCTCTCTCTCTCTCTCTCCTCCAAATCAATCTCTCTCTCTAACAACACTTTAGTAGTTCTCTCTCCTTAATTGCTTTACATCACTACATTAAGCTTGTGTGATTATTTTTTATAATATTATCACAATATTAGTGGTTGAATTACACATACACAAGTGATATCACACTCCGTATACATTCACATCTCCCCTCTCTCAATTATTTGTATATATGTTATAATTACATCATGATGTATTAGTACTTCTATTGTGCACACATAAGCAAAACCAAATACACGTACAGATTCCTCTCTCTTTCTCTCACTCACTCTCTCTCTCTCTCTCTCTCTTGCTCTCTCTCACCATATGTTAGGAACCAACGCTCAACATGTCACTCCCCTCAAAAAATCCCTCTCTCTCTCTCTCTCTCTCTCTCTCTCTCTCTCTCTCTCTCTCTCTCTCTCTCTCTCTCTCTCTCTCTCTCTCTCTCTCTCTCTCTCTCTCTCTCTCTCTCTCTCTCTCTCTCTCTCTCTCTCTCATATGTTGGGGATCCACGATGTCCATTTCCCTCTCCTCCTTTCTGAATAACAATCTCTCTCTCTCTTTCTCTCTTTGTCTTTTTCACCCCCTAGTCATGGAATGAGTTACAAATAGTGTTTCCCACCTTATATATGAAGTTTTAATTCTTTAAATCTTGGGCAAGGCCCTATACTCTATTGGTGCTTGATGCCCATTCACTTAAAACCCACCCTCATGGTCTTGCAATCCTTTTAGTTATCTATTTTCTACAAGAGGCTGACTCACGCACCCACGCATCATTAATTGTGCTTTTTATTTTACAAGTTGCACGAGAGCAAGTGTGACACTAAAGAAAATTTAATTTTACAACTTCTACCAATAGGCAACGTGGCATTAAATATAGGCACATATAGTGTTGGTCCATCATCTTTTCCCACTACCCATGCTCTCTTTGACTCTTTTCTAATCTTTCACCTACTTTTATCTTTTTCCTATTGCCCTTAGTTGTTTCCTCTCGCATGCTCCACTTTTGTCCCATTTTGTCATTTTTTACAAAATCGCAATTAACAAAGGATACTATTATAACAATAAATTTAGCAACAAATAAAGTGTTTTTCACAAGGGAAAATGCATGGACAATAGGAGATAAGCATTACAATTCCATGTTTCAACTATGGAGGAGTTTCCAGTGGACTCATATGCATATGATTGGCTAAAAATAGGACAATACCTCAGGCACACTATTCAAGAAAGAGGAGTGATTATATGTAGAGTATAAAGAATAAAGAGAGAGGCATATGGATTTTTCTTGAAAGATGCTTATCCCTAGAAGCATGCAAAGAAAAAGAATAGGGCTCCATTGCGATTCACTAGGGATAAAGCTACTCTATTAGCTGTGGATCATGCAAGAATTTCATGAAAGTCTATGGGCTATCCATAGAGGTGTTTGGGCCACTTTTGAGAATACTAAGGAAAAATATTAATGGCAGAGTACGTACAAGGACATAGCACACTTTGTGGAGTCTTGTAGTACTTGCTAGGTGTACTCTACTATGATACATAGAGATGGATTGCAACCAGCTTGTCCATACACTATAAATGGGTGGTTGATTTAGTGGCAATGCCTATAGGTCTCTAGCAAATACAATATCTTGCACCTGCATGAGAGGATCTGAGAAATCAAGTGGAGGGAAGAGCTCTCATTACACACTATTTGTAGATTTTCCTTGGAAAGTATGTTTTGCCAATATGGATGTGTTGGCAAGATTATATAGCTGATGAATTGGATGTAGATAAGGCTTATGAGTTCTTCCCATGGCTAGGAATTAAGTTGGCTCTAATTACAATATACAATTTAGAAGGTAATGGCAAGAGCAAAAGGGGACATGTGCCTATGATTAAGGCACTAGCAAAAGCATGCAAAGGCAGGATAAAGGAGTGGCCAAGGATGCTATCGTTTGCATTATGGGCTAACAGGATGATGCATAACACAGTGATAAGTTTTATTCCTGCTAAATTTATGTATAGTCAAAAATCCATTATGCTGATCGAGGAGATGGTTGCTACATAGAGTATGCTACCTTAGCAAGAAGGGTTAAGTAGAGAGAAATTGTTGATGTTGCACATTAGACAGTTAGAGAGAAGGCCAAAGGACATTGAGGTAGTAGTTTCCAAGTTGGGGATAGTGATCAATTACCATGCTTAATCTTTTCGGTCAAAAGGGCCAAATCAAAAAGAAGGAAGGAATTAGTCAAGCCCCCATCCGTGCTCCAGGTACAACCCATTCGTTATTCGGTTCATTTATTTAAAATACATGACGGAAAGTTGGTATATCTAAAGGATGCATAGGTTTAGAGGGAGTGGATATCATGACGCTATGCATTCACTCTTGACAAATCTTGGAAGAAAGGTGTTTGTTGAAAGAATAAAGTTGGTGTTACCTCTATATGTTTTGGTTTGTTTAGCCATGTATAGCTATACCCAAATATATTACAGGACAAGTAATGTTAGTCTTCTTGCATACTTATCTTAATGATTTACTTGCAAGAGAGTTAACTTGATCAAGCAAGACAGAGTCTGGGAAGTTATCTTGGTGTGTAGCCTAGTATAGTGACTTGAGAAGACACTGAAGTGACTAAAATGAAGATTGTTCACAATAAGAAAAGCATGAGTAGAAGTAGGACAGCCAACGCATTTTTCAGTGCTAGCTAGACTAAAAAGGAGGTGTAGCACATCATGGCTTGTTTGTTGCTAGTTGTGAAGGCATGCAATTGAAGAAATCAAGAAGGGAAAGTGTGCTCCAACATCCCAAGAATAGGAAAGATATTGTGGTTCATGCATTGGAGGGGGAAAGAGAGGTGTGTGTGGCTATTTTGAACTATACACTACAAGGACAAATAGAGCACAAAGATGTTCATGACTTTTGAAAGCTCAGACAAGGATTCTCGAATGTCCAAATGCTTGATTCTTGTTCTCTTCTATGTGAATAGACATGAAATAGACATTAAAGATTGTGATTTCATGGGATTTATGGGCAGCAACAAGGAGTGTTTTCTTTTTGCTATAATAAAATTGTCATATAGGGCTAAGGTGATTTTTGAAACCCCATAATGGTTAAATATTGGGTTTGATGGATTGTAATGCTTGACATCACTTCCTAGCACTAATATGCATTATCTACTACAAAGATTTGGATGTATGTATGGATTATGAGGTGCATGTCTTTGATATTGGTCTATGAATAATAGAGAACTTAATGTATGTCAGAGGATTTATGAGCTGCTATCCCAAATTGTGTGTTGGGAAATTGTCTCAAGTGTGTTTTCATGCCTAGGAGAGAATCATTGCATTGTACCTTTATCCTTATCTCTCACTTCATTTAAACCGTTCTATCTCATACCCTTGTGGTAGACCTTCCACCTTACATGCTTTGATAACAAAAGCAATGAATCACCTTAATGATCAAATTATCTTTTGTGTGCGTGTGTGTGTGCGTGTGTGCGTGTGTGCGCGTGTGCGCGCATGTGCGTGCATGCATGCGTGCTTTATTTTGAAGTTGCATCACCATAATATAGTTGCTTCATATTCATGTGTCTAAATGTGTTATCCTAAACATATTGGATAGTGCATCTTGTATCGCTTAAACCCTAAATTATATGCTTTGCAACTCAACCAAATACAAGATAATTACTTCATCATATAATTTGTGTCTCAATTGCATATAAATACTCAATCAAGGTGCTTTGCACATCAACTATTACGAGTTTATTCTTCCATTGTGGACTTTGAATCTCAATCATGTCACCCATGATTTAAATACTCAATCGTGTACATTGCACCTCAACTATATACGAGTCTATTATTTCATCATAGACTTTGCATCTCGATCATATTGTGTAAGACTTAAATACATAATTACTTTTTTTTGCCTTTATCACATATGAGTTGATTATACAATTATTTGCTTTTCACCTCTATTGTGTATGATTTAATTGTGTAATTATTTGCATTGCACTCATGTACAAGTTTATTACTCCATTGTGTACTTACAAGTTAATTACACACTTATACCCTTTTTTTCTTAATTGTGTACAAGTTAACTATGTAACTGTATACTTTTCCAAAGTTTTTCCCATCCTAAACAATTTATTCAAAGAAAACATACATCAAAATAGAGTTGTTACTACAATTATTTTTTTACACTTTTTTACACTATCTTATTTGTTCAAAATTAAAATTCCAAATTCATACTAAATCAAAATTTCAACTTTTCTAAATCAAAATAATGTTTGAATGGCCATGAAAGGATATCTTTGTATGGATGAAGTAGATTGGGTGGCCTTAGACGCTAGCATTAAGTACCATCATACAACAGAAATAGGAAAAAAAGTAAGAGATGCATTTATCGTATGGATATGCTACACCTTTACCTAATAGAGTCCACAAAAACTACGCTTCAAAATGGATGTAATGCATCCTTTCTTTTTTAAAGAAATATCATAAGTTCAAAATGTGTAAGTTATGGCTTATCCTACATAATGGGACTTTAATATAGTTCTTCAGGGTATTTTCAAAGATAATTTTGTATCATCTAAATTTGAGTTTGTTTTGTAAGCTAGAGCCATGCACCAAGGTCTTGTGATCGAGTCTAAGAAACAAATCAACAAGTCGAGGAATGCAGAACTAGAGGGGCCATCCTCAACACAATCAAGGAGGCCACAAGAACATGCTCCCTCCCTCAGCCAATTCATGCCTTGCCTTGTATATGAAAAGAAAGAAGGTGGGTGACCCTTGGCCCTTGCTTTAAATGCTTGAGTGGCTAAAGTGAAAGCCAACGATTAGGGACATAACGTTGCAATAATCCATCCTTAGTTGATAAAAGGCCCACAAGAAAGAGCTAAGCCAGACTTGAATGTGATGGAAATGCGAGACAAGGAATTAAGAAACGTGCCATAATAAAAGCAGTAGCGAGGGGAGGAGAGTAGGGGCAGGTGGTGTGAGGGTGTGTTGTTGTTGTTGTGAGCTGCAAGATATGATAGATTCCAATAATTGATGATGATGGAATAAAAGGCCGCGAGACAAAGAAGGCTACAGGGGCGTACGCGGCATCATCTAGCGCGAGATCTGCTCTCTGGATTCTCGGAGTCTCGTCATTCAATTGGATATTGACGAGGAGCCGAGAGTGTGGACGTCACAAAAGCTCTCTTTGGGTTGGGTCAGCAGCCATCGAATGCCAGCTTCGCAAGCCTACAAAACCATCCCTTGTCAATATTGGCCTAAAGCTTCCAAACACCTACCACTCGATATCCTCTAGCACTCCACTCCTCTCCAAGCCCTCGTTGCTCACTCCTTGTATGTCGAGTTATAGGCATGTCCCTTAATAGATTCCTTATAATATGTGGCATAGGTAAATTATTGAGTGATAGGAGAGTGTGTGTAGAAGAGAAATAACACCACCTGGTGGCCTTATAACCATATGAATATATCATTGCATCCTTGTAACTTCCAATAGATGTAATAACTATAAGTGTCTAGGATAACTGAGGAAGCTACACAAAGCAAGTATTGAATAGTTTGGTAGTGTTGTAGACATCTAGGGTATCCCTTAGGGGTTGATATTCAACCCAAAGTTTTGTTGGTGGATTGGATTTTGCAAAAGATAGAGGTGAAATTTATCTATGGGAAATCCTAGGCTTGGCCCTTCCATATGTTTCAATGTTGCACAAGTCATCATGCTACCGATACTCACATACTTCCTCTCACTTCTGCTCTGGACTATTAGCACTCTAAATGCCCTTATGAAACATGTATGCTTCATGTTGTGGAAGAAGGATTCTTTGCATATAGGAATTTCTTGGTTTTCTTGGAGTCATGTCTCTATCTCTAAAAGTATGGACAGTGGAGCTATTCTTGATGCAAAGACTCACATGGTGGCCCTTCATTGGTCACTCTTTCAAGGTATGTGCATTGACTATCACCCCTATGTCTTTTTTTGTCCATTTTTTCTTGGAAGACCAAGGCCTCATCCACGACAATAATAGCATATGTGCTTCATGTGTGGCACATTCTTAACTTTGATACCCACTATTCAACCTTTTCCTCCTCTTTGGTGAATCATTTGGTTTGTTCTTGGCACTTGGCTCTTCGAGAGGTGCATTGGCATCCTGCAAAAATCGCTCGATGGCTAATTGTTTTGAGCTAGAGCTATTGGCTCTGTCACACAGCTACTCTCTTGGGATGTGAAATACCAAGGAACTGAATCCTCTGAAGGTAAAAGATCAGCGTATCAGATAAGGTCTAATTGCCAATGTAGGAGACCCTTGATTCTAGCAATATGTCATTGACCACATTTGCAGTTGAATTGAAGATGAAAGCATTCCGAGTGAGCCAATTATGCCAACAACCCCAAATTTTGAAAAAATGAAACATAAGCTTCATATATTGCTATAATGGGGTGGGATATTTTGATCATGCAAAAATGCAATCAGAGGGGCATAGTAATAGACCAGCCCACATTTCTGCAAATATCCAACAAGAAAGTCCAAATTTTCATGGCTAAAGGGCAAGAGATAAATCTATGATGTTGAAGTGTGAAAATGCTTTTAATCATGAGCATGTCACCACATGCAGACAAATTGGACAAGTAGTGTAAATGCCATTCACTTGACTTTTGAATGCTTACCCATAGCCAGTCATGTTAATGGATGGGAGGCTCAAGAGGTAGCTCGCATGCTTGCCACATGTTTTTGTAACTTAGTTTTGAAATTTGTTCCTATTGCAAGAAAGGGTAGTCTTGCCAATAGGATTTGCAATCCTACCATGGTATTTGGGATCTTGAGTTGAATTTAAAGTGTCTAACAACATGTTTGCTACTTAGTATGAGGGTGAACCTTAGAAAAGAGAAAAAGTGTGGGAGATATTGAAACAAGGGAAAAGACACAACATGATGAGGAAGAGACGTGCAACAAGTGATCAAAGCTTATGTGGTTCCAAAGCTTGATGGTGATGAGCTGAAGAATGGAGTCATGGGATACAATCTCTTGCTACTATAATTCCTCTATTCTCTAACTACAATAGCAAGGTTTTTCTTTCAACTTCTCTTTCCGTTTCTCTTGCCGCAGGAAACACGGTGATTGTAGTTTTTGTTGGAGGTTGTTATCAACAATAGAGATAGTAGGAGGCTTGTTTCACTTTGTGTTATTATTGGCGTAAAAGTGGCAATTATATCATATACCCGCAATCTCTACAATAGTAGTTCTCGCAATGGTTATTGCTCCTAAAATTAAGGAGACCTTTAAATCTAAATATTTGAGTATTATAAGGATAGATTGAGTCATCCATATAAAGAAAGTGATATAAGGAACCTTGTTTTGCCTTCTATGATGCTTTTTCAAAAATCTTTTGTCATAGGGATTCTTGGCGTTTGTCCTATGGTGTTGTCTTGGAAGTTGATAGAGGCCAACCACCCAATTCACCTACCATAGATTGGTGCCCTTGCTAAGGATCTCTCATTAACCATATCAATTGGGATGTCTAAGATTTGGAGACCAACCTATATACAAACTTAAGCATAGGTGTGATTGGGTATAAACCTTTTTCTAGTACTAAAGATGAACATGCAAACAAGTTGATTGGGAATTTGGAATGGATGGCCTACAAGGATTTTAGAGACAATGATGTTGATAAGCTTCAAATGATTGATATGTTGCTTGAAGATTCATCAAGACTATGGTGGGACTTGCCAATTGAAGAAACAAAGGCAAATTGGAATCAAGTTGGAATTGGGTTTATTACCAAGTATGCAACAATGCAAAATTTTTAGAATCTATGAACATCTTTGAAAAGAATGTTTCAAGAAGAGAATGAGAATGTGTCAATATTTGTTGCTAGATTTGAAGAGAGGTGGATAGAGATTACATGGAGTATGAGGCAAACTCGAGCCATGTTCTTGAAAACGGATAAATTTGTTTCTTTGCTTAGACCTAAAGTCAAAGAACAGATCTTGATAAAAGACACTAAGTCATTTGAGGATGTAATTAAAATAGCTAAGAAAAAGTAGAGGAAGCTATAAATAATGTTGGAATGATCAAGAAGTATTCCTACAACTACAATTCAAATGCCCAACATGATTGATATTACTTTAGGAAATGCTAGATAGCAAGCTGTAAATCTTCCTATAGTATTTGAGAGACTTGAAAATGGTATACAACAAAGTTGTAGAAACCTAATGATGATGTAATTCAAAAATTGCAAGAACAATTGGAAAATCTGAATTTTAAACATGAATATGTTACAAGCTAGGCAATATCTACTACAACCAAGATTTAGAGGACCTCCAAAGAACATGTAACGTGCCCGCCTATGTCCAGGCACGTTTTTAGCGGTCCATCGAGAGACGAATCTAAGCGATGCTGCCCCGCACTCCCATGGAATGTTATGGGTTTGTCGCCTAGGGTTTCTCGAGTCTGCCTTGCAATGGAACATTCGTGGATGAACCCACTAGGATCGACCTGAAATTTGGGTTCCTAGTGGTCAAGGTCTCCTGACAACATTCTAGCGTTGGGTCTTGGACATCCTACTTTACACAGAGATACCCAAGCTGAAGCAGATCCATGCTGCACTTAGTTCAAAGAGAATGGGAAACGAGAGGGATGCGCTGCTTAACCTCTCTACCCATAGGGCATAGTTCCATTTTGGTCCCCTAAATTTGCATAAATCAGGGTCCTAACCTAACAATTTCTAAAGGTGGTAAAATTTGGTGAGAATCCTCCTAATTCTCTAGGACTACCCTGCTGTAAGGATGGACCCGTTGGGTTCCGCCCACCCGATTCCGTCAATAGGCATTCTTTAGTTATTTCATCAGGTCCTATCACATCTATGAGTGACATTTAAAATCAACTTCCTTCATTAAGCTTTTTAGGAAATAGGGTTCATTCGCGTAATTTATAGCATAGACACGAATACAGAGCAACCAATCCTTTTGACAAACAAGTTTCTAAACTTATCTTCAAGTTAATATTTGTCTCCTGCCCATACAGGAGAAATTATATGTCCCTTCTGCCCTGCAAAAGTACTTGGTCCAAATCACATGGCACCACAATTTCCATCCTTTATCTAGAATAGGATCTTCCAACGCCACAGACTTTGGGGCCAAAGAGATTCTCAACTCCGTTCCGAACTTGGCAAGGGGTGTCCATAGCTCCATCTGACCCACAAGCTATCTAGGAGTGAAAACATTATTCCCATGGCTGGCCATCTCACCACTCGACCTTCGGGCTGTGAATCGAGTAGTGCCCTTTTCGGGTTGATCCACAATGCGATCATGGAGGTGATCCACCCGTGCAAGGAACCTTTCCTTAATTAAATCATTTAAGAATCAAGCACAATCAAGGCAATCATCTTAATATCATTTTCCACGAAAACATTCCTTTATCCCCATGGCAATTTGTCATTACAGACTCCTACCATGAATTTACCAGCAAACACAAGCACTTGGAATAATCATCCAAATGACAATCCAACAAGCAGTTGAATGTAAAAGCATTTAGGATGTTGTTTGATCAACCAACAAAACCAATTGTATTTTTCCAAAACAATGCAAGAATAAGTGCAATAACATTTCCATTTGCATATTCACTCTCCCCCCCTTGGGATCTAAGAGCGATACAATGCAAAATGTAAGTTCTATTGATTACTTACATTGATCGACAACCCAACCTTCTTCCCAACAAGTATAAAAGTAGTGGTATTTACTTTGTCTCGAGTTTCCTAATCCCTTGAGCTCTCTACTTGCATTTCGGTCTTGGATTTGTTGTTCCTATCTAGCCCACCCCGAATAGGATTGACAAACATAGCAACTATCGAATGGATCTCAAGGCATCTTAGTTTTAATCATTATGATTGTTGTTTGTACTAACTACACACATCATCAAGATCCCAATGAACTAACAGTTCGTGATATTAGGAAGAGCTTGGGAAAATATCTTAGAGCTTCGAGACTAAATTTCTTTTAGACTAGGTTGCTTGACATGCAATCCATCAAGCAAGCAAGTTGTAGCATATACCTTCAAAGTGATAAAAACACATCTACTATTGCAAGGACGGGAAGTCGACAAATGGTTGAAGCCTTATATGTTGTTTATGAATTTATCGCATAGCATCTAAATGCAATTAACTTCTCTTGATACATGCATTTGGGAAACTCAATCTTTGGAATAGTTGAGACAAAGTTTATCTTTTTCAACGAACCATTCTCATGTGGTATAGTTCGGAACCTAATGTATCATATGCAGGAATCAAGCAAGCATCTATCAATTCAGAGATTTATTACTTATGATAGTTACCGTAGTTGGATTGACAGTGATGCCCTCGCCCAAAGCTTCCTTGCTAGTTGTAGGATTTTTGTTGAGATGTTTGCAATCACACCTACTTCAGTCTCTTTGTAAGGAGCAATGAGGGCTCAAGACTAGAATCCCAGATGCATAGTAGGAGAAGTGCTACCATCTAGTTTCCTATAAAGCATTGTACTTGCTCTCTTTTCTAATGCAATGTCATGGTACTTTTGTCCTTTAGTAAAGTCTCTGTATCATTGTCAGTCAATACACAAGATTGTGTTTATGAGTCCAAGCTTCCATCTTGGAACCTAATTCACTTGTGTAACAGTCAGTCATGTCAGTGTCTTCGTGAACTCACTCTTTCTCTTCCAACCTCCATAGCTTCCACATCTGCCATGCTCTAGATCTCGCACATTTCCACATGGTATCAGTGCCCAATTGGGCATGGCTCAGCTTGGCTTAGCTCTAATATGCTCTCTCTCAGTCCTTTTTCAACTCTAGTCAGCTCAGTTCCAGCCCATGACTTCATCTCTCAACTCGTCCTTCACTTGAGCTTCCTTGGCAGCCATAGCCAGTAGCACCCTGACAGCTTGAGGCTCTTATATCTCACTCCATAGGTCAAATCTCCTGGAGCTTTCTTTTGGAAAATATTCCCCTACTTCTAGAGCTTCTTCTTATCACCTCAATCATTGACATCAAGCAACCATAGGATTAGCATTGTCAAAATTCTCAGTCACTCCCATAGCTTGCAACTATGACCTGCAAGACCTACCCACCTTGGAGCTCCTAGATCTCTCAACAAAAGCCATATCTCTCTATACTTTCTTCTATGGACTTCTTTCCTAACTCATAAGGCTTGTCTATGGCACATTAAACACCAACATTACTGCTCAATTGGCCCGACGATATGAAAATTTGTGATCGTTGTTAAAACTATGCATGTTCACATTCTCCAACTCTGCGCATCACGAATCAGTAGAGCGACCTGAACAATTAGCATAGGGATTTGATAGAGCATTAGATAATCTTCATTTCCATAAAAAAATTTCAAAAATGATCAAGTATAGCTCCTGATATCTGGAAAAAACCAGGCCTGGGTCAAAACCCTAATCTAGGAAGCCATAGCCAAAAGCTCAAAAATCTCATCATTTTCTCTCTCCTGCCACCTGGAGCAACCCATTGCCACTCTGATCTACTATCCCAATATCAAATCAAGAAGGGGAAGGACCTGGAAATATTGAAGAAGCATCGACGACCCCGAACTAAGAAGATTCAAGTTCGACACATCAACTCAAACATAGTCTTTACATAGTGTGTTTTCACACTCTCATTACTTGTGTCTCTTAACACACTGTAATCTGCTCTTCCACTGATAAATACGAGAATTCTAGAGTTGATTTGCTACTGTCCTTGCAAATCCAACATGGAAAAAGACTCTCCAACAGCTTACTTCAAAGGAGTCGGGTTTCACACATGGCAAACCCACATCAAACTCATCCTGATGAAGAAGGGCCTCTGGGCCATTACCACTGGAAAAGAAGAGAAGCCTTGTGATGCAAACCTTGCAGTCACTTGGCAAAATAATGATGATAAGGCTCAGGCCATTATCAAATTGAAGCTAGACGACAGCTATATCCACCATGTGGATAACTGTGATACTTCACACGATACATGGAAGAGACTTGACACTTTGTTTGGTGCATAGTCTAAGTCATCAAAGTATAGTCTCTTGATTGAGTTTTTCAAGCTTGACAGTAAGTCCAACACATCACTTGCCACACATCTAAATTATATGGAAGAACATCTAACCCAGCTTGCAGGAATCAACATTAAAATGGAAGAAGATGTTTGCATTGGTGTTCTACTTAAAAGTTTGCCTCCTGAATATAATAATGTATCAACAACTCTAATCAATATGCTAAACCTTGAGCTTGTTGATATTCAAGCATCACTGTTAGAGGAGGAAAAGAAGCTAAAATATAAGGAAGAACCAAGCACCTCTAGAGATGAACAAGCATTATTTGTTGGCAACAGGTACAAAGGCAAGAAGGACTAGCTTTTCTATGACTTTTGCAAAAGGACCAAACACACCGAGAAGTTCTGCCACTCCAAAAAGAGGTCCCAAAAGGCCTATCTAGTTGTTGCTAAAGAAGAAGAAGAAGAAGAAGAAGACCACTAGCAAAAGGACAAACCTCATGAGTCCTTCTATTCGGATAGCCTCTTTTAGCCTTGTATTGCCTAGCGCTAATGCTTCAGACATAAACTTGTAAACTCCTCATGTAGCCTTGTACTACAGCCCTTGTACACTTTGTGAGGCCCTTGTTACAACCTCTAGATGACCATCACGTTTGTGGTACCCACACTTAGCCTTTTCTACGACAGCCTCTAGTGTTTTGTCGTGTTTATGGTGTGCCCACACTTTGCAGGTGTTGCTTTCACTAAAGCCTCTATATGCTTTGTACTTCTGGCTGTGATTGAGGAGGGGTTTTGAGATGTTTGCAATCACACCTACTTCAGTCTCTTTGTAAGGAGTAGTGAGGGCTCAGGACTAGAATCCCATATCCACAGTAGGAGAAGTGCTACCATCTAGTTTCCTATAAAGCATTGTACTTGCTCTCTTTTCTAATGCGATGTCATAGTACTTTTGTCCTTCAGTAAAGTCTCTATGTCATTGTCAGTCAATACACAAGATTGTGTTTATGAGTCCAAGCTTCCATCTTGGAACCTAATTCACTTGTGTAACAGTCAGTCATGTCAGTGTCTTCATGAACTCACTCTTTCTCTTCCAACCTCCATAGCTTCCGCATTTGCCATGCTCTAGATCTCGCACATTTCCAAAATTTCTACCTACAGTCGATATTCTTTGCTTGGGGGCCATTCTTGATCTTCCTCGCTTCTTTAAGTGTGAACCCCGCAGGGACTTCAACAGCCTCTTGCTCAAGAAGAGGGGGGCAATTGGGGAAAATCGGCTCACGAGATAGGGAATAAGTTCGCAGATTAAAGGGAAAAGGGAAGACTGCGTGTGGACATCCTCTAAGGAGGGAAAAAAGAGGAGAACCTTCTAGAAGGCTCTCTCTCTCTCTCTCTCTCTCTTTCTCTCTCTCTCTCTCTCTCTCTCTCTCTTTATGCCCATGCAGCATCGAGGTGCCTTTTCTCTTCTTTGATAAGGGGTGGGGGGTTTTATAATGGGAGAAAGGTGGGTTATTATGGGGGAGGCGTGACGGAGGCCCTCCCCTCCACCTGAGCGGCCATATTTGGCCTACTGCCATGCAGTCTCCATTGGGGGGAAAAAAGATAGTGGGGGGGAAGAGAGGTGGCACACGTGTGCCCCTCCCCCCCATCATCAACATGTTCTCCTCTTTCATATCATCATCATCCACGTCATCATCATCTTCTTCCTCCTCGACATGATCTCCCTCTTCTTCCTCGTCATCATCATCTTCCTCCACTTCAACCTCCCCTTCTTTGTCGTCATCGTTTCCTTCTTCCTCCCCCTGCCACCTATTCGGTGATGAAAGGGGGGAAGGATAAAATAATTTCAACTATTTTTATTTATTCTTAGGGGGGGAGTTCTGCATAGAGGGATAGGGATATTACATCCTCTCCCCCTTAGAGGACTCGAGATGTCCTCATCTCGAAAGAACTGGGGATTTCATTTTGGAATCTATGGGGTAGGACCCATAGATTTGACATTCTAGTAAGACCCAATCTATATTAGTTGAGAAGAAAACAACTTAAGAGAAATACATCACAAGTTATAACTATCATTCTTGCTAAAGTATCTCTGATCACTTGTAAGTTTTAGGCTCAAAATTGATGCAACTCATATTACTCGAGTTAACTGTAGTTACAAGAGTAAGTTTTATTCCAATACAAGTTGTATTACATATCGATAAAATTTCTAGGATTCCTAATCATCCTGAAGAGGTGTAATGGGTTCTAGGTCTTCGTCTTCATCTGATTCCTCTATATATCCAAAGACTGCATTTGTGTAGCTTTGTTTTCTTGGAGGTTCAATATCTTTTGGACTTAAGTCAGGGTAGTCTACTTGAGCATGCCCTATCTCATTGCAATGGAAGCATCGACGATTGGGACATCTCCATGGATGTGCCCTATCTCTCCGCATGTGCGGCATCTCTTGTCCTGATCTCAGGAATCATCTTTGTCATAGTTGCCTGATTTAACTTCTTCAATGATTGGCTTTGCTTGAAGTAATGCATCTTGCAAGTCCGTTGGATGCATTGCCTCAAGATGGTGGTTTAGAGGAGTGTTTAGGTCATGGCAAAACTTGGATACTTACTGGGCAATATCCATAGATGGTGCGTATTTTAGTAGGGTTATAAAATTTGAGTAATAGGCTTCCAAGGTTAATTCTAGCTAGTTGAACTTGAAGAATTCATTCATCCTCAAAGTCTGGTAGGTTGGCGGAAGGTATCATCCACATAGAGCATCTTTCAACTGAGCCCAAGTGAAAGTGGCTTCAGAAATGCCTTGATCTTTGCACCATTTCTTCCACCATATTCGAGCCTGATGTCCAACTAAGTTAAGTTTGGCTATCATTGCTTGATTGGTAGAAGCAATTCCTGAAGTAGAGAAATAATCATGCATCGACTCAATCCATATCTCCGCCTCCAATGCAATGTCTATTCCTTTTCCACCAAAATTGCGTGCCTTAATCTGCTTGAGAATGATTTTTTTCTCTTCCATGTCAGTATTCATGGTTGTAGAAGATGCCTGAAAATCAAGCCATACCACTTAGGTTATTCTGTTTAGGATGTGTCTACGAACCATACATTAATCAATCACACATCATTATGAAATTTTGCTCTGATACCAACTGTAGCGTGTCTGCCTATCGATTGTCCATGCATGTTTTTAGTGGTCCATCGAGAGAATAATCTAAGCGACACTGCTCGTCACTCCCATGGAATGTTACGGGGTTTGTCGCCTAGGGTCCCTCAAGTCCGCAAAATGTTGGCGGTTGAACCCACTGGAATCGACCTAAAATTTGGGTTCCTAGTGGTCAAGGTCTCTGGATAGCGTTCTAGTATCGAGTCCTGGACATACTACTTTATGCAGAGATACCCAAGCTAAAGCAGATCCATGCTGCACTTGGTTCAAAGAGAATGAAAAATGTGAGGGATGTGCCACTCAACCTCTCTACCCGTAGGGCTTAGTCCCATTCTGGTCCCCTAAAATTGCATGAATCGGGGTCCTAACCTAACAATTTCTAAAGGTCGGGACATTGATACAACCTAGTGAGAAGCCTCCCAGTTCTCTACTAGGATCACCCTGCCATAAGGACGGGACCCGTCCTCAGGGTTTTGCCCACCCGCTTCCCTCAATAGGCATTCTTTAGTTATTTCATTAGGTCCTATCACATTTATAAGTGACATTTAAAATCAGCTTCCTTGATTAAGCCTTTTAGGTAATAGGGTTTGTTTGTGTAATTTATAGCACAGACATGAATACATAGCAAGCAATCCTTTTGACAAACAAGTTCCTTAACTTATCTTCAAGTTAATCTTTATCTCCTACCCATATAGGAGACATTATATGTCCCTTCTTCCCTAAAGAAGTACCCATCCAAATCACATGGCACCACAATTTCCATCCTTTATCTAGAATAGGATATTCCAATGCCACAGATGCTAGGGCCAAAGAGATCCTCAACTCCGTTCCGAACTTGGCAAGGGGTGTCCAGAGCTCCATCTGACCACAAGCTATCTAGGAGTGAAAACATTGTTCCCATGGCTGGCCTTCTCACTACTCGACCTTCGGGCTGTGAATCGAGCAGTGCCCTTTTCGGGTTGATCTGTAATGCGATCATGGAGGTGATCCACCCGTGCAAGGAACCTTTCCTTAATTAAATCATTTAAGAATCAAGCACAGTTAAGGTAATCATCCTAATATCATTTTCCACGAATTCATTCCTTTATCCCCATGGCAATTTATCATCATAGACTCATGCCATGAATTTACCAGCAAACATAAGCACTTGGAATAATTATCCAAATGACAATCCAACAAGCAGCTGAATGTAAAAGAATTTAGGATATTGTTTGATCGACCAACGAAACCAATTTTATTTTTCCAAACAATACAAGAATAAGAGTGATAGCATTTCCATCCGCATATTCACTCTTCCCCTTGGGATCTAAGAGCGATACAATGCAAAATGTAAGTTCTATTGATTACTTACATTGATT
This sequence comes from Lygodium microphyllum, assembly GCF_053477565.2. Taxonomy (NCBI): domain Eukaryota; kingdom Viridiplantae; phylum Streptophyta; class Polypodiopsida; order Schizaeales; family Lygodiaceae; genus Lygodium; species Lygodium microphyllum. The sequence continues at coordinate 113,966,702 of NC_141156.1, read as the reverse complement.
GACAACCCAACCTTCTTCCCAACAAGTATAATAGTAGTGGTCTTTACTTTGTCTCGGGTTTCCTAATCTCTTGAGCTCTCTACTTGCCTTTGAGGCTTGGAGTTGTTGTTTGTATCTAGCCCACCCCGAATAGGATTGATAAACATAGTAGCTATCGAACGGATCTCAAGGCATCTTAGTTTTAATCCTTATCATCATTGTTTGTACTAACTACGCACATCATCAAGATCCCAATGAACTAACAATTCGTGATATTAGCAAGAGCTTGGGCAAAGATCTTAGAGCTTTGAGACTGAATTTCTTTTAGACTAGGTTGCTTGACATGCAATCCATCAAGCGTGCAAGTTGCAGCATATACCTTCAAAGTGATGAAAACACATCTACTATTACGAGGACGGGGGAAGTTGAAAATGCTTGAAGCCTTATATGTTGTTTATGAATTTATCGCATAGCATCTAAATGCAATTAACTTCTCTTGATACATGCATTTAGGAAACTCAATGCTTGGAATAGTCGAGACGAAGTTTATCTTTTTCAGCGAACTATTCTCATGTGATATAGTTTGGAACCTGATGTATCACATGCACGAATCAAGAAATCATCTATAAATTTGGAGATTTATTGCTTATGACTGTTATCGTTGCTGGATTGACATGATGCCCTTGCCCAAAGCTTCGTTGCTAGTTGTAGCATTTCCACCCGCTGTCGCAACACGTAGGGTTGAACGTCACCATAGGGGTTTGGCAAGAAAACTGGACAAGATAGATTGAGATGTGTATTCAAGAGATAAGTAGATTACATTGAATGTTTAAAGGTTCAAGAGGTACTTCACAATCAATCACAGGGGTTTGAGAGAAAAGAATGTATGGGGGTTCAAGAGCTTAGACTCCTGAGATGATAGAGATAAGAGAAGGGTTGAAGGTTTCAAGCCAAGTTCTTGAAGATGTTAATAGAGCTTCCAACTGCATGTTCTTAGCAAAGATCACAAGAGTATTATCTCAAATCAAGCTTGTTTTCTTGATTGTAATAGCAATCACAAATTATAAAATCAAGTACAGTATGCTGTCATGTATCATAAACAACTATGTATCCTATCATTCATACATGATAACATAGCATGAATCAACTTTACATGATTACATTCAATGTAGACTGTTAGGGACAAAAGCTTATGAGTCAATTACAAGGCTTGTAGCGCAAAGAGACTTGCTTCAAGAGAGCTTCAAATTGAGTTCCTGATAAGGATAAGTTACCACAGCCAAGAAATAAGAGAAAAAACTCATTTTAATTCAACTCAAAGCATCTATGAATGATCTACAAACATTGCCTTGCCATAGGGGCACATAGTACTTGCATATTTTGACAAGATGTCTTCTATAGAGTAAGAAATGAATTAAAATAACACTGTTGTAGCTAATTCTCTGAATATGGCTGAAGATTTCTGCCCAAATATCTTTCAAGATTCACATCTGATGATAGCATAAACTTCCCCTAACACGGTGTCGGAGCGTTTGGTGTCAAAAGTCCACCATGGGGATAAGAGACAACAGGGTGAAGGTAGATTCAGGGAGAGGAGTAGACGGAAGAGAAGGGTTTCGAAGAAATTGAAGACATAGAAGAATACTCCCAAAAAGAATTAGAAAATGTAAAAGAATACTAATAGAGATGAAGCCTGTCAGTTTCTTTCAGCATTATGAGAAGATATAACTCTAATAGACAAAAACGTGTATAAAATAATACATTCATCTATGTTGCTCAGATCGCCAATCCAATGCTTCCATTGGCTTCGAAAGGGGGGTAAAATACCAGCACACCTAGCCAGAATTCTGCCAGATCACTCCTTCTTCATCTCCCCCTTTTTGGAGTGATGTTCACTGCTTGAAAACAGCGATTGCGCGTCGCGCGATTTCACCAATCTCTCTTTTTACATAAAATCCTCTCAAATTAGCTAAAAGCTACATGCTTTCTTTTACATGTTATCATAAGCTAGAAGTTTTCTACAATTTTATGGATTTTTACAAGAGATAATATCTAAAATATCAAAAATTGGCTAAAACTTGTCCAAAAACCTAATATTTTTGAACCATGGACACTAACACTAATGTCTAAAATGGCATTGGCTCTCTAAATCAATAAGCAAGCCACACTCTAGATTTTTTTACACGGTGTGCTCGTTGCGGCATGACATCCATTCCCTCCATTGGTGAACCCAACATGAAAGTTGGTTTAAGAGAGATCCAAGATGGGGGATTCTTCAGGAGATACTCTACAACAGTTGATGCACATACTGCAGCAGACTCAATAACAACAAATCCAAATGTTACAATAATAGCAACAAAGGAAAGATGAAGAGAATATTAATTCCATAGCTATCAAGTCCCTAGAGGAAGTTGGGCAGAAATTAAAATAGTTTACTGGTCAAAATGTCTTTGTTTTCATTCGCTTGTATGTTGAGAAAATGCTCTTCTTTAGTGTATTGCAACATGCATGGAGTCGTTATTTTTCCAGACTAGCCAAGCATGGTCTTCAAGAAAGAATCCATGGTCTTTTTCAACAAGATGCGGATTGGGCTGCATTCAAAAAAGCTCTACATGAAGAATTCTTCTTAGAAGACTCTGGCCTAATGAGAAAGAAAAGTTTCACTGATTGGGTTGAGAAACCCAACAAAGGTTTAGCTGTAAAACTTTATAACATGAGTTTGAAAGTAAATTTGAATGACTTGATGCTGAAGACCAACAAAGTATGGAAGGTCAAAAGATTGAATTATTCCTTAAGGCTGCAGATCCCATTCTGCAAGAGAAGCTTGTTGATTGCCTAAAAGATGCTACCTCCGAATCAGGAGTCAAGACCGCATGGACAGATGTTACTGATACAGTTAACATGATTGCTCAAAGAGAGCAAATGCGACTAAGATTGGGCTCTACTTCAACTTCAACAACTCCATTGATGGAGCTTATTCCACCTTCAAAATCCCCTATTCCTTTGACTAATCAACCAGCTCTTTCTTCTTCTGTTCCTTCTAAAAATGATGCCATGGATGGACTCATTAAAAGCATGTGTGACCTTCATCTGAATCTTACATAAATTAGTTCAAAGGTGGAGAAGCTGGATGTCAAAGTTGAAGAACAAGGATGATCATCAACTCAAAGACCCATGAGAGAAGGCTTTGAGAGGCATTGTATTTGCTGTGACAGCCAACGACATGACAAGAGGGAGTATTCTACCTTCCGTGAGGCTAAAGCACAGAAGCTTATCTTTTGGAAAGACGAAAAAATTCATGCAGCTGAAACTAGTCTTCCATTGGAGCCAAATTTTGGCAATGATGGAATGAAGAAAATATTATAAGATTTAGCTGTAAATAATGCATGCGCAACAATTGATGTGGCTACCTATGGGCTGCAAATTAAACCAACTAAATCAACTTTGCAAGAATGTAAAGCTAATGCGCAATCTAAAGTATGGATGCAGGCACTAAATCAAATGGAACGTGGTAAAGCAACCAAAGTGGCTAATGCCAATCAGTGCATTCCAGGAATAACTGGTTGGAAAGAACCGATAGATTCTTTGGTCAACTAAAAGCCAGTATGGTCATTGCATTGCTCAAGTTCTAGTTCATTTCCTTAAAGAAGATTGGTTGAAGATTGGCCAATATTTGAGCACAATGAAGAAGGAGGAGTCTTGGACTAATGAAGAGTTCAAGCATATTAAGAGGAAAGTTTATGGCTTTTTTCTTAAAGAAGGGCATCTATGGAAGCACGTAAAGAAGAACAAAGGAGCACATGCCTGAGCTTTAGGTAACAAAAGATTGCAACAACTGGGTATGAAGGAATTTCATGAAAGCATGTGGGTTGGCCATAGAGGCATATGGGGAACCTTTAGTAAAGTCAAAGAAAAATATTGGTGACAAAATAGGTATCGGGACATAGCATATTTTCTTGAAACCTATTATGTGTGTCAGATGTATTCTATGGTCAAGCATCGAGATGGGTTACAACTGTCTTATCCCTTGACTATACATTACAGATGGGTTATTGATATTATAAGTATGCCTACAAGAATATGGAATATGCAATATTTAGTGCTTGCAAGAGAGGATCTAACTAATCAAGTTGAAGGCAAAGCCTTAACAACCAAATCCACTCAAGTTGTTTGTCATTTTTTGCTTGAAGAAGTGTTTTGTAGATATGGTTGTATGGGTAAAGTAAGTGTAGATAGAGGAGAGTTGGATGCTAATGAGGCACGCAACTTCTTTGCTCAATTGGGTATTAACTTGGCTTTAACATCAAATGTTAACATCAACCTACAACCCTGAAGGAAATGGGAAAAGTGAGAGAGGGCACCAACCTATTCTCAAAGCTCTAGCAAAGTCTTGTAGAGGAAAGATCAAAGAATGGCCTGAGATGCTACCTTTTGCATTATGGGCTGACCGGACTACTCACAGTAGAGTGACTAGCTATATGCCAGCTGAACTTATGCATGGACAATAGTCAATTATGCCAATTGAAGAATCTATTCTCACATGGAGTCTTCTACCTTGGGAGGAAGGCATCAGTAGAGAAGAATTGCTGACTTTGTGCATATGGTAGCTAGAAAGAAGTCCTGAAGATGTTCAAGCATCTATTGAGAAGATACAGACATCAAGACTAAAGAACAAAAAAAGATTTGATAAGTGACATTGACTTTGGCCAAGAGAAATTCAAGAAAATGGATGGGTGCTTGTCTATGATAGTAGCCTAGACAATCAATACAGTGCTTCTAGGAAGATGGTAAAGCGTTGGTTTGGCCCATATGTGGTAAAGGTTGTTCATGACAATGCCTCATATTCATGGGCTGAATTGGATGGGACAAGCATGAAGATACCCGTAGTTGGAAAAAGAATCAAGATCTTCAAACGAAGAGAAAGTTTAAAATATGAGTTAGAAGACTTGGATATAATTCAAGAGCATGAAGACATAGAGGAAGAAGAAGAGGCAAAAGATGAAGACATTGACATGGCAGAAGATACTTCCTTTAACATTGCAGATCCTAAAGACTTTAGCACATGCCAGAGGATGTGCAGGTTAGGAGGGGGTGGATGTTATGCCGCTACGCGCACACTGTATACAAAAATCTAGAGTGTGGCTTTCTTATTGATTTAGAGAGCCAATGCCATTTCAGACATTGGTGTTAGTATCCATGGTTCAAAAATATTAGATTTTTGGACAAGTTTTAGCCAATTTTTAATATTTTAGATATTATCTCTTGTAAAAATCCATAAAAATATAGACAACTTCTAGATTATAATAACATGTAAAAGAAAGCATATAGCTTTCAGCTAATTTGAGAAGATTTTATGTAAAAGGAGAGATTGGCAAAATCGCGCGATGCACAATCGCTATTTTCAAGTAGTGAACAACACTCTGACGGGGGAGATAAAGAAGGAGTGATCTTCTGGCTAGGTGTGCTAGTATTTTACCCCCCTTTAGGAGCCAATGGAAGCATCAAATTGGTGATTTGAGCAGAATAGAGGAAGATATTATTTTATACACGTTTTTTTCTATTAGACTTATATCTTCTCATAATGCTGAAAGAAACTGACAGGCTTCATCTCTGTTAGTATCCTTCATTTTCTATTTCTTTTTTGGAGTATTCTTCTACATCTTCAATTTTTACTCCTCTCCCTGAATCTACCTTCGCCTTGATGTCTCTTATCCCCATGGTGGACTCTCGACACCAAACGCACCAACACTGTGGTAGGCGAAGTTTATGTTATCACTAGAGGTGAATTTCGGAAGATATTTGGGTTGATTTGGGCTGAAATCTTCAGTCATATTCAGAGAATTAGCTACAACAGTGTTCTTTTAATTTATTTCTTACTCTACATAAGACATCTTGTCAAAATATGCAAGTATTATGTGTCCCTATGGTAGGGAAATGTTTGTAGATCATTCATAGATGCTTTGAGTTGAATTAAAAGGAGATTTTTCTCTTATTTCTTGGATGTGGTTGTCAAGATTGTGGGAGAGAAGGAAGGAGTCTCACTTGTAGCTTTCTTGCTTGCACAATGGGGGAATACACACAAAGGTGGAGGCTGAAAATAGTTTTCCTCTTCTTAGTTGTGTAAGCCAAAAGAACTCAAGTACATAGAAATAGAAGAACCCTATATATGGGTCTCAAACCAAACTCAACTAACTAAGGTGGAATACTAACTGAGCCACGAACTAGAGTAGATAAGGATAGCTCCCATCTAGCTATTATTCATGGGCGGTGTACCAACCGCATCTGCAACTGACAAGTCGGTGACATAAATGCACAACGGTCACCCTGGCATATCACGAGTGGAGCTCGATATATCAACACTCCCCCTCGAGCTCAATCCCAATTCCTGCACACTAAGCAGGTCTCTGAACTTGCGCAGCTTCTCTGCGCCCAATGCCTTCATGAATATGTCAGCTACCTGATCCTCTGTGCTGACATAAACTAGATCAATAAGACCTAGTAAAACCCTCTCCCGCACATAGTGATAATGCACCTCAATGTGCTTTGTTCTACCATGATAGAGTGGGTTATTTGCCAAGTGTATACTGCTCATGTTGTCACAATAAATGACAACTGGCCCATCTATAGGCTGATGCATATCATAAAGTAGCTTATGCAACCAAGCTACCTCACATGCAATCATTGCTGCGCCCCTGTACTCAGCCTCTGTGCTCGACAAGGCAACTGTAGGCTGTTTCTTGCTGCTCCAAGTGACTGCAGCACTCCCAAAAGAGAACACATATCCACTGGTAGATTGTCTATCAGAAATACTAACAACCCAATCAGCATCAGTGTATCCATGCAACTGTATCTGAACCCCAGTCTCATAAAGTAGTCCATACTGCAATGTGGACTTCACATACCTGAGTATGCGTCTAGCCGCATCCAAATGTGGTTTCCTTGGAGCCTGCATAAACTGACTTACCAATCCAACAGCATAGCTCAAATCTGGCCTGGTAATAGTCATATAAATCAAACTTCCTACCATGCGTCTGTACATAGTAGGGTCTTCCAAAAGCTCACCTGCATCTGCGCTCAGCTTCACATTCTGCTCCAAAGGAACTGAAATAGGCTTACAGCCTGTCATCCCATATTTGGACAGCATGTCCAATCCATACTGCCTTTGCAAGAGCCGTATCCCACTTGGTGATCTAATCACCTCAATGCCCAAGAAATAACGCAGCTCTCCCAAATCCTTCATCTCAAACTTCTGCTTCAATAGCATTTTCACATGAAGGATATCTTCATCACTATCACCTTTCATAAACAAATCATCAACATAAATGACAAGTAGCATAATACCTTTCTCTATTTTTCTCACATAAAGTGAGAAATCTGCCTTGGAAATCTGAAAGCCAATAGTGACAAGATACTGTCCTATCTTGTCAGACCATGCTCTAGGTGCTTGCTTCAAGCCATACAAGGCTTTCTTCAACCTGCAAACAAACTCAGGATGAACAGTATGCACATAACCTGGTGGCTGCTCCATATAGACCTCTTCTTGCAAATCACCATGTAAGAAGGCATTCTTTATATCCATCTGATGTAAAGACCATCTCTTTGATGCAGCCATAGCAATGACTGCTCTTATGGTTGCCATCCTTGCAATCGGACTGAATGTTTCTTCATAATCAATGCCATATGTTTGTGCATACCCCTTGACTACTAATCTTGCCTTGTATCTGTTCATAGAACCATCTGCATTGTGCTTCACCTTATAAACCCACTTACAGCCAATTGCATTCTTACCTTTAGGCAAAGGTATCAATTCCCATGTAACATTTACTTCCAAGGCATCTATTTCTTCATCCATGGCTTTCTCCCATTTTTCTTTTCCCATGGCTTGCTCAAAAGAAGTGGGTTCTGGTTCTTGTATCACTTTGACCATATAGGCATAGTGAATGGCTGTAAATCCATCATATTTCAGCCTATCCACAGGATACCTAGCTCTGGTAGACCTGCGCAAAGTAGGTTCACTCCCAGGTGCTCTCAAAACATCCCTGGTCTTCCTTACTCCAGGTGTAACAATAGAAGGAATACCCAACTCATCATCAATGCTCTGTTTTGAGCCACTGGATTCACCATCCACATAAGAGTGACCTGCATTCACATCAAACATGGGCTGATCTACCTTCTCTTTTCCTTTTCATGATACCTGCATACCACTATCTACATTGCTTTGAGAAGATTCTCTGATCTCAATCTGCCTGTCCATGGTGAAGAATGTGAACCACTGCTAGAGGACGCTCCAGGTCCACTAATATTTTGTGACTGCTGCTGTGAATTCTGTGCAACATTACCATTTTGTGCATCTACATCATCAATCACATTTACTGGTTTATACCAGCTACTCATCTCATCAAAAACAACATCTCTGCTCACTGTAAACTTACGAGTAGAAGGATTATAGCATCTATACCCTTTCTGCTGCTGCAAAGAGTAACCAATAAAGATGCACTTCTCAGCTTTTGGATCCAACTTGGATCTCAACTCATCTGGCACATGAACATAGGCAATGCAACCAAAAATCTTCAAATGAGAAATATCTGGTTTCCTACTAGTATACCTCTCCTCTGGAGTCATCCCATGTATTGCTGCAGTGGGAGTCCTATTCATTATGTAGACTGTTGTAGCAACTATTTCAGCCCAGTAAAAATCTGGCAAGTCTTTTTCATTGAGCATGGCACGAGATACCTCTCCAATATGCCTGTTTTTCCTTTCTACAATTCCATTTTGTTGTGGGGTATGACTGCATTAATATTGTTGCTTTATGCCATGCTCCTGCAGGAACCTTGCAAACTCATTTGAGAGGTACTCTCCCCCTCCATCTGACCTTAGGCATTTTATTTGCAGGCCTATTTCTTTTTCAACCATAGCTTTAAGAGTTTTGAAATGCCCAAAAACTTCACTTTTCTTTTTCATAAAATACACCCAAAGTTTCTGCTATAGTCATCAATAAAAGTGACAAAATAATGACAGCCTTCAAGAGATGCAGCTTTAGTAGTCAACACATCAGAGTGGATTAATTCCAATGGCTTCTTACTCTCTTGAACATGTCTAGGAAATGGTTTCCTTGCCTGTTTTCCAAATTGATAGGTTTCACATACCTTATGCATTTCTGCAACCTTGAATTTAGGCAATCCTGCAACAATATTTTGGGCCTGCATTGATTTAAGTCATTGTACATTAACATGACCAATGTGTTTATGCCAGATATCAATATCTGCAACTATACCGGTCCCATGTGCAAACATTGCTTCACTCAATTCAGGCATGTCTGCATCCAACATAAACATTCTGCCCTTCTTATTTCCTTTTGCTATCAAGCGACCTTTATTTTTCATATCCTCAACAAAGCATCCATGAGGATTAAATCTGACCTCCAAGGCCCTGCTCAACCATTTGACCAACAGAAACCAGATTCTTGGTGATATTCGGGACATGAAATACATCGGACAGGTATTTCTTTTTCCCATCCTGCATAGACAAAGGAATTTTTTCAATCTGCATAATAGGATGTGCAGTATCATCACTAGTCTCCACAAATCCTGGTTTTTCCATTTTCCTTGCATCCTCCATCCATTCTGCATGACCTGTCATGTGGTTTGATGCACCTAAGTCAACATACCATACATCGTTGCTTTCTTCTACACTTGTCACAGAATTGTTCATGTGCTGCACCATAAACAAATGCTCATTTCTATCATCACCCTGTCTACTAGAAGATGCATAATTCCCTTGTTGCAATTTTCCATTCATGATGTCATTCTGCTTTTTATAGCAATCTTTAGCCATATGACCCATTTTACCACAGTAGTAGCATTCAACATTGCTGTTTGCATTTTGGCCTCTTTGCCATCCACCACGACCTCTTTGGCTCCCTTTGCCTCTAGAGTTACCACGTCCTCCTCCAAAGGACTGGTTTTCTTGAGTTTGGTGCATATTCTGATTTCTACCACGGCCTCCAGATCGGCCTCCTCTACCTCTGCCTCTACCTCTTCCAGCATTTGAGTAGAAGACAGCTTCTTTTGAAGTTCCTCCCGAAGAAGATGCACCACCATTTCTCTGCTCCTCAGAAATTAGAAGAGCAATCAACTCCTCAAAATCAGGAAATCTTTCACGGACGGAAATGGATGTTCGGAACTGTGCATAATCCTTTCCTAGACCATTCAAGGCACAGAAACTAAATCATCATCTTCCACTGGCGACCCAATGGACGCAAGTGCATCTGCAATCTTCTTCACCTTCATGTGGTAGTCATTGATGCTCATACTTTCTCTTTACACATTGTGCAACTCTTTCTTGAGCTGCATTTTCCTGGCTTGCATATTTGTGCTATACATTTTTGACAAAGTATCTCATGCCTCCTTTGGTGTACTTGCATCTTGAATATGCACAATCATAGAGTCTGAAATGCTAATAGACAGCCAGTACATAACTTTCCTGGCTCTCTCATGCCATGCTTTAAATGCCTGCATTTGTTGTTGATTGGGAACATCAGGAAGAACTGGTTCTTCTTCATTTCTTGCAACAAATTCCCAATATCCTTTTCCCATAAGGGAATTCGTCATTCTAAACTTCCATGCTTGGAAGTTGTTCTTGTCAAGCTTTTCAGTGACAATCTGTGAAAGAGAATCAGATGCCATTACAGAACACTGCAAAAAATTCTGTCACTGTAAAAAACACAGCTTCAGCCTCACAAGGGCAAATCTGTAAAATTGTCAAAAGTGGTATTTGACCACACAGTCACTTCCTAGTGACGATTTTGCATCAACAGGCAACAAGGATGATTCTGTAACTCCCAATGTCTCTGCGCACAGGCATACAATGCAATTTCTACAATAACTTTTCACCGACCTGTAGAACGGTGGTTGCACAACATAAAACGGGGCCTTTTTCTGAGTGCGTGCAGAAAACTTCCGCCTCCAAAACGGGCCCTGAAATGGCCTCAAATCAAAAAAATAGAGCAACCAAGGGCTAAAGCCCCCTCTCGCAGCATATACTGCCCTCCTGCTACACCGCGAACGGTGTCTCAATCTGAGACAATACACTCTTGCACTTTCTGGCTGTGCTACCTGTTGCAGAGACTTGCTCCCAGGACAGAAAAATGAAAGCAACACTGGTCCTCTTACCAGAACACCGTGAACTTGGCTTGCTTTCTTGAGCTCCTTACCACGAACAAGGCTCTGATACCATGTCAAGATTGTGGGAGAGAAGGAAGGAGTCTCACTTGTAGCTTTCTTGCTTGCACAATGGGGGAATACACACAGAGGTGGAGGCTGAAAACAGTTTTCCTCTTCTTAGTTGTGTAAGCCAAAAGAACTCAAGTACATAGAAATAGAAGAACCCTATATATGGGTCTCAAACCAAACTCAACTAACTAAGGTGGTATACTAACTGAGCCACGAACTAGAGTAGATAAGGATAGCTGTCATCTAGCTATTATTCATAGGGGGTGTACCAACCGCATCTGCAACAACTGACAAGTCGGTGACATAAATGCACAACGGTCACCCTGGCATATTACGAGTGGAGCTCGATATCTCAACAGTGGTAACTTATCCTTATCAGGAACTCAATTTGAAGCTCTCTTGAAGCAAGTCTCGCCCTAATAGTCTACATTGAATGTAATCATGCAAAGTTGATTCATACTAGGGCATCATGTATGAATGATGGGATGTAGAGTTGTTTATGATACATGACAGCATGCTGTACTCGATTTTATAATTTGTGATTGCTCTTACAGTCAAGAAAACAAGCTTGATTTGAGATAATACTCTTGTGATGTTTGCTAAGAACATACAATTGGAAGCTCTATTAACATCTTCAAGAACTTAGCTTGAAACCTTCAACCCTTCTTGTTAACCCTCAAATGAACAAGGTGGAAAAGCTGAAAAATCTAAAGCAGAAGACAAGGCCAAGGCAAAAGTGAAATAGAAGACGAAGGCGCGCCAAGAAGAATTTGGAAACAAAAGAAGTGCAGAAAAGTCCTAAATCAAGGAAAAAGGTGCATGAGAAAAAGCATGAGTCTATACTGTTGTAAAAAAGCGCAAGGCGCACTAGGATTTATTTTAAGAGTGTCAGGCTCTCACTCGTGCAATTTGTAAATGTAGACGGGCGGTGGAAAGGAAGCTAGGAAGATAGAAGGACAATGGGAAAAAGGGCCTAGGCCACGGCCGGCCATGTAAAAAAGGGGATAAGGGGATGACCGCCCAAAAGGGATTTAGGGTTTTGTATATAAAGTTGAAAAGTGAATGAGAAGCTCATTCTTGTACATGGCCAAAAGTGGCACTCTTCTTCTTCTTCTTCTTCTTCTTCTTCTTCTTCTTCTTCTTGCTAGCTTGAGCTTGTGCTTGTGAAAGGGAGTGTGAGGTTGTGAGGGAGTGTGTGTGTGAGGGTGAGGGATCAAGGAGGAGAAGCTCTCCATCTTCTCCTCTCTTCTTCTCTTCTCTTCTCTTCTCTTCTCTTCTCTTCTCTTGCTCGCGGCAATGGAGCTTGGAGCATGGAGCTTGAGGATGGATCTTGCTTGAAGCTTTCACTTGGATCATGGAGCTACCGGAGTGCGCGGGAGAGGAGGTAACTCGATCGGGCATGGAGGTAAGATCACTATACCCGTAGAGATGGATGGCGCTTCAGCTATCTGAGAGGTAGCCATTAGTGCTCGACTTGGAACGCTTGAACCAATAAGCGGTCCGTGGGTCTTGGCAGTTGAGCAAGCACTCCCACACTTCTCTTATCTCTATCATCTCCAAAGTCTAAGCTTTTGAGCCACTATACATTCTTTTCTCTCAAACCCCTATGATTGATCATGAAGTATCTCTTGAACATTTAAACATTCATTATAATCTACTTATCTCTTAAATACACATCTCCATATATCTTGTCGAGTTTTCTTGCAAACCCCTATGGTGACCTTCAACCCTACGTGCTACGACACCGCACTCAAAATTCTTTACTTGGGGGCCATTCTCAATCTTTCCCACTTTAAGTGTGACCCTCGCACGGACTTCAATAGCCTCTTACTCAAGAAGGGGGGGAAATTTGGGGGAAACCAGCTCGCGAGATAGGGAATAAGTTCGCTGATTAAAGGAAAAAGTGAAGAGCTCGTGTGGACACCCTCTAAGGAGGGGAAAAAGAGGAGAACCTTCTAGAACACACACACACACACACACACACACACTCTCTCTCTCTCTCTCTCTCTCTCTCTCTCTCTCTCTCTCTCTCTGTGCCCATGTAGCGGTGAGGCACCTTTTGTCTTCTTTGAGGGGGGGGAGGGGGGGTTGTTTATAATGGGGGAAAGGTGGGTTATTATGGGGGAGGCGTGAGGGAGGCCCTCCCCTCCACTTAGGCATCCAGATTTGGCCTACCACCATGTAGTCTTCGTTGGGGGGGTAAAGAGACAGTGGGGGGGAGAGAGGTGACACACGTGTGCCCCTCCCCCCATCAACATCATCGTCAATATCATTCTCCTCTTCCATGTTGTCATCATCTTCTTCCTCCTCGATGTCATCTCCCTCTTCTTCCTCGTTATCATTGTCTTCCTCCACTTCAACCTCCCCTTCTTTGTCATCGTCGTTTCCTTCTTCCTCCCCCCGCCACCTGTTCAGCAATGATAGGGGGAAGAATAAAAAATTTTCAATTATTTTTATTTATTTTTAGGGGGTTTCCTATGCACAAAGGGGGCGGGGATACTACAGAACAAGTGGGAGAACTTTAATGCTTTAATTGTAGGGAAAGAGGATATATTTCCCTTGATTGTCCATATCTAAGAAGAACAATAGGGGAGATGTATCTCATTCCACAATAGAATACTTTGCAATATGCCAGAACACAATAAGAATAGTGACAACTTGAACATGTTAGGAAACAATTGGAAAGAAAACCTAATGAAGGCCCATCTTGTATGTATCTAATTGAGACTAGCATGTTGGATGATGAGAAAAATGTTGATATTCTAGATAACAAGAGAGCCAGAGAGAGGGGGATACTGAAATTGAAACCCAAAGGATAGCAAGAATTAAGAAAGGAAAATAGATTGTAGATGAGCCAAAGACTAGCAAGAAGGCTAGACAAAGAAGGAAGATTCAAATGGGAGATTTTGCATTGGGAGTTTCAAGTTCTTTACAACCTACTTGACGATCTTAAAAGTAAAAAGATTGATGTTATATATGAACAATTTCCGCAAATGAGTTCTTCCTTAAGGAGTCAATGGCATGGGCTAGTTAGCATCAAAAAGGGAGGATCAAAGCTAAGCATGTGGAAATTATGCGCCTATCAAATGTGAAGGATATTATATGTGTTAGTCTATGTAATCACTAAAGAGACAATGTTGCAAATGCATTTTAAAATGACATAGAAGTTAATGTTTCAGGTTAAACTAGCTAACAGCTCAAAGGTAAAGCGCTTGAGAGTTATTGAAAAGAGGCCAATCGACAAGCTTGGACTTTCATGTTATGCCTACGAAGCTAGGGGCATGTCCTCTCATTTTGGGGCAACCATGGTCGATTGGTATGAGACCCACACAAGATTGGTATAAAGACCAATTGAAAATCTATTTGAATAAACCTACTCATAAGAGGGTGATTTTTATATGAAAATAGGGCATTTAAGGTGGATATCAAGGTGATGCTGAAAGAGCTGAGACCAACAACTAAAAAAGTTCTAGCATTGATGAAGAAGATAGAAAATGGGAAGTGAGTTTACTTTCTAGAGGTGTCGATTCTTTTGGGCTATCAATTCAGGATCCAAAAGAAGATCAATTCAGGATTTGTCACTTAACAACGTCTCATTAGCGAATGGAGCATCTAATGTGTCTAACTCTGATGCAGAAAAGTAACTCTCTCACTTTGAGGAGATTTAGGATAGGCATCTACTACTATACGTCTGGCACCTCTCCCAAAGATAAACTGACCAACGAGTATATCAACCTAACAGTCTGCTTGTAAGATCCATGGCGTTCCTAACAATACTTGATAGCTATGTTGCCCAGCAAACCTAATGACCCTAAAGTCTAGAATGCATTCCACATTTTCAATGGTCACATGGACTTTATTAATGCAAGATTCAGGTTGTCTTAAAGTGTCATCAGTCATTCGGAGAATCATGGAGGCATCCTTTTTTATTTCTAATCCCAGCCTCTCCATCAATTTTGAACTCATAATGTTGATGGAGGATCCCATGTCTACAATGCCATGATCCACTAATATTCCATCAACATATGATGCTACCCTTGAGCAATGCTTTTCAGCATGCTCAAATCAATCATTACCTATTCGTGCTATTCCCAAGGGCTCAATGATATACCCAGTGTGAAGAATCTTCTTAAATTCTTTATGCACTCATGGAGACAACTTAATCAATTGCAAGAGGTTTATATTTGGCTTAACTTTGCAAAGAGACCTCCCTAAATTGAATTCATGATAGCTAGCAAGAGCTCGCTTTTCTTGCTAGACCATTCTCTCCTTTGGTATTTGAACCGGATTTGGCACCTCTTTCTTGGCTTTTGATTTCTTCTTTGGCAACTCCCTATCCTTCTTGGGGTCAACTTTATTAGCTTTTAGAGGTCCACCTTTCATATCGGGATTAAGGACTCGCATCCCCTTATCATCTTGCTTAGGGTTTCCCTCGACATATTTTACCTTGTCTTTATTGGCTTCTTTACCCTTTTAACCTCTCATAAATGACCCACAGATTAGAAGCTTCAGTGCCATTGACATAAATGACTTCCATAAGGTTGACTCCACTACCACTAGGCAACTCCTCTAACATAGCTTTCTCTCTCTATAGTATTTGTTTCGGACCCTCATCTTGCTGAAGATTGTTTCCTTATGCTCGATGGACTTGGCTCTTTACTTCCTTGCTGGAGAGAACTAATCTTGCTCCAACAAGTACTAGCTAAGTGGCTAGCCTTTCCACATATGTCACATTTAACATTTGGACAATTCCTAGGGAAATGTTAGCCACCACACCACTTATAGCAGCACAGCTGAATCTTGAGGAGCCACCCTCTTTAGTGCGTCAACTCCCAATCAAATTATGTTGTTTCATAAGGAAATTAACATCAATGGCTATTTTCCTATATTGTTCGGTGATCATGTCAGCATAGTGCTTCATTATATCCTTAACTTTGTCAAGGACATTTGAGACACTTGACTCATAGCCGCGATCATCTACTTGTCATTCCATTGGCCTGCTGACCACTTGGTTCAGAATCGGTTGTTGATTTCCTCAAACCATGGTAGGATTTATCATTTGGCTTCCAACATTCGATGGAGCTATATGATTAGCCATAGGTATGGTCACATTGGGAGGAGTTGGCAACATGGGCACATTTTGAATCATGCTTCCTCTCCCATTAGAAGGACTCATGGGTATCCCTTGACCACCATTCATCAATGCCAAAGTACTTGCAACACCTAGACTCGGATTCCAATTTGCCCCTAGAGGTATAAGTTGCTTGTAATCGCACAATTCTACCTCCTCTGCTCTTGTAATAGCCATACCAATGTCGGCAAGAGCACCATTACTCTACTGCACTTGAATGTCAAAGTCTAGCTCATTCAAAAAGTATTGCAATTGAGTAGCACCTAGAATAGGAATATAGATTTGCAACTTACGGAATACTTCCTTCAGTTTCTTGGCATACCCATGAACATTCTCGTGAGGTTCTTGATAAGTTACATTGAGAACACGTAGCCAATATTGACCTCCCCTTTGAGCGGCAAATTCTCTTCAAAAGGCCGCAAAGAAGAAGTCAATCATAGTTATGGTTCCATCTTCTAGTAGGCTATGATACCATACTACAGCTCGTCCTTTCAAAGTCATATTAAAGAACATCATCAAGTGTCCTTCATCTTGAATTCAACAGTTAAACATTAAATTTTGGAATTCATTGATATGAAGTTCCGCAACTTTATCTGCTAACCCATTAAAAATGGATAGAGGAAACCCTAAAGCTAGCAAGTCCGATGTCCCGCTAGGATTCCAATGGGTTGTGCAATGGTAACAATGGAATTTGCTAAAGGAGTTTGAACTATCAGAACTACCACTCCACTCGAAGTGGACTGGCTAATTGGAAGAGGGGAAGTACTAGAACTTCCTCCTCCTAATATGCATAAAATTAGGGTTGCTAAGACCCCGCCTTTGTAGAGGGATATTGGATCACTCCGTTGCAAAGAATATCTTTTGATAACTTTGGCTGGTCGTCTAGCCTTTTAGCTCTTTCTTGCTTCTAAAGTTCAGCTTGACAATCCTTCGAATCTATCTCACTGCCTTTTAGCATACACTAATGAACTGATGCTCCTATTGAGCGAGATTCCGATACCACAACTTATTAGTGGCTCCCAATAAATGCACCACCTAACAGGATCGAGTCCCTAAACATACTAGTGTTATACACCACGTAGCACACACAAAGGGAGCACCCCTCGACTAATCACCACGACTCCACTACGGCTCTCTTACACCTCAAGGATTGACCCCAAGATACGTCATGCACATAAAACATGTTTGAAACAAACTCCACTCTTTCTATTAAATGATCCAAGAGATAATAGATAAACCTCAATGAATAACCCCCAAGGAAATGAATATCTAGCCCTACGGCTTAAGATACCTCACACTCTCAACGTCGGTCATCACTCATACAAACAGGTGCTATGCATCCAGGATATGATACCATATGGTGCATCAATGCAAGTATGTATAACCATTGTCAAAAAAAATTATTTATTAAAAATCAGTAAAATGTGAAAGTGTGAATACAATTCTTTTCATGCTTTTTTTCTAATACGATAGTACTTCATTGCTTAGGGCTAGTACCAAGCTTTCTTATGCTACTAGACCCTTTTAATTTTAAACAACTATGAACTCTATATGATATGCATTGTGAAACATTAGAATTCAGTATACTTCATCACTCAACAATCCCCTACTCTTTATCGTTTAAAATTTTGCATGCATTGATAGGTTTAAGGAGTGTTTTTCATGTATTTTTTCTTTATTGAAAGTGATAAAATCTCACACTAACAAAGAGATAGGGCTGAACTAAGGCTAACCTCATGCTTTAGCTCTATCATATGTTCACAAATGTAAATCTTTTTTTTTTCTAATGCAAAAAATATAAATTTTCCTAATTTCTAATTTTTTATTATTTATTTATAAAAAATTACTGATAATTACTAATTTTTTATTTAGATTGATTGATTCTTATGGAAAATGATTTTCTTAGCATGTTTCAACCCATAGGAACAACAAATGCACACCAAAAACCCAAAAACTATATACTTTTCCCTAAAGTGCATAGTCTCGGGTTTTACGTGTTTAATATAAAATTATTATAGGACTAATTTTTTGTGATTCCTTCAACATGACTGATCAATCAGAGTATGGGCAATCAAATACAATCATTGCTAACCGTTTCAAACAACAACTGATTACATAAGACGATGAAATCTACATTTTTCTCATTAAAACACTCATGATGATGTACGTTTTTCAAACTTGGAGGCCTATTGACACTCTCTCATGGCCTCTAACAATCCATTCAACCTCAATTCACATCTCTTTTCACTCCCACATCATCACACGATAAAAAATGTCCATCTCAGCCCACCCTCTTCTCTTTTACATTGATCCATGAGAACAAACCACAAGAGGAGAGAGGAGAGAGGAGAGAGGAGAGAGGAGAGAGGAGAGAGGAGAGAGGAGAGAGGAGAGAGGAGAGAGGAGAGAGGAGAGAGGAGAGAGGAGAGAGGAGAGAGGAGAGAGGAGAGAGGAGAGAGGAGAGAAATTTACTAAAATCAAAATTTTTCATTCAATGCATCATTTTCAATCATTTCTATAGCAATGGAGGGCGAAGAATTGAATGAACTTGTTGCCCCCAAAGGATTCCCAAGATGGTGCTGATCAGAAAAATGATAAATTAATGCCAAATTTAGGGCATCGAAAAAAATGGCACCCCCTCCCCTCACAGTTCATAAATGGTGCCTCTTTGTATCATGAGGCTTAAACAAGCTTCAAGTTTAAGTTTTAAAAAACTTGTCTAAATTTTTGTGTTCACACTCTTTGCCAAGTGGTTTTTTCGATTTCGGAGGGGTAAATGAGCTCAGATTCAAGATCCATCTAGGCTGGCTTTGTGACATCGAAATCTATAAACTTGGCCACCGTCGTGCACTTTCTGGCTCTTGGATCACATAGTTGCTTCATAACACGAGACCTTGCCAGGATTTAATGGGGGAGCAAATGGACTTCAATCGGCAAATCGAGACTTGCATTGGGTTCCTAGCATCGAGAACTCCATTTAGGAAAACTCTAGCTTATCGATTCACAACCGTTTCATTTTGCATGAAATTTGGGTCTTTCACGGCCTCCGAGGCTCTTTTCCGCTTCAAAATATGGCTCTAAAATCCTCTCTCATTGGCAACCACGAGATAGGGTGACTCAGCCCATCGAATCCCATGAACTGATCTACACAAATAACAAAAATAAAAAGCATCAAGCTACCACAATAAATATACTCAACAAAGCACAAGTATAGCTCTCACCCTACCCCTTGACAAAATCAAGGCATGAAGATCCTAAAGGGATAGGCCTAGCATAATCTAACAGAAATCCAAAGCAAATCACTAACCAACTGCTCCAATACAAACTGGTGAAAAGAACCATCAAAGAGGTCATCATAATGGTGGCCTAAACTACCTATCAAACTTAGGACAACTAGATGAGGAACTCCTACTACACGATGACTCCTATAGCCTAGTCATCAAATATTTCCTTTTAACACATTTTTCTTTCAAATTTTCCATACTCGGACATGTAAAAAGGAGGGAGCTAAGGGTAGAGTGACCCAAGGAGAATAGGACATCAGCTTGAGGTTCTGACTTGGTATCCACAAATCTACCAAGCTCTTGCGAGGTGACACTTAATTTCTTTTTCTCTCACTTTTATTTTCACTCCAACCTTCCTTATTTCTTTATTTTGGCTAGTTATTACCCCTAGGAAGACAAGGCATCGGTGTCTCGTTCCCCAGGAACCTACTAGGCCTCCGCAAGGTGATAATCAAGTACTTTTAGGATTTTTTTCCTTTTCTTTTCTAGTTTAAGGGATTAGAACCCCTTTTTATACACCTCTATATTATTTTATCTTTCAAGTATATTCAGATTTTCCTCTCCTTTATACTTTAGCAGGCTTTTCTAACTGCCTCCCACACTAGCAGAGACTCCTAGGATAGCTACCTAGCAGGCTAGCAGAACAAGGTCACTAGGACTACCTTTTGAAATATGTCTTTAATGCCTAACAATGACTTGACATGAGATAAACAACTACTCGAACCTCCTTTAGATATACTTAACCTAACCCTAGAACTCCATGCCTTGATTGCTGATCCTCGAAAAGAAAATAAACCCACACATACACATATAACACTATTAGGTTACGAAAAAAACTCAAAAAGGTGATGACACCACCTTGAATGGCCACAAGAAGCTCCTACGCAGCAACAAAGGCTCCCTCCAGGGACAACCTGTCTAATGCAATCACTAAAATAGAAAACCATTAAATGCACCCGCACCAAATAGACATATAGCCCTCTTGGCCTAAAGGAATATAATAGTTCTACAACCAACAAATTGGCCCTCTTGGTCTTATGAAATAAAACATTAGAATGTAACTGAAACGTCCCTCTTGGCCTCATGAGATAATCTACTTTACTACCATTCAGTAGCGTATTACTAAAAAAACCCCTTGGTCTTAACATAACTCTACTAAAGCACAAAATTGACCAAGGATAAGGGCTCCTCAGGTCCTACACTAAGTGCATCAGGTTATTGGCTAATCCCTTTGCATAAATAGCAAGGAGTGTCTGACAAATATGATGATACACAATCCGATACATCCATGACAAAGTAGGAAGGTGCTCAATTGCTACCTAACTCATAACCCAAACTAACCCTCGATGGCCAAAATAGGACGTGTCAGCAAATAAGACCCCAAAGTAGCCCAGGGCTAATGTTAGAAGGCAATTGTAAAAGCTCTCCTAGACCACGATTGAAAAAGACATCTTCAACAAAAGCATAATTGGCCAGGGTATCTACAAAGTGATTCCCCTATCAAGGAATTAGCTGACAAGTAATCCTCTCAAAAACATGCAACATATCCAAGGTTGCACAATGGTACATCCGTAAGATGGGATCTTGCACACTACATGTCCCATCAGCTGATTGATTACTAACTGCGAGTCACCTTTAACCAATAATCAGCTGATATCACCACATTGGGCTACATTCAACCCCATGATCAAGGCCTTCTATTCTACCATATTACTATTTAAAGAGGGTCCTAAATAGACTCCCATCTTCATGACAACCCTGCATCGGGAATCTTTAATGACCACACCAACACTCGCATGTTTAGTGGGCTCTTTGGAAGCTCTGTCGAAATACAAAGTATATACCCAGTCTTCAATGATAGGCCATGGCATATTAATCAAGTCACTCGTACTTATGATATTCAAAATCAAGCCGAGAGAGAGGATGTATAATAGGCACATTCCCTCCTTCCTCACTAAACTCAATAGGAATGCTAGTCAAAATTCGTTGACAATGGTGGCAATAGACCTTAATGTCCCATAGGAAAGATCCATCTTTCCACCCAATAACCTAATACCCTTTACTCCACCAGATCACTTGAACTTGGTGGTAATGTTGCTCTAGATATAGATGCTCAAGATAGGGAATGATCTCTCCCATCCGATTGTCTTGATACCTACTGCAAGTTAAAGATGAATCATGAAAGACTTGCACAAGCACTAAGCCCAACATTAGCCCTTACACATAGTAAGGCTTCAGCTTATTAAAATTAACTTTGTTCTTAAATTCTACCCCCTGCAAGTCTTCTAAAAGAAGTGTAGATCCATTCTTTCCTAAACGTATAATTTTTTATGGTCCATCCCATTTGGGTTCCAACACACCATGAAATAGCTCACAATGACGAGCACCATAATACATCACCAACTAACCTTTCGCAAATTTATATTTCTTAGCCGAAAGATCATGAAGGGCTTTCATTCTCCTCTTCTCTACTTCTTGACATAGTAAAGCATGTAACTGAATCTCATTAAGATGGGCAAGAGAAGTATATATTTCTTGTAACACTTCCACCTCTCTCAACAAATGATTGAGAGATTATTTATCGTAGGACAAAGGAACAAAAAATGGAGCAGAAGTGCGGGAAAAATGGTAATGTTTACCGCAGCATAGAGGAACGAAAAATGGAGCAGAAATGCGGGAAAAATGGAAGAAGGAGACAACCAAGAAGGAAAAGTCGTCCTGGATGGAGGTTAGACTCTGAAAATCTGAATGATGGGTCACCTCGAGAAAAGAAAAGAGTAAAAGCGTGCCATTAAATGTAAAGGCGCTCCCGAATCCTTGTAAAAAGAGCAACAGGCTCACTCCTGTGCAAATTGTATGCATTAGTGGGAACGGGATAAGCTAGAATGGTGGAAAATAGGAAAAGAGGGCCTAGGCTAATGGCCGGCCATGTAAAAAGTGGGGATGACCGCCCAAAAAGTAGGGCATGTATATAAGGTCAAAAGTGAATGAGAAGTTCATTCTTGGGTGTGCCTAAAGCTTCTTCTTCCTCTTCTCTTGCTTCTTACCTTCTTGCTTGTACTTGAGTGAGGGATTGAGGGAGTGTGAGGGAGTGAGGGAGTGAGTGTGTGAGAGTGAGGGATCGTGGAGAAGAAGCTCCCCATCTTCTCTCTTCACCTTTCCTTCCCTTCTTCTCTTCTCTCGTCTCGAGCGGCTATGGAGGATGGAGCTTGACGGAGAGGGCTTGAGGTTGCTTGAACTTGCCACAAGAATCGTAGAGCTACCAGAGTGTGAGAGAGAGGAGGGAACTCAATCGAGCATCAAGGTAAGCTCACTACACCCGCAAGGTAGGCATTGCATGTCGGCTCTGTGAGAGGTAGCCATGGCCGCTCGGCTTCAGACGCTTGATCAATAAGCGGTCCGTAGGTCTCGGGGTAGAGCTTCATAGCTCCCCTACATTTTGGTTCCATTGCCGGGACCGACGGAATCGACCCTTGAGCGCCATGCGCATCAGATCGAGCATGGCAGTAGTAGGGGTTTGCAGCCTGAACCGGTGCTCGAGATAGTTAGGAGGATTAGGGGGTTTTAATTCCTGGAGCAAGTAAGTATTTTGATTTGCTGCTGAATGTTAGAGTAGGACCATCTGTCTTTATTTCTGTTTCTGATTTCTGTTGCAATAGGTTAAGGGTAGGATAGGAAAAAGAAGGGAACAGAAGGGTCCTGCTGCTAGTGGAGACAGGGAAGTTGGGGTGAAGATTCAGACATCTAGATAGTGGAGTGTATGAGATTAGTCTCTGAGCCTACAATATCAAGATTGTGGGAGAGAAGGAAGGAGTCTCACTTGTAGCTTTCTTGCTTGCACAATGGGGGAATACACACAAGGGTGGAGGCTGAAAACAGTTTTCCTCTTCTTAGTTGTGTAAGCCAAAAGAACTCTCATACAAAGAAATAGAAGAACCCTATATATGGGTCTCAAACCAAACTCAACTAACTAAGGTGGCATACTAACTGAGCCACGAACTAGAGTAGATAAGGATAGCTGTCATGTAGCTATTATTCATGGGCGGTGTACCAACCGCATCTGTAACTGACACGTCGGTGACATAAATGCACAACGGTCACCCTGGCATATCACGAGTGGAGCTCGATATCTCAACACTCCCCCTCGAGCTCAATCCCAATTCCTGCACACCAAGCAGGTCTCTGAACTTGCGCAGCTTCTCTGCGCCCAATGCCTTTGTGAATATATCAGCTACCTGATCCTTTGTGCTGACATAAACTAGATCAATAAGACCTAGTAAAACCCTCTCCCGCACATAGTGATAATGCACCTCAATATGCTTTGTTCTACCATGATAGAGTGGGTTATTTGCCAAGTGTATACTGCTCATGTTGTCACAATAAATGACAACTGGCCCATCTATAGGCTGATGCATATCATAAAGTAGCTTATGCAACCAAGCTACCTCACATGCAGTCATTGCTGCGCCCCTGTACTCAGCCTCTGTGCTCGACAAGGCAACTGCAGGCTGTTTCTTGCTGCTCCAAGTGACTGCAGCACTCCCAAAAGAGAACACATATCCACTGGTAGATTGTCTATCAGAAATACTAACAACCCAATCAGCATCAGTGTATCCATGCAACTGTATCTGAACCCCAGTCTCATAAAGTAGTCCATACTGCAATGTGGACTTCACATACCTGAGTATGCGTCTAGCCGCATCCAAATGTTGTTTCCTTGGAGACTTCATAAACTGACTTACCAGTCCAACAGCATAGCTCAAATCTGGCCTGGTAATAGTCATATAAATCAAGCTTCCTACTATGCATCTGTACATAGTAGGGTCTTCCAGAAGCTCACCTGCATCTGCGCTCAGCTTCACATTCTGCTCCGAATGAACTGAAATAGGCTTACAGCCTGTCATCCCATATTTGGACAGCATGTCCAATCCGTACTGCCTTTGCAAGAGCCGTATCCCACTTGGTGATCTAATCACCTCAATGCCCAAGAAATAACGCAGCTCTCCCAAATCCTTCATCTCAAACTTCTGCTTCAATAGCATTTTCACATGAAGGATATCTTCATCACTGTCACCTGTCATAATCAAATCATCAACATAAATGACAAGTAGCATAATATCTTTCTCTGTTTTTCTCACATAAAGTGAGAAGTCTGCCTTGGAAATCTGAAAGCCAATAGTGACAAGGTATTGACCTATCTTGTCAGACCATGCTCTAGGTGCTTGCTTCAAGCCATACAATGCTTTCTTCAACCTGCAAACAAACTCAGGATGAACAGCATGCACATAACCTGGTGGCTGCTCCATATAGACCTCTTCTTGCAAATCACCATGCAAGAAGGCATTCTTTACATCCATCTGATGTAAAGACCATTCCTTTGATGCAGCCATAGCAATGACTGCTCTTACGGTTGCCATCCTTGCAACCGGACTGAATATTTCTTCATAGTCAATGCCATATGTTTGTGCATATCCCTTGACTACTAATCTTTCCTTGTATCTGTTCACAGAACCATCTGCATTGTTCTTCACCTTATAAACCCACTTACAGCCAATTGCATTCTTACCTTTAGGCAAAGGTACCAATTCCCATGTAACATTTACTTCCAAGGCATCCATTTCTTCATCCATGGCTTTCTCCCATTTTTCTTTTCCCATGGCTTTCTCAAAAGAAGTGGGTTCTAGTTCCTGTATCACTTTGACCATATAGGCATAGTGAATGGCTGTAAATCCATCATATTTCAGCCTATCCACAGGATACCTAGCTCTGGTAGACCTGTGCAAAGTAGGTTCACTCCCAGGTGCTCTCAAAACATCCCTGGTCTTCCTTACTCCAGGTGTAACAATAGAAGGAATACCCAACTCATCATCAATGCTCTGTTCTGAGCCACTGGATTCACCATCCACATAAGAGTGGCCTCCATTCACATCAAACATGGGCTGATCTACCTTCACTTTTCCTTTTCATGATACCTGCATACCACTATCTACATTGCTTTGAGAATATTCTCCTGATCTCAATCTGCCTGTCCATGGCGAAGAATGTGAACCACTGCTAGAGGACACTCCCGGTCCACTAATATTTTGTGACTGCTGCTGTGAATTATGTGCAGCATTACCACTTTGTGCATCTACATCATCAATCACATTTACTGGTTTATACCAGCTACTCATCTCATCAAAAACAACATCTCTGCTCACTATAAACTTACGAGTAGAAGGGTTATAGCATCTATACCCTTTCTGCTGCTGCAAAGAGTAACCAATAAAGATGCACTTCTCAGCTTTTGGATCCAACTTGGATCTCAACTCATCTGGCACATGAACATAGGCAATGCAACCAAAAATTTTCAAATGAGAAATATCTGGTTTCCTACCAGTATACCTCTCCTCTGGAGTCATCCCATGTATTGCTGCAGTGGGAGTCCTGTTCATTATGTAGACTGCTGTAGCAACTGTTTCAGCCTAGTAAAAATCTGGCAAGTCTTTTTCGTTGAGCATGGCACGAGATACCTCTCCAATATGCTTGTTTTTCCTTTCTGCAATTCCATTTTGCTGTGGGGTATGACTGCATGAATATTGTTGCTTTATGCCATGCTCTTGCAGGAACCTTCCAAACTCATTTGAGAGGTACTCTCCCCCTCCATCTGACCTTAGGCATTTTATTTGCAGGCCTGTTTCTTTTTCAACCATAGCTTTAAGAGTTTTGAAATGCCCAAAAACTTCACTTTTTTTTTTCATAAAATACATCCAAAATTTTCTGCTATAGTCATCAATAAAAGTGATAAAATAATAACAGCCTCCAAGAGATGCAGCTTTAGTAGTCCATACATCAGAGTGGATTAATTCCAATGGCTTCTTGCTCTCTTGAACATGTCTAGGAAATGGTTTCCTTGCCTGTTTTCCAAACTGACAGGCTTCACATACCTTATGCATTTCTGCAACCTTGAATTTAGGCAATCCTGCAACAATATTTTGGGCCTGCATTGATTTAAGTCGCTGTACATTAACATGAACAATGTGTTTATGCCAGATATCAATATCTGCAACTATACCGGTCCCATGTGCAAACATTGCTGCACTCAATTCAGACATGTCTGCATCCAACGTAAACATTCTGCCCTTCTTCTTTCCTTTTGCTATCAAGCGACCTTTATTTTTCATATCCTCAACAAAGCATCCATGAGGATTAAATCTGACCTGCAAGCCCTGCTCAACCATTTGACCAACAAAAACCAGATTCTTGGTGATATTCGGGACATGAAATACATCGGACAGATATTTCTTTTTCCCATCCTGCATAGACAAAGAAATTTTTCCAATCTGCACAATAAGATGTGCAGTATCATCACCAATCTCCACAAATCCTGGTTTTTCCATTTTCCTTGTATCCTCCATCCATTCTGCATGACCTGTCATGTGGTTTGATGCACCTGAGTCAACATACCACACATCGTTGCTTTCTTCTGCACTTGTCACAGAATTGTTCATGTGCTGCACCATAAACAAATGCTCATTTCTGTCATCACCATGTCTACTAGAAGATGCATAATTCCCTTGTTGCAATTTCCTATTCATGATGTCATTCTGCTTTTTATAGCAGTCTTTAGCCATATGACCCATTTTACCACAGTAGTAGCATTCAACATTGTTGTTTGCATTTTGGCCTCTTTGCCATCCACCACGACCTCTTTGGCTCCCCCTGCCTCTAGAGTTACCGCGTCCTCCTCCATAGGACTGGTTTTCTTGAGTTTGCTGCATATTCTGATTTCTACCACGGCCTCCAGATCGGCCTCCTCTACCTCTGCCTCTACCTCTTCCAGCATTTGAGTACAAGACAGCTTCTTTTGAAGTTCCTCCTGAAGAAGATGCACCACCATTTCTCTGCTCCTCAGAAATTAGAAGAGCAATCAACTCCTCAAAATCAGGAAATCTTTCACGGACGGAAATGGATGTTCGGAACTGTGCATAATCCTTTCCTAGACCATTCAAGGTCACAGAAACTAAATCATCATCTTCCACTGTGGCGACCCAATGGAAGCAAGTGCATCTGCAATCTTCTTCACCTTCATGTGGTAGTCATTGATGCTCATATTTTCTCTTTGCACATTATGCAACTCTTGCTTGAGCTGCATTTTACTAGCTTGCGTATTTGTGCTATACATTTTTGACAAAGTATCCTATGCCTCCTTTGGCGTACTTGCATCCTGAATATGCACAATCATAGTCTGAAATGCTGATAGACAGCCAATACATAACTTTCCTGGCTCTCTCATGCCATGCTTTAAATGCCTGCATTTGCTGTTGATTGGGAACATCAGGAAGAACTGGTTCTTCTTCATTTCCTGCAACAAATTCCCAATATCCTTTTCCCATAAGGAAATTCGTCATTCTAAACTTCCATGCTTGGAAGTTGTTCTTGTCAAGCTTTTCAGTGACAATCTGTGAGAGAGAATCAGACGCCATTACAGAACACTGCAAAAAAATTCTGTCACTGCAAAGACCACAGCTTCAGCCTCACAAAGGCAAATCTGCAAAACTGACGAAAGTGGTATTTGACCACACAAAGCTGCAAAGACCACAGCTTCAGCCTCACAAAGGCAAATCTGCAAAACTTCCGCCTCCAAAACAGGCTCCAAAATGGCCTCAAATAAAAAAAGCAGGGCCGCCGAGGGCTAAAGGCCTCGCCCGCAGCATATATTGCCCTCTTGCTTCACTGTGAAGGGCGTCTCAACCTGAGACAATGCACTCTTGCAATCTGCTCCCAAAACAGAAAATGAAAGCAACACTGCTCCTCTTACCAGAACACCCGAGCTTGGCTTGCTTTCTTGAGCTCCTTACCATGAACAAGGCTCTGATACCATGTCAAGATTGTGGGAGAGAAGGAAGGAGTCTCACTTGTAGCTTTCTTGCTTGCACAATGGGGGAATACACACAAGGGTGGAGGCTGAAAACAGTTTTCCTCTTCTTAGTTGTGTAAGCCAAAAGAACTCTCATACAAAGAAATAGAAGAACCCTATATATGGGTCTCAAACCAAACTCAACTAACTAAGGTGGCATACTAACTGAGCCACGAACTAGAGTAGATAAGGATAGCTGTCATGTAGCTATTATTCATGGGCGGTGTACCAACCGCATCTGTACTGACACGTCGGTGACATAAATGCACAACGGTCACCCTGGCATATCACGAGTGGAGCTCGATATCTCAACATACAACAGGCTGAGGGAGGTAATAAGGGGCCCAGGAGACCAGGGTACCCACATTTGACACCCTGTTTGCTGAGAAGACTGTGAGCCTGAGAGCCCGAGAGAGAGCGAGAGAGGGAGAGAGTTCCGGGAGATCGTGAAGTGTGACCGATCGAGCGCCCCATGGCTTCAAGGTATGCCAGACATTTCCCTCCGTTGCTCGCATTGATTTGGAAAGTATGGCACGATTTGATAGAGTAGGCATTGACCTAAAGGCGCCATGCGCAACTTGCAGGCCGTCGGCCGCGCCGTCGAACCAGACCGTCCGATTCCCAGAATCGGACCATCCGATTTCGAGAGTCGGACAGTCCGACTCCCATAATCGGACCATTTGAATCCGACTCTTATAATCGAACCAGCCCACCAAGTCAGGCCACGTGTCCTAGTCCCAAACTTGAGCCAGTTGACCCATTGTAGTGGTCGGACCATCCCCGTCCGACTAAGGGAAGTTGGACCTGAGTAAGACTGGACCCACCCATCCGATTCCCAAATCGGACCAGACCGTCCAATCCCCAGAATTGGACCAGAGCACTAGAGCTTGAATAGAAACTGGTTCACCTGGGCCACAGTCCTGGGTACCCTGGTCACGTTTCTAATCCCCCAGGGAACCTAGTTTAATCTTGGAAGCTGGAGACCAGGCAAGGTGACCAAAGATTCACCCCGAATAGCTAGATACCAGGCAGACATAAGTTGGAACTGGGCGTGACGTTCAGCGACCAGCCAACCAACTAACCAACCCTGAAGGAGAATAAGGAATACAGCAGAGTCTTTCTATAAGACTTTAGATTGGCTAGGACCTGCAGCAAGAGCCACATCATGCCACAACCGTAGGTAGTGGGGTGGAGTCTGCATCAGGCATTTAGTGCATCCTCACCTCACCTTCTGATTACATCACCTAGGGTGCACAACAAGGAAGGGAAAAGCCTGCTTCTGCACTAAGCACTAGAAAGCACGGAACACAAGTTGTGGATAAGATTAATGACAGTTTCTAGTAACAAGGAGCTTAACCGGAAACATAATAATATCAAGGAACCCATTACTAGGAGAGGATCCCAAAGCATAGTGGGCTACTAGGGAACTCCATCTGTAGGGCCCCAAGAGGACACAAAGACCCGGAGGACCACAACATAGAGAATCAGACGCTGCCAGAGCTACTCAAGTTGATCGATGACCTAGTGAAACGAGAAGTGGAAGCAATGTCAGGATCCCGAGGTGGACAAGGAGAGGATCGACTAGACTTGGGAGAATTCCCAGTCATGGTGCAGGAGTTAGTCAACGAGTATGACTTACTTACCAGGACAGTAGTTCAAGGTAGGCCAATAGAGGAAGTGGTAGCGACCCTAGAAGAGGAACAAAAGGCGATCAGAAGGGCACTAGAGAGCCTGATTGCCTATAACCACGAGCAAGAGACTAGGAAACTTCAACAAGACGTGGATATGTACGAGGTCCGTGCTAGCCCTGGTTGGAGCAGCAAAGGTAGGACCAAATGCAAAGAGAGAGTAGGCAGTGGAGGCTGACTTGTCATTAAGTGAACTTGTAACCAGGCGGCTCGTGGACAACACATCCGCTGAGCAAGGCACGACAGCCTTAGCCATAGCCTTACTCTCTGGATTAGGACAAGGGGCAAAGGGGCAATCTAGGATCCCTATAGTGGCGAAACAACTGGACAAGTATGAACCTAGCAACGACCCATATAGCTTTGTGGAGTAGTTCGAATAGATTTGTGAAGCAAACGGCCTCACAGACCATGCATAATGCTCCCAAGCTTTTGGGCTATGCTTAGGTGATAAGGGGAGGGTGTGGTACACTAGCCTGGATGCAGTCGAGTTTGGGAACTTTGCCCATCTTAAATACCACTTTATCAAGAGGTTCTCTGAGGCAGGATACTCCGACAACCTCATCGTCTGCTTGATGAATGTCAATCAGAGGGAAAAGGAGGACATGAGAGACTACGTCACATATGTACGTAGCCTCTTCAAGAGGATCCCGGCCAATGAGCGACCTAACGAAAAGGCAGTGTCTACAGTGTTCATAAATGGAATCTGTAGCGAGGAACTCTACAAGGCCTTGGCTAGTAACTCCACCCTACACAGAGATGTGCTGGCTAGAGTTTTTGATGAAGCAATAAGGGTGGATGACCAGCTTAGGGAGCGAAGCATGAGGAACACTAGTCGGGACGGTACATGCTAGAGGGTTTCAGAGCGGTCAACGACGTCGAGAGAGAGAGAGCTCTAACACACGAGATAAGGGAAAGGGAGCAGGACCTGGCTGAGGTGAGGATGGAGCTTGCATGTTTGCAAGAACAAATAAGGAAGCCTATGCGAGCTCACGTGTAGTGTATACACTGTGGTGAAAACCACCTTCCAACTGAGTGTCAAGATCGTAGATCTAGGCTATGTTCGAACTGTGGTAGGTTCGAACATGACGCATTGCACTGCAGATTGCCCAAAGAGGTTTCCATATGCTCAGCACTACAACCCTCCTTACCTAGGCAACAGGCCATCTAACTTCCTTGGTGGGGGAGCCCAACTGGCACTTCCAGCACTAAACGACACGAGACAAGCCATCCCTAGGCTAGAGATGAACCCAACAGGCATACCCATACCACCATGACCCTACGTAACCCAACCACCGAGTGACGCTCCTATTCATTATGTGGAG
Source organism: Lygodium microphyllum (assembly GCF_053477565.2). Classification (NCBI taxonomy): domain Eukaryota; kingdom Viridiplantae; phylum Streptophyta; class Polypodiopsida; order Schizaeales; family Lygodiaceae; genus Lygodium; species Lygodium microphyllum. The sequence continues at coordinate 113,935,168 of NC_141156.1, read as the reverse complement.
GAACCTAGTGAAGAAGAGAGCTACATAAACCCATACATCTCCTATGACGAGGAAGGCAATCCAGTCTTGATGGATTATCGACCGGTGCCGGTGATGGCGCTGGGCAGAGGAAGAGGCAAGGGCTTTGGAGGACCAAGCCAGGACCCAATCTCATGTTGGACTTGCGGTCATCCAGGCCATATCTCATCACGCTGCCCAGAAAGGGAACAGGCAAACCAGGACAAGGCTGACCTTCGATGTGCCGAATGTGGGATCACACACCTGTTTCTTGACTGCCCTAGGCAGAAACCATCAGCCAATTCAGCCAATGTGCCCTCTGTGCCCTTGGGGCTATTTGGGGTAGAGACCTTTGGCGGGGAGGATGCACCCATCCCACTCCATGTCATGGCGCGAGCGCAAACAAGACGGACAGGCATTTCACTGCCTGGGCCAAGTAACCTGGACGCAGCCTCACTGGGAAAGAAAAGCCAGAGGAGAAGGAGAAAGAGGGCAGACGCAAGGATCACCCTTAAGACTAAGGAAGCTACAACCTTAGTGACGGGAAAGGGGGTCACAGATGCCGAGGCAGAGACCTCCGCCCCCAAGATGGCAGAACTAGGTAGTGCCAAGGTGGGGGAATACCCTCATCCCAGGCGACAACTCGAGGCTATCGCCAAGGTAAAGGAGTGGGTCAAGGATGCCCAAGAACACCTTAAGGATGTAGAACCCATATTGAGGATCCGATGGAGGACCTTTCTAGTGCAAGCACACCCGATTTGCCATCGCGACCTCAATCAAGGAATGCACTAACACCATGAGAGATGCCACAAAGGCAAGACCAGGGAGAAGCTTGTCAACAAGCTAGCCACAACATGTGGCCGAAGAGTGGCGACCAAGGAGGAAGCCAACTACCCAGCAACCTCCTCACCACCTTAGTGGCCACCCCAGTACCGTGAGTTTGGGGGACCTGCTTTGGCAACACCCTCCATTATGGCAAGAATTGAGGCATTGGGTGGAGGGAAAGGGGGAGCATACTGCCATTGACTTGCACGAGCAGGATGCAGTCACGCAAATTCCAAGTGTAACACTGCACTCAACCCCAAGGTCACTGCACATCAATGCTTTCTGGGAAGGCACAGATATGCATGCAGTCCTGCCTATTTTAGCCTTGGGGGATGCAACACGGAAAGAAATTGTGGACACCGATGCCGGGGTCAATGTCTTGAGCCACGCAGTTCTACAGGCCTGGGGAAACCCACCTGTGGAAGCGGCTAGGTTCAATATTACATTGGCCAACGAAATGAAGGTCAGACCATTCGGGGTCTTAAAAAACTAGCCAGTGAAGATCGCAGGAGTGCAGTTCTCCGTAAATTTCATTGTCATGAAGGGGGTGGACTACGACATACTACTAGGCCGGCCATGGATGAGGAATGCACGAGTGGTTGAAGACTGGGGAAACAACCTCATATTCTTGGGGAATAGGACGGAAGCGGTAAGGGTTGAGATGGACACATGGAAGGCTACCAGACTCGACCTCGATGCTATCTCGACCATGCTAAAAGGTGATGCCCAGGTGCACAAGCCTTATGGGACGCTGACTAAGTACATTCCCTGCCTTGAGGATGAGAGGGATTGGATGCATGTCTTGGCAACCATTGATCTGCCATTCTCGGATGAGGAAGAGTTGTATAAGCAAGTGGCTAAGTTATCGAGCATGCCAGCAACAGAGGAGTCCACGGTGCCGCTCTGCATGATGGTGGGGAGCTTGTGGGATCCAAAGAGACCGGCCTCGTTCCACACCCCCACTAACAAGCTCGAGCTTCAGGGAACCGTAGGATACCTAACCACTAAACTGAAAGGCAACGAAGCGGCTAATCTAAAACCCCTAAGCGATCTCTTACCTCGGCCTGAATGGGAATGGACCAAAGTGCACGACCTCAACCTATCATACAACTGGGCTTTAATCACCGACGAAGAGGAGATCGGAGAGGAAAACCTAGGGGATGACGAGCAATCAGAGGGGCAAGATTCCAGTGATGAGGAGTACGAGCACTATTGCTCTGAGATGGATGAGAGCGAGGAAGGGCTTAACACGATAGATTATGACACTGAAGGGAGAGCAATAGAATAGATCGAGGCAGACTCTAGGCCGGAACGGGAAAGGGCAGGAAGGAATGGAAAAGGGGTCGTGTGGATGGAATGCGATAGGACCTGGCTGGAGCAGGTTGGAGCTATGGATTATGAGCACACAGGGGTGGCACAATCGCTGGTAGTCCCAATACTAAAGACGGATTCACCTACTAAACTACGACCCCTAGGCGAAACCCCTTCCTCACACGAGGGATGTGAGTTTAACTTGGAGTCTGAAGTAAATACAGAAAGTGATCCCGAAATGCCCCAATCCTCTAAGGTCAGACACACTAAAGGGGACTTGCCAGTCCACTTAAGGCGCAGGCAGATCAAGGAGGGAGCTAGGAAGCAAACTAGTGACTCAGAAGGAGAGAGGCAAAAGAAACCACAGGACCTCCCCAAACGCTTCATGAAGTTTAAGAAGGGTGATAGAGTGGTGGTTTTGCTAGGAGCAAAGAGACAAGGGCAAGCCAGGGAACCAATTGAGGGACCCGCCAGGGTCAAGGAAGTCGACCTGGTAGGGGAAGACAAGAAACCTCGACCCGTGTCCATTGATGACGACATGACCAAGGAGGAGGAGGCTAGACTAGTTGCTCTCCTACGAGAGTATGTCAATGTGTTTGCCTGGTCCTTGGAGGAATTGAGAGGAGTTGATCCTAGGGTTGTGACCCATAACATTCCCATGGTCCCAGAAGCGGTGCCAACTAAACAGTGACCTTACCCTATGAATCCCAAACACGCTCATGCAGTGAAGGAAGAGATCGATAAGCTCATGAAGGTGGGATTTATATATGAGATCGAGCACACGGATTGGGTATCGCCCATAGTGATTGTTATGAAAAAGAACGGCAAGATTCGAGTGTGCGTGAATTACAAGAAGGTGAATGCTGCTACGAAGAGAGACAACTGTCCTTTGCCATATACAGAGCACATGCTGGAGAGAGTAGCAGGCAAAGAAGCTTACAGCTTTTTGGATGGATTCTCAAGCTACAATCAAGTGCAAGTGCATACTGACGACAGGCACAAGACTGCCTTCACCATGGAGTGGGGTGTCTTTGCCTACATCGTTATGCTCTTTGGGCTAATGAATGCTCCTGTAACCTTCCAACAACTGATGTGCACAATCTTCAAGGATATGTTGTGACGCGAGCTGGAGGTGTTTGTAGACGACCTATGCGTACACTCCAGTTGGACCGAGCACTTAGAGAGGCTGGGAGCCATCTTCGAATGATGTAGACTATACAAACTCTCGCTGAACCCCTTAAAGTGCCAGTTCTGGGTAAAGCACGGATGCATCCTAGGGCATGTAGTGTCATGAAATGGCATTGCCACTAACTTCTCAAAAGTTAGGGCCATTACGGACCTCCCACTGCCCACCAATTACATGGGCGTCCAGTGTTTCTTAGGCCACACAAGATACTACCGATGCTTTGTACTAAACTACGCACTGATTGCTAGACCATTGTACAAGCTGTTGATTGTATTCGAGTGGACTGAGGAATGCCAATGCGCGTATGAACAGTTAAAGAAGGCTCTCACCACTGCACCAATCTTACGAGCCCCAAACTGGAATGTAGCATTCCATGCACACATAGATGCCTCCAAACTTGCTATCGAAGCCGTTCTATGCCAGCCTGGTGAACATAGTCTGGATTACCCCATGAGCTTTGCTAGCAGGCAGCTCACCAAAACAGAAATGAACTACTCCACTACGGAAAGGGAAGGGCTAGCTATGGTGTTTTCCGTAAAGAAAGTTAGGCATTACCTGTTGGCCACACCCTTCGTCTTTTACGTGGATCATCAAGCCCTGCTATATCTTGTGAACAAGCCATGCGCCACAGGTCGCATAGCAAGGTGGTTACTTCTCCTGCTGGAGTTTGATTTCTCAGTGATTGTGCATAAAGGAAAGCAGCACTACATGGCGGATCACATGTCCTGCATACCCCACCGGGGAAGCTGCTGGCCAAGGCATCCCTGACGATTTACCGGACACGCACCTCTTTGGCCTGTCTAGCGAAGGGGACTTGTTTAGAGCTGATTTGACACCTTACTGGGCAGAGGATGTTGTCCAAGTGTTAGAAAATGGCCTGCCAAAGAGACCTATTGAGAAAGCTAGGCTAAGAAGACTCATCTTAAAAATCTAGCCATACCAATTAATTGCTGGCCAACTCTATAGGTTGGGACAGGACAGGCTGTTACATAGATGTGTGTGTGAGCACGAGATACACGATGTATTGAGAGAGGCATACGGTGGGATAGCTGGTGGGAACTTTAGTGGGGACACGACTGCTTGTAAGGTATTACAATCCCAACTCTGGTGGCCCACCCTATTCCGCGACGCCGCTAAGTTCATCAAACACTGCGACGAATGCCAGAGGACTAAGATGCCCATGCGCAAAGATAAGATGGAGTTAGCCCCCATAATAGCTCGACAGCCCTTCGAGAAATGGGTCATTGACTTCATCGGACCTATTAGTCCAGTAGCTCAATACTCCTAGGTGCGCTACATCATTGTGGCAAACGAACTACCTGATGAAGTGGGCGGAGGCGCGAGCCACAAGAAGGAACGACGCTAGGACCACTGCAAAGTTCCTATGGGAACATCTATTTTCACGGTTTGGTTGTCCAATCAAACTAGTGAGTGATCAAGGTGCACATTTCGTTAATGAAGTAATATCCCACCTGCTCTCAACCTTTTTAATCATTCATAGAAGGTCCTCCCCCTACTACCCTCAGGCAAATGGCCAAGTGGAGTCCACAAATAAAATCCTGGTCAACGTGCTTACTAAGGTAGTATCCACATCACGAAGAGAGTGGGATAATAAGATGATGGCTGCCTTGTGGGCTTATTGACGGCTTATAAGATGGCTGTCGGGCAAACACCCTTTAGGCTGACCTATGGGATGGGGGCCATTCTACCTCTAGAATTCTTTGTCCCTAGCATAAGAATAGCAGTGCAGGAGCGTTGGGAGGGGAGAGAGGCTTGGACTAACCGCTTAGAGGAACTAGAGCATCTCACAGAAACTCAGCTTTTAGCCACCCACGCTCTAATCTGTGAAAAGGCATGACGAAAGCTGTGGTATGACAAGCACGTCAACCAGTGCAACTTTGATCACAGGGACCTCGTATTACTCTACTTGGTGAAAGGGCACAAACAAAAAATGAAATTTTGAGGGCTGGGGCCTTTCTGGGTACGTGCAATTAACAGAATGGGCAATGTCGAGTTGGAGACGCTCAAAGGGGAAGGAATAGGCATCTTCAATGGCAATCGCATGAAAAAGTACTATCCTCCTTCCCATCCACTGCACGAACCACCGATGCACGAAGCCCCCGTCACTGTCTGCATGGCCACAATTACCGAACTAACTGATCACGATGAAGAAGCAGTAGCACCCGCCTACCTTCGAATCACCATCACTGCAGAATGGACATATTCTTTTGATACTCTGATCGACGAAGGGGCCGACCATAATGTCTTGACACACGACCATTGGACACGCATTGGTCAGCCCAAATTTGTTAAAAATGCGGGATCTAGAGCATGGCAAAATCGGAAGCTATGGAGGATGAAGAAATAAGTGTAGACTCATGATGGAAAGGACACTGTTTGTTACACAAGTGAATTAGGTTCCAAGATTGAGATTTGGACTCATAAACACAATCTTGTGTATGTGGACAATGACATTGACACTTTACTGAAATGAAAAGAGTACTATCATTGCATTAAGAAAGGAAGCAAGTACAATGCTTTATAGGAAAGTAGGAAACTGCAGTAGGCACCATTGTGCATATGGGATAAGTTAGCCTGCATATCCTTGACCCTGAGATTCCATACAAAGAGACTGTTTGAGTGTGATTGCTGATTCTCAACACCCCTCCTCAATCACAACTAGGAAAGGCACAAAGTGTGTAGAGGCTGTAATGAGAACCACCTGCAAAGTGTGGGCATACCACAGACATGGCAAAACACCAGAGCCTATCACAGAAAAGGCTAAGTGTGGGTACCATAAACATGGTGGACATCCAGAGGCTGTAACAGGGGCCTCACAAAGTGTACAGGGACTGTAATGCCAAGTTACATAAGGAGTTTACAAAGCTTATGGCAGGAAGCATTAGGGCAAGGAAAATACAAGGCTATTAAAACAGTCTATCAGAATTATGAGAGTACAAGGACTGATGAGTCTTGTCCTTCCGATCCTGGTGGTCTTCATCTTCATCTTCTTCTTCCTTTGCTCCATTTTCTTCTTCTTCTTTGACTGCGACTAGATAGACCTTTTGGGATCTCTTTCTTGCGTGGCAGAACTTCTCGGTGTGTCCGGTCCTTTTGCAGAAGTCACAAAAGAGCTGATCCTTCTTGCCTTTGTACCTGTTGCCAACATATAATGCATGCTCATCTCTAGAGGTACTTGGTTCTTCTTTGGTTTTTAGCTTCTTTTCTTCTTCTAATAGTGATGCCTGGATATCAACAAGTTCAGGATTTGGCATGTTGATTAAAGTTGTTGATACGTTATTATATTCAGGAGGCAAGCTCTTAAGGAGAACACCGATACAAACATCTTCATCCATTTTAATGTTGATTCCTGCAAGTTGAGTTAGGAGTCCTTCCATGTAATTAAGATGTGTGGCAAGTGATGTGCTTGACTTCATTTCAAGCCTGAAGAACTCAATCAAGAGACCATACTTTGATGATTTAGATTGTGCACCGAACAGGGTGTCAAGTCTTTTCCATGTATCCTGTGAGGTCTCACAGTTATCCACATGATGGATATAACTGTCGTCTAGCTCCAATTTGATAATGGCCTGGGCTCTGTCATCATTCTTTTGCCAAGTAGTTGCAAGGTCCGCATCCCGAGGTTTCTTCTCTTTGCCATTTGTGATGGCCCAGAGACCCTTCTTCATCAGGATGAGCTTGATGCGGGTTTGCCAAGTGTGGAACCCGACTCCTTTGAATCGAGCATTTGGAGAGTCTTTTCCCATGTTAGATTTACGGGAACAGTAGCAAATCAACTTCAGACTTATTGGATTTGAGCAACAAAAGAATTGATTGAGAGAGACAAGTGTTAAAAAACACTAACTGAGTGTCAATTACTACCAAATCTGCAAAAGTCTTTTACTCTTTTAAAATCCAAGTGATCTTCCCCTTCTTGATTTGATGCTGATGCCTTCACATCTAAGTGACAGTACTTTAACGAACTTCAGAGAGTATTGCTCAGTGATTAAAATCACTGTTGATAACTTCAGTGAGAGAAACAGTGAAAAATGTCAAGATTTTGAAGCTTTTGGCTATGGTGGAATTAGGGTTTCTGAGACAGGGGCCTGGTTTTTTGCTGATTGCAGGAGCTACAGTGGATCATTTTCAAAACTTTTTATATGCCTAGGAAGCTGATTTCATGGGCTACAAAAGCCCTATCATGATGATCAAAATCGTGGTCAGTATGCAGCACGCAGGAGCCGCGAACAGAATCGGCGCAGTTTGGGGCAACGAGGTCGAATTTGTGCAATGCCAGAGCTGTAGCTTGCCAATGTGGTTGTTTGTTGTGCCAAGATGAAGCGCCTTGAGTAAAGGAACAACTCTCCAGAAGAAATCGTGGGCTGAAATGGCCTAGTTGAAGAGTTATGGAAGCTCCAAGCAAGGTAGGTCCTGTCTGGCTATGGCAGACACAGAGCAGAGATTGGGGATTTTCACAATGCTGAGCTCCAGATGGTCCAATGTCCTGGATTGATGTGATACAGGGAAGCTTTATGAGTTGGGGAATACTTTTCCAGAAGGAAGCTCCAAGAGATTTGACCTGTGGAGTGAGATATAAGCAGCTCAATCTGACAGGGTGCTGCTGGCTATGGCTGCCATGGACGCTTCAGTGAGAGTAGAGTTGGGAGATGAAGTCATGAGCTGACATTGAGCTAGACTGAGGTTGAAAGGAATCAAGAGAGGCTAGACAAGCAGTGCCATGCCCAACTGGGCTCTGATACCATGTTAAAAATGTGGGATCTAGAGCATGGCAAAACCGGAAGCTATGGAGGATGAAGAAATAAGTGTAGACTCATGATGGAAAGGACACTGTTTGTTACACAAGTGAATTAGGTTCCAAGATTGAGACTTGGACTCATAAACACAATCTTGTGTATGTGGACAATGACATTGACACTTTACTGAAATGAAAAGAGTACTATCATTGCATTAAGAAAGGAAGCAAATACAATGCTTTATAGGAAAGTAGGAAACTGCAGTAGGCACCATTGTGCATATGGGATAAGTTAGCCTGCATATCCTTGACCCTGAGATTCCATACAAAGAGACTCTTTGAGTGTGATTGCTGATTCTCAACAAAATTATAGTCCACAAACGCGAAACTTAGCCCATTTAGGGGCAACACTTACCCTCTCTTACGGAAATGCCAAGCGACTGTCTCCGTCGAGTCTTGGAGTATCCCAGTCGTCTTTTATGTGTTACCAAATACTAAAGGGGCCGGTGATAAATCACTACTAGGGCGCACTTTCAAAAAGCAGACAAGCTGCAATGTGGACTACAACCTAGACCGCATTCACCTGACCATGGGCAATGTGCATATGGTAACTACTTTCAGCAAGGGCCATCTTGTGCCTTCTACAACTGCAGAGCCACCAATGGAGACCCCCGTAGCCAAGCCTAAGGAGAAGGGTATGGATATCTTACCCCATACCCCAACCATCAGAAGCAAACCCACCCAAGCCATCCACATGGCCAAGGAGCCCACGCACATATGGGTGCTGAAACGGCGAGCGCCGCCTCCTGGTAGACCATAGAAACATGCTCCTAAATGCAAAAATTATCAGTCGCCATGCCACGATGGATACCGAAAGATCTCCTACGAGCATAAGGATACTATGAGGGCAACCCCTGGATATGGGTGCCTAAGTTCAGACACCCAAAAGATTCAACTTTGGGCAGCCCCACTCTAGCTGGACAGACCGGCACAGGCAAAGCACAAGTCGCATGGAACGTCAAACCAACAACAGTGACGGTTAAGGCCACCCAACACCTTCAGTGTCCCAAACCGGATGATCTACCACCATCCAGGTTAGAGGAGGTGCACACCCCCATGCCCGCTCGAATGAATTGCAGCACGCTCCCTATGGCACGGGAGCCCGCCGTAGCGTTTCCAAATGATCCAAAGTGCAAAGTCCCATTAACGACGCCTGCAAGGGAGTCACTACTGTCCACCCCAACTGCTCCATCGCCACCAGCAGGTCTGAAACCTTTGTACGAAAGACGATCCTTCCTATCAGCGGCCAAGGATCTTGCTGAGACCTCAGGGAATGACGTAGTGACATGCATCCAGGAGTTGGACGACACCTTCACTACATTCACTAGAAGCTACGAGAGACTTGACCTAGGACTTCTTGACGAACCCCTCGCTTCCAATGTTCGCTCATTGCCATACACTTGGGAGGACTACGAGTTCATGACCATCAAGTTTCCCAAAGTTGCGGCCGAGCTAATCGCTAATGGAGAGATCTTGAAGGAACAAGCTGTTCTTAGACAACTAGTCACCTCATACTGCAAGCCCGCTTGCTCTATGCCTGAACGTGAACTGGAGGAGCTTGTGCAGCTTGCCAGCTTTGCTTCTCCATTCCTGCAAACAACTGTGGTACGCCTTATGACTCCAATGGGAGAAGAAAGGGCACCGGATCATGACTAATGCTGAGCAAAGGAGGGCAATCAAAACAATTGAACACGACCCTATGTACATGGCACCTCTTTCATTTAGAGTTTTGGCCATTACACGCAACCTACACTTAGATGATCAGGTGTTGGCCCATCCGTACATTGACCAATTCCTCACAGAGGAGGAGTTGCACATTGCTAGTCACCTCAACTCGAGGGACATCTTTCATGAAGTCTTAACCTACAACACTCAAGCTTCCCTACAACCAGGCAAACTTGATCGCCATGCCCAGTTTGAATACAACCCTAACCTGTATACTTGGCTTATGGCCAAGTAGCTCACCCCACGCAGCCCATGTGAGCCTTCCCTTTCCTCGTGCCACTTAGAAAAGAGGGGGGAAGAGCCAGTGACAACCAAGGGACTGACCAAGTGGTGTAGCAAAAGTGTGAAGGCTAACAACGCTCTAGTAGATTCAAATAGGAAAGAAAGCAAGGAGGAAAAGATGTTGGTTGTTAATTATTTCTAAAAAGTTTCATCTCCTTAAATCTGCCCGGTAAACTGGCGCACATATTTTTTCTTGGGATATGCTAGGAATGAATCAAATCGTAACTCTAACGTTGGCTAGGGTAATGACAAGCACATACCATGGCAGGATAGGGCAGACTTCCATTTACGGAAGCAGAGATGATGAAATATGGAATCAGCATTGAAACATGGGGATTGAGCCAATTTACTTTCAAGCATACCATGAACCTGGATGAGGCTATCTCGGAGGAGCCAGCCATAAGAGAGCTAGTGGACAAATGTAGCCTCCGAAAGTACGTAGAGAAATCCGGGCAGGCTGTCGACTATAGCATGTGTGCAGAGTTCTTGAGAAATTTCAATGAAGGACGAAGCTGTAGCCCGGTCACGATAAGGGAAGGTAATCAAGAAAGATGGGTACAGGTGCCCCTTAACGTCGCCACTGTCGAAAGAGCCCTAGGCCTCGTGCCCAAAAAAGAAAGACGTCCAAAAAGGGATGTGTATGCCATGCTGGGAGTCAAAAAGGAAGATGTGCACACGGTCGATGGAATTAGTCTAGCCAAAATTCCAGACCTGGTGACAAGAATGCAGGCTAAGATGATCCATTCTCTCTTCTCCAACCATAGGTACAACGCTCTCATGAATAGGATCAGTG